>NW_011494469.1:10991-12660 GCF_000754665.1 Bison bison bison
GTCTAGATGAAGGAAGTTCAAAACGTCTTTTAGATTTAACAATAAAGAGATCATTGGTGATTTTTAAGAAAACAGATTTTAGAAAATATTGGGGGAAAAAAACAGAAGTGTACGGAGGAAAAAGAGGTGACAGAGTGTAAGCATTTATATGATCAGGGCTTTTAAACAATAGCCAGGGAGTAAAAGATAGATTGGTTGCAGGAGAGGCATGTATGAGGTTTGGAGGAATATGAAATATTTTTTTCTAAGAAGAGAAAGCTTGAATTTTTTAAATGAGTCCTAAAAAATCAGACCATAGAATTTGGATGATCAGTGGCCATAGAAACCAGAAAGAATGGTGTCGGTGAAGTGTTTAGGCAAAGAGGTACTATTTCAAAGTAAAAGGTATACCTGTTTTATTATTATGGGAGGGAAGGTGAATTACAAGTGTAAAAGCAGAATGTTGTATGAGATGCAGAAAGTTGAAGATTCATTTAAATATACTGAAATGGAGCTGGGCTCTATGGTCCTTGCCTTCCATGTCCTCAGCCTGCCCTTATCTGTGGAAAAACTTTAGCCAAAGAAGAAGCTTAATCAGACATCCCCCGTAAAGTCACATGCAAAGAGAACTGACCCCACTCTTTCAGCAAAAGAGAAACTGAAAATTTCTGAGAACTTTCAGAAATCAGTTTCCTCATTGTGGACTGCTGCTATTCAACTTGAGAGAGATTGGGATGGCAACCCATGGGAGGAAAAGCACTTAGGTTAGAAATTTTTTATATAAAATTTCAATTAAAAATTTAAAACTTTCAAATGGAAAGAAACAAAAAGTCTTTTTTAGCTTTGCTTAATGGCGGAACTATTATTATTTTGTCTTGCTTGACTGTTTTCCTCTCCTTCTGCATTTTTTTCTGATTAAGTTTATTCTTTGAAATTCAGGGAAAGCTCAAGAGGCTAATGGTTTTCTGTGCACAAGAAGCAACAGAGGGTGGGTATTGGGAGCCTGTTTCAGAAAGACCCTATAGAATCCTGCTGGGTTTCATATTATTTGTGTGTGTGTGTGTGTTTGGTCTCTTGTGTGCCAAGCATGGTTCAGGTCTGGAGGATGTTGTAGTAAAGAGAGATTAAATGCCTACAGTTCAGTAGGAAGAGAGAAAAATTAAATGAATTTTTTTTGAGAAAAAATTATTTTAAAGAGTAATAAGTACTATAAACACAATACAATACTGTATTGAGACAGAGTTACTCTTGGGGTGAGGAAGGACATCTGCTCTAAGTAGGATATGGAAGGGAGGCTCCACTCTGATACTTACTATGAACACCAGGAAAAATATTGGACCCCCTTCCAGTTCAATTTCCTTTCTTGTAAGTAATCAGTATCTTTCTGCTGAACACTGGACTGAGCACTAGCACTTATTATCTCATTCACTTCTCATGAGAACTCTGCATGGTAGATTCTATCAATATCCTATCAATATTGATATTCTATCAATATCTAACATTGTAGATATGAGAAAACTAAAGCAAAAAACTATTAAGTCATTTTCCCAAGATACTCAACTAATGAGTGGTAGATCTAGAAATACAAACCAAGTCTTCGGTCTCAAGCACTTTGTAACATTGCCTCCCTAAAGGTGAATTGATCCAACCTTGAAGTGTTCCAATAAGAATTAAGTAGGAACAAACATTC
>NW_011494469.1:12760-13726 GCF_000754665.1 Bison bison bison
GAGCTGAATAAATAAATTCCACTAGGGCAAAATTATATGCATTCTTAACTCAAATTCACTCTTGCAGATGCTAAATAAGCCTGCGGCTCACTCCATCACCACCTGACAGACTAGAATTATAGTAGAGTGGACGTTGGGGTTTAACTGGCAAGGATCTTAACTCGTTAACTTATTTTTTGAAACATTTATAAAATATGGCTAGGGCCCTATGCATCTTGGAAATGACATGTTTAAGTAAGGGGCACTGAAGTTTAAGCTTTATTTTAAAATGAAATACTAAAAGTGTTAGTTGCTCAGTGCTGTTTGACTCTTTGTGACCCCATGACCTGTAGCCTGCCAGGCTTCTCTGTCCATGGGATTCTCCAAGCAAGAATACTGGAGTGGGTTACCATTGCCCACTGGAGTGGGTACCAACATACCATACTCCAAGGTATGTTCCTGACCCAGGGATTGAACCCAGGTCTCACACATTGTAGGCAGATTCTTTACTGTCTGAGCTTTATAAGAAATATCTCATTTAATACAACAACGTCTTGGGTTACTCATTTTTACCCTCCCTTTTACAGATGGTAAACCTAGCTTCAAAGAATTTAAATTACACAGGATTGCAGTATTTTTAAGTGACAGGGTAGTGATTAGAATCTAGATCTAACTCCAGAGACCAGTCTTATGTGCACTCCATAAGACTGTTTGCATGATAATTGAAGCAATATGAGCAGATGAAATTTTCAAAGAATACTATACAGATTGAGAGGAAAAGAGGGCCAAGCAGCAGGAATGCTCTGATGTGGGATGGGTAAAGAAGAATAGGAGATCTTGCAAAGGATCTCCCAGAAGTTAAAGTTTAAGGTTGGGGTACTGTGTGCCAAGAACACAAAGGTCCCCAGAAAGAGTGGCAATCACTGCAGAGGGTGGCTGCTCGAATGTGGTCTGTAGGTTGGTAGCATTTGCGTCACCAGGGAGCTC
>NW_011494469.1:16418-17864 GCF_000754665.1 Bison bison bison
AGTTAGGGAGCAGTAAAGCAAACTTACAGATATGCAGAGTTAGGAGCAGTTAAGGCAAAACAAAACAAACAAAACAAAAACAACTAGGAATGTTCACACCTTTCCCTATTGAGACTTCAGGGAATCTCTATCAGGGCTTCCCTGGTAGCTCAGTTGGTAAAGAATCCATCTGCAATGCAGGAGACCCCGGTTCACCTCCTGGGTTGGGAAGATCTGCTGGAGAAGGGACAGGCTACCCATTCCAGTATTCTGCCCTGGAGAATATATATATTATATATATATAGTCCATGGGATTGCAAAGAGTCAGACATGAGTGAGCAACTTTCACTTCACTTCAGGAATGTTCAGGCCTGCTCACTGTTCTTTTTATCTTCTTTGGTCCAAGGAAAGGGAAAGAAAAAAAACCTCATTTCTCTTTTTTCCTTTTCTCTGCAACAGGCTTCCTCGCAGTTTAACCCATGATCACTGGAGGGAAGCAGAGAGGCCAGTGTAAGCATCATAAGATATTTGAGCAGGACACCAGCTGGCAGAGCTTTAGCTTTCATTCTTCATTCATGCTGTGTGTTACAGCCTGATTCTCAGAGAAAAAAATAGAAAGATTTAGATCATGTTCATAAGAAGCTAGTTTGAAAGTATTACTTGTTTGCTTGCTTTTAACACTTTAAAAATGCTTTTCCTTGGTGACTTCTATTGCATCTGATATGAAATCAAGCATCATTCTTAATGATATTTCCCAGAATACAGTATATCAATTTTCCCTATTTATTGGCAAGATTATTTCCACTTAAATAGACCCTAGGATTTGCCTTCAATACCCTTTGAACTTCTGTCAAAACTACAGTGGTGGGCTTGCAGAATGTCTTATTCACCTTGATGACTTTCCACATAGTATTGCTCCTGTGTAAGGAGCTTGTTTTATAGGAAGTCAAGGTGGCAGTGAGTGAAGGTGTTTGTTATGAGCAAAAATGTTATGGAATGGGTAATGGAAAAGGTAGTTATAAATACTACCAACGATCATGCGGTCATTTGCAGTAACAAAATCTGTAATAATCAGAAATGGAGTACTTCCTGCCATATCAGTAAACAAGGATGTCACAGTCATCAGCAACTCCAGCCCAGTGTGAGCTGCTGAGCCTAAGGGCACTCAGGAAGGAGAAGAATATCTGTGATCTAACAACCATCAGAACTGCAGTCACTCCCTACCATGAGACTAAAGAAGCTCAGGATATAAGAAACACAGATACTGGCCCCAAGATAGCTGAGGTGAATAGTAAAAGATTGACTTCAGTGAGCCTGGACTCTTGCATCTCCCCATGCATAGAAGTGTGCTAGACTCCTTAACTTGTGCTTAGTCGCTCAGTCATGTCCGACTCTTTGCAACCCCATGGGCTGTAGACTGCCAGGCTCCTCTGTCTATGGGGATTCTCCAGGCAAGAATACTGGAGT
>NW_011494470.1:0-120 GCF_000754665.1 Bison bison bison
TGCAATGCAGGAGACCCTGGTTGATTCCTGGGTCAGGAAAATCCCCTGGAGAAGAGATAGGCTACCCACTCCAGTATACTTGGGCTTCCCTGATGGCTCAGTTGGTAAAGAGTCTGCCTG
>NW_011494470.1:220-11866 GCF_000754665.1 Bison bison bison
AAAGAGTCTGCCTGCAGTATGGGAGACCTGGGTTCAGTCCCTGGCTTGGGAAGATCCCCTGGAGGAGAACATGGCAACCCACTCTGATATTTGTGCCTGGAGAATCCCCATGGACAGAGAAGCCTGGTGGGCTACAGTCCATGTGGCCACAGAGTCAGAAACACCTAAGCACAGCAGCAGAATATATATATATTCCCATCACTGAGTCTGATCTATATTTTGTCAAATATTATTTTAGGATTATTCTACACTTGAAATTAGAAACGAAGTGAAAGTCTTTTACTTTGAAATAAATCATCTATTTTGAGGAACTAAAGGATTTATATTTTCTTCTTTTTTGTAGCAAAGTCAGTTGTAGTTTATTTATTCCTTGATCATGTATACTTAATGTCAAACCCAGTTAAAATAGCATGAGTTTGTATATATATATACATATACACACATATATATACATATACACACATATATATTTTCCCCAATACTTACAATGTTACTTCACAAACAGATCACACAGTGACTTGCTTTTCAGACTGTAAGACTTGCCATGTAGACTATAAGGCTGGACTTTACACTATGTTGTATTTAGATCTATATATTCTTTTCACTTAAGTAAAATAATCGCAGTTCACAAATACACACAAAAAGATCTCTAGGTACTTGACTAAAAGAAATCTAGAGTTGTAGGATACAAGGCTAGGTATATAGTTCTGAAAGGAGTTTGCAGTATGTGATTGTTCTTATTTTCCTATAACTGCCTTTTTGTTTTTGTTTAGTCGCTGAATCATGTCCAGCTGTTTTGCATCCCCATGGGCTGTAGCCCACCAGATTCCTCTCTCCATGGGATTTCCCAGGCAAAAACACTGGAGTGGGTAGCCATTTCCTTCTCCAGAGGATCTTCCTGGCCCAAGGATTGAACCTGTGTCTCCTGCATTAGCAGGTGGATTCTTCAACTGTCTTTTACCTTTTAACATATTATTACCTTTTATACCTTGAGGCCAACTATTTTGAGAGCGAAGTCTCCCCCAGGTTTAGCCTTCAATACAGGCAGGATCACTCTCCCTCCAGATTTTTCAGTGTGTTTTTACTCTGTAAAAAGTTTTCTTTTCTTTTTTTTTTTTTTTAAACAAAGGGGATTATTAGTGAAAAGTGAAATCAAGGAAAACACATTGAGAGGAAAATAAAGAAGGAACCAGTGAAGGCAAGCTGTTGTTGGAGGCTTGGCTTTTACACATTCTGACTGATTTTCCCATTAGCAGGAGAGAATCAGCAACAGAGGGAGTGATGAGAAGACAGTCACTGGCGTCAGATGAATAGCCTTCAGATCATTAAGCTCCCTTCCCAGAACCTTTTATTGCACCAAACTCTTCTTATGGAATTTTTCATCTCCATGTTTCTAAGTGTGTAGATAAGCGGGTTGAGCATGGGGACAATAATTGTGTAGAAGAGTGTAAACACTTTATCTTCTGGTAATGTTGTGGCAGGTCTAATGTAAACAAAGATGACAGGTGTGAAAAAGAGGATCACGGACTGTGATGTGGGAACTACAGGTGGAAAGTGCTTTATGGTGGCTTTCTGCAGAATATTTGCACACATTATACAGAATCAAAGTGTAGGAGGCCATCAAAACCACAAAGAGCACCAGTCCCATCAAGCCAGAACTGGCAATGACAAAAAAGCCAATTTTGTGAGTATCAGTGCAGGCTAGTTTCAACAAAAGATATGCATCACGGAAATAGTGATCTATTTCACTGGGGCCACAGAAAGGTCAAACAATCGCAAGAAGAAAGAGACCAAGAGAATGAAGAAGTCCCCCTGCACACGACGCTATGAGAATTGAGTGACGTTTTTGCCTGTTCATGGTGATGGCATCGTGGAGAGGTTTGCTGACGGCCACATAGCAGTCACAGGCCATCCCTGTGAGGGTGAAGACCTCAATCCCCCCCCAAAGAAGTGGGTGGTGAAAAGCTGTGTCATGCAGTTTTTATAGGAAATGGCCTTTTTCTCCATCAGTAAGTCAGTCATGAGTTTGGGTGTCACAGTGGAGGTGTAGAAGAGGTCTGAGAGTGCAAGGCAGTTAAGGAAGAAGTACATGGGCTGGGTGACTAGCTGACTGCATGTAATAGAAATCACAGTGATCAAATTCCCCAACCAAATAGCCAGGTAACAGAATAAGAAAAATAAAAAGCAGAGGATCTGGACTTTCTTGGCCATAAAAAGTTCTAAGAGGATAAATTCAGTAACATTATTTCTATCTTCCATGATCCGATGTTCAAGAAAATGATCTGAAATGACAAAACCAATGAAACGAATCATTGATGAGAAAATGGAAACCTAATATCTACTTAAAATGGCACCAATGCCTTTTAAAGACAAGTTATTTTGAGACCCACTGAAATCATTTTCATTTGATACGAGTCTTTTGAATATCTAGTACTAATATTCTTCTAAGAGCTAAGAATACAGTGACAAATTAGACAAAGTTCAAGTTTTTATATAATTTAAATTATTTTGTGAGGAAGCAAGGAATTATATTTATCAAGAATTTTAAAAAAAGAGATAATCTTAATGGTGTTGAGTAGGGTGACATATAATGTGCCAATTTAGGATGTAAAATAGAGGTAACTATAGAATTTGCTTGATTAAGTGGTTTCTAATGAAATCACAAAATTGGTGTAGGGTGTGTGGGTGGGTTTTGCAGTGCTGGCACAGAGTCAATGTTAAATAAATATCAATTAAATAAAAATCTGGAAAGTGAACAATGTGCTATAATTTTGAAGGAATAATACAATAAATAATCATCCTTTAGTCAGGTAATTCACGATAAAACTGAAGAACAAATCATTTTTATGAGTGGACTCATAATCCTTTTTGACTTTTAAGTTAGTTAAGTTGCTCAGTTGTGTCTGACTCTTGGTGACCCTGTGGACTGTAGCCCACCAGGCTCCTCCGTCCATGGGATTCTCCAGGCAAGAATACTGGAGTGGGTTGCCATTTCCTTCTCCAGGGACTCTTCCTGACACAGGATCAAACCCAGGTCTTCTGCATTGCAGGCAGGTGCTTTAACCTCTGAGCCACCAGGGAAGCCCTTTTGACTTTTAAGAGGAAATAATTCCTTCATGTGAAATACTCCATGAAACTTTCATATTTCTTAAACTTTATTTGTAGCATCTCTAGGTTAATATATTTACAACTCTGCTTTTCCTATTTGTCTGTATTTATCTTGCAAGATTATTTCCTCTTTCAAAATAAATTAACATTCAGAAGTTATTTGAGTTACATCTTATCAGACTGTAATTATAGTTGCCTAGTTTGGAAATAATATACTGAGAAATGGGCTCCTCTAATTCCAAAATAGTTCCCCCAAACACAATACAATAAACAAGATGTAGCACTTCTTCCCTTAATTTCTTAGAGAATTCACCCACACAATCTGCATGACTATATAGAGGAATCTCTTCGGTTCTCTAAAATAGAAACAGTTATACCTGTATTCATGTAATCATCTGGTAAATACACTATGTAAGTAGGCAAAATAGCTAGTTTTTTCCTCCCACTTTGTTGCTTAATTGTTCATTCCCTAGGATCCCAGGCTCCCATTCATAAAACAAAAGTGATTAGATAATCTCTGAAGATCTCCCCAGATTCCAATAATGTGTGACTTCTGATTCTCCATTAATTTGGGGAAGACATCTGTTTACCTCTCTCCTGCCTTCCCTTCTCTGCTTGATACATTGAAACTATAAAAAGTAACAAGTACAGTGGCAATTTCATTACAATTCCTGTGCCTCAGTTTACTTCTCTGTAAAATCAAGGTAAAGATAATATCTCTTTATATGGTGATTTTTTGAATAATTAGTTTCTAAATATGAAATTTCTTAAAGCAATATCTGGAAAGTACTATATATTTAATAGTTATTGGCCATCCTCAACAATTACTAAGGGCTTCCGTGGTAGCTTCGCTGGTAAAAATCTGCTTGCCATGAAGGAGACCAGGGTTCAATCCCTGGGTTGGGAAGATCTCCTGGAGAAGGGAATGGCTACACACTTCAATAAATATTTTTGCCTGGTGAATTCCATGGACAGAGGAGCCTGGTAGGCTACAGTCCACGGGGTCACAAAGAGTCAGATACAACTGAGCAAATAACACACACATGATTACTAACTATAAGATCAAGGCCCCAGAGAAAACGTGAGTACACCATCTCAGGAACTGTACCTTGTACTATCCTTCCCTGAACAAGATAGGAAATATTATTAATATTAATATCAGAAACTTCAGAGATAAGAGTTGTGTTCAGACATAGCTCTGATACTCAAATGCAAGAGTCTTCACCTCCTTAAATACTTTTTCCTTCTTCCTTAAAATAAGCATGCAGTGCCTAATTTACAGGATTACTGTGGAATGTAAATAAGCTTACATATACAGAACTTGATGCTCAAAAACATGTTAGTTTCCCCTCCTTCCTCTTGGAACCCCCATAGTGTTATAAATTTAGGAGGTCCTCACACTATTTGAGTGGTAGTAGAGTCTAGTAATTAAGGTTATGAGTTCTGGACCTACATAGAATGAGATGCTCCAAAATTCACTTGGAGCATAATCACAGATAAAATATATAACCTCAGCTTCTTCATCTATAAAATGAATAATACTGTAATTAACTCTGGGATCTGCTGTAAAGATATGATGAGTTCACTTATATAACAGCTTAAGACAGAAACTGGTATATATTAAGATAAAACATTTAGTAAATATTCATTGTCATTGACATTATATTTGTCCTATCAATGGGTACACTGTATTATTCTTACTATATATTTTGAATCGCTTATTTAAAATATGTAATATTGTAACATGGGATAAATATGGATAAGACATAGCAGAGTTTCCCTGCCGTAAACAATCTGCTCTTTCTTACCTGAAGGCTGGGGTTGCTCACTGTGGGGAAACATCCTGTCGTTAAGCCAAATCGTTCTCTTTGGTCTGGGTTGAGCTGACTTTCCACATTTCTGAAGATAAATGTACTGCTTATTTCAGCCAGTTAATACTTTTGTTTTCTTTCTTTTGAATTAATTAACCTTATTGATGGACAGAGAGGCCTGGCATGCTGCAATTCATGGCGTCCTAGAGTCGGACACGACTGAGCGACTGAACTGGACTGAGCGACTGAACTGAACTGAACTGATCTGAATTAGACAGATATTTATGTTCCCCTTTGATAATTTTTCTTCATCTCAACTAAGGAAAAAGAAACCTACCACTTAAATACTATCCATTCAAATAGCTTCTTTGAAAATTTCATCATATATTTTTGCTTCTGCATAATCTTAGAAGCATACTGGTGTTTTGATTTTAATTTTTTTAAATATATCTTCAGTTCCTTCACTGCAATACTGTCCACTTATCTGCTGGGCCAGTGCATTCTTCTTCATATTAAACTTTTTTCCATAATGGAATCCAAAGAGCTAATAATATGATTAAATTTTTGAAATATGAAAAGACAAATAAATCTAGCAATATTTTGAGAGCTGCTGAGAGACATGGCACTGATAATTTTAAGAGCTCATGTACAAATCACAAGTCATGATAGTTGAAGCCAGGTTTTCCCAAATAGTAAAAATAGCATTTTAAAGTTTCTGGAATTTTTCAAAGGTTAGTTAGAAGGCTTAGATCATAAATACAATCAGAATGATTCAAATATTCATTTTAAGGAAAATCACTATTATAATTATGAACTGGATTTAACTTACCAGCTGCTTAACTCATCAGACAGATTTCTTATAAGATGAGGCTTCACACCTAAGATAAAGTCAGAATTTTAAAACCTGGAATTTCCATGCAGTAATCCATCTCTAATTGCATAAAATCTTACAAGAGAACTTGTGAGTTCCACTGTTACAGATATGTTTGGTAAATTGAACTAATTTTGAGATTTTTTTTAGCATGCAGTTTTTCCACTTCTAAAAAATAAATATGTGTCTCTCTGATATTTTGCCTTTGTCTCTATAGAAAAGTGACATATATACATATATATGTATCAGTTCAGTTCAGTCACTCAGTCGTGTCCGACTCTGCGACCCCATGAATTGCAGCACACCAGGCTTCACTGTCCATCACCAACTCCCGGAGTTCACTCAGACTCACGTCCATCGAGTCAGTGATGCCATCCAGCCATCTCATCCTCTGTCGTCCCCTTCTCCTCCTGCCCCCAATCCCTCCCAGCATCAGAGTCTTTTCCAATGAGTCAACTCTTCGCATGAGGTGGCCAAAGTACTGGAGTTTCAGCTTTAACATCATTCCTTCCAAAGAAATCCCAGGGCTGATCTCCTTCAGAATGGACTGGTTGGATCTCCTTGCAGTCCAAGGGACTCTCAAGAGTCTTCTCCAACACCACAGTTCAAAAGCATCAGTTCTTCGGTGCTCAGCCTTCTTCACAGTCCAACTCTCACATCCATACATGACCACAGGAAAAACCATAGCCTTGACTAGACGGACCTTTGTTGGCAAAGTAATGTCTCTGCTTTTGAATATTCTGCTTGATGTTAAATTGGCATTTAAGGAGAATTCTGACAAAATGTGTAATATAGAACAGGTCTCAATATCCCTAAAAATATAGAAATTTCCCATCAGTATACTTTGCCAAAGATGTAAATCATAGCTTCAATTTCTCAATTTCTACCTAATAAATAAATATGCCAAAGTTCTTAATTATATTTCCCTATTGCATCAACATCCAAAGCACTGAGATCAGACATGGGACATGGAGACTATGAGGAAATGGAGTATATGATGACTATGGACATGGAGTATATAATGCTCATTTGTCAGGACGGGGCAGAATCAGTTAGCTGAGGGAGACTGAAGTGAGCTGCCATGGGAAATACTGAGAGCCCTACAGCTAGAATTAAAAGTTCAGTGAGTAGACCCAGGATTTAAGACAATTCTTCCTGGGGAGGAAAAAAATAAGCTTGTTAGGGCATTATAATTTCTGGCTGATGCCTGGAAAAGACTCCTATGCTTTACTCCTTTATTCATATAAAAATATTTACTATGTCCTAATTCTAAAAGGTCTGACTTGGACAAAACTTACTATGGAGAATGCATTTGTTGCTGTTTAGTCGCTAAGATATGCCCCACTCCTTTGCAAACCCACAGAATGTAGCCTGCCAGGCTCCTCTGTCCATGGAATTTTCCAGCAAGAATATTGGAGTGGGTTTCTACAATATGTTTCCTTCTCCAGGGGAACTTCTTGACACGGATCAAACTCACATCTCCTGCATTGGCAAGTGGGTTCTTTACCGTAGAGCCACCAGTGAAGCCCTAGAGAATATATTTAGTGGTGAACAAAACAGCCTTTGTCCTCAGTGAGGCTGGAGACTAAGGAAAGAGATAGACAATGAAATAAACAAGAAAATAAGCAAATGTATAATTACAAATAGTATATTTTAAATAAATGAATAGGAAGTTGTGGGTCATTTCTTTTTAATCTATACAAATTTTAATCTATAGACATTTTAGTCAAGTGTAAATCTTGGACATTCTTATGTTATACAGACATTTATTCCTTAGTTGCCTCTTGAATTTTACTTTATGTAATTCCATAAGACAATTGTATTTTCTCATCCATTTTTTACCTGCAAATGTAGTATTTATATTTGTTGAAAGTTGAAATCATATGATTGAATTCTTATTTTTAAAAATTTACTTAATCTTTATTGTTTGTCTAAAAGCTTCTAAGATCTTTTCATGTACCATTGAATTTTTTAAAACAGTCAGTGGGTATCTGTGAATGGATCTATTTCTATAGTTCTTTAAAGTTTACCATTTGTAAAAGGATACATTTTAAAAGAGAATATTATTGAATTTTTATGCAAATGATGAATGGACACATGTCAAAGATTCTATTGAATTTATTATTAATATTTAATGTAGAAACCAGTAAGATGTTACCATCAGTTCAGGCAACAGTTTACCACATATTTTTCATCAGTAAGGGGTGCTAAAATGAATTTATAAGTTGATGCAAAACTAGTCAAGTATCCAAAGGGCTATCATTACTTGCATTTCACCTGACACAATTTGAATTTCTATGGCCAGACATTGTTGACATTGATATTATTTTGTGTGAGTCAACTTCTCTATTTTGAGTTGTAAAATGTCTTAGCCAAAAATACTGAAAGATAGGTAATAACCTGAATGCAAGAACTAGTAAGGTCACTCACTAAATTACAGAGAATCTCACTGCTCTTTCTTGATATTATATGTGCTATTAATGACTCAACTGAAGAGAGAAATATGGCTGATGCTCTTGAGAAGCTGAGAAGGGAGGAGATCACAGTGCAAAAGTGAAGGAGTTAAATCATAATTCCCTAGTTAATGATTAATATTGACAATGAAGTGTTTGCTTGCTTATCTTATTAAACTATAGTTTATTTACAATGTTGTATTGGTTTTGGGTATATAGTCATGTGATTCAGTTCATATATATGTGTGTTCATATGTATGTATATTTTCCATCTCAGATTACTTTTCATTATAGGTTATTATAAGATATTGAGTATAGTTTCCTGTGCTATACAATAGATCATTGTTGTTTATCTATTTTATATTTGGTAGTCTGTATCTGTTAATCCCAAACTCCCAATTTATCCCTCCCCTCCCCCTTTCTCTTTTGGTAACCATAAGTTTGTTTTCTGTGTCTGTGAGTCTTTTTCTGTTTTGTAAATAAGTCCATCTGTGTAATTTTTTTATAAACCACATATAAGTGATTATATATGTTTGTTTTTCTCTGTCTGACTTACTTTACTTAGTAAGATAATTTATTGGTCCATCCATGTTGCTGCAGACTCCAAGTATTTTAATAATCCACATTCACAACTTTTGTTCCAAGAATAAAAGTAAAACAGAAACATTTGTGTTAATTTTTGAAGTTTTATTTGTCAATAATACAAGTCTGGTTGGTTGGAGGATAGGGCTTCTGACACAGAGGGAAACTTTGAGGGTTGGCTGGTCTTATTAAAGACCCTGCTTATTTCACACCAGAAAGTGATCTTTCACTTTCCTGCTCTGTTATGTTCTCTGACATGTATACTGTGCATGCCCTATCCAGGAGTTTTCAGAGGGCTGTCAAGAAGTAGGTTTAAAACAACAACAAGCAAATATGTTAGGATCTTTCTATAAGAATTTCTAGCACATAATATTTTTAGGTTTATTTGTTGGGCATTTTCAACTGAGTCATAGAACTATGCTATTTTTCTTTTTTATATTATGAACCCATCTTAAGAATCCTCAACATTGACAACTCATTTTTATCTAACCTGGCTCTCTCTACAACTTGAAAATAAATTCTCATGCAAGTACATCATATCCACGAAGTTTTTTAAAGACTTTTGAGATTCTACCCATTCCTAATCAGTTATCTAGTGGCCTGATCTTGCTCCTAGTCATTTCTGACATTGGGCAAAGGTGCTCCAGGATGACTTTAAATTCCTACTGGAAAAACTGCTATTAACTTGAACAGTGCCAAAGATGTGATCATTGACTTTGAGTGATATTCTCCACTTGCCCACTCTAAGAAAAGATTAATTTCACCAGTAATAGGTGCCCATTGCACACTGTGCTGTGCTTAGTCACTCAGTCATGTCCTACTCTTTGTGACCCCCTGGACTGTAGCCTGCCAGGTACCTCTTTCCATGGGGATTCTCCAGGCAAGAATACTGGAACAGATTGTCATGAGCTCCTCCAAGGGATCTTCCCACCCAGGGATTGAACCCAGATTCCCCACATTGCAGGTGGATTCTTTACTGTCTGAGCCACCAGGGAAGCCTAGTAATAGGAGCATGACATTAATATGAGCCCCATTCTCACACCCTCACTGCTGCAAAGGAAAGTTATTATCAGAAGGGTTACATTTCTGATGCATAACAGGAGACTGGGCAATAAAATAGCTCATACGTGTTGAGCACTTACTGTGTGACCAAGCAGTGTTTCAGTCCTGCACATATCCTCACTAGACTGTGTGCTGGGCTATTATTATCACTTGATGGATGGTTTGTTGAGCATATGTCCTAGTCCTCATAGTTAGTAAGCAATTCTGGGTCCAGAACACATGCCCGTAACAAATATACACCATCAGGTGCTAGAATTAGCCAGAGTTGCAGTTCACGTTTACACAGACAGAGTTGGGAAAGACAGTTCCTTTGAACAAAAGAAAAGAGATTGATGTGGGACTTAGGTAAGAGTACTGGTGTTGGACATATGAGAAGCTCCAGATCGCCGTTGGCTACAAAATTATCAGAGTAGAAAGCTATATTTTTAAGAAATATAGTTGCAGGTCCAAAATTTGGTCTTTTAGAATATTCTTTACATGATGCAAGTAAAATGTTGGAATTATCTTCTAAATCATTGCTACCTGGGATTGGCTTTATTGACTAAAGTCACATACAAGAATGGGCTGTATAGGTTCTCAGTGTTGATTTGTATTACATGATGCCTTTGTGGTCTACTGCTAAATATCTAAATTGATTACACAGCCAAAAGATCAGAGGGGAAGAGGAGCTATAAATAAGAAAACAAGAAAACTAGAAAAGAGCACAGCAGAGTCTGGACAAATCCAGGGAGTTGTAAGCTTTTGCTCATACTTAAATCTATATATTGCTAAAACAAAATGAAACAAAAAAGCATATAAGGCAAGCGTTATACATTTTAAAGTCTTCATTGTAGAAAATCCATATATTCAACCAAGTTCAGCAGTGAAAATCAGAGGTATATTTTAGTTCATTTCCTTTCTTACTGCGATATGGCACCAGAATTTCTTTATGTCATTCTTCATCTCCAAGTTTCTCAATGTGTAGATTAGAGGATTGAGCATGGGAGCAATGATAGTATAAAAAAGAGCGAACACTTTGTCTTCTGGTAAAGTAGTTGCTGGTCGAATGTAAATGAAGAATAAAGGAGCAAAAAAGAGAACCATCACAGTGTTGTGGGAACTGCAGGTGGAGAGAGCTTTGCGGCGATTCTCTACAGAGTAGGACCTGACAGTGGACAAGATCACAGCGTAGGATACCAACAAGACCACAGAAGTCACCAGGCCCATGAGGCCCGAGTTGGCCATGACAAGGAGACCAATTCTGGTGGTGTCAGTGCAGGCCAGTTTCAGCAAAGGATACACATGGGCCACAGTAGGGTAAAAAGATGGCCAGGAGAAACTGACTGAAGGAACGCAGGAACCCCCCAGCGCAGCAAGCAGCGATCATGGCAACGCACTTCTGTCTGGTCATGATCAGAGTATAGAGCAGAGGTTTGAAGATGGTCACATAGCGGTCACAGGCCATCCCTATGAGGATGAAGACCTCAATCACCCCAAAGAAGTGCATGGTGAAGAGCTGTGTCATGCAGCCATGGTAGAAAATGATCTTCTTTGCTGCCAGCAAGTCAGCGATCAACCTGGGGGTCACAGTGGAGGTGTGACAAAGGTCTGCGAGGGAAGGTGACTCGGAAAGAAATACATGGGCTGCTTCACAAGTTGACTGGAGGCGATAGAAATCATGACAAGTAGGTTTCCAATCAGAATTGCAACGTAACAAAGTAAGAACAGTAAAAACCAGAGAATTTCAATTTCCTTTTTCTGAGAAAGTCCTAAGAGAATA
>NW_011494470.1:13000-16866 GCF_000754665.1 Bison bison bison
CTTTCTAAGCGATGTACTCAGGCTGTTCAACTCTTCCCAGTAATCAGTCATCCTGAAAACGTTTGCTTCTTTCTGTTCCTATATCACATGTCTTAGTATCTCAGGCTGGCTTTTCTCTCTTCCATTCCTGTTATTTTTACCTCCTCCTCCTTCTAGTCACTGCTGTAAAGTAATGTAAAACCAGCTTTAATAATATGCTCATAACTATTATGCCTTTGAACAAACCAATACCTTTCTCCTGGCAGAAGTTCAAGAAGCATAGACTAGGGAGAACTACTGAGAATTAATCATTCCACTAAATCACACCAAAATTCTTTACTTCAACTATATAAAACACAAGGCCTTAGTATTTAAAATATTTTATTTCATTTACTCCAAACTTCAGAACCAATATATTCACACTTTATTTTCAAATCTGTAATGCTCCTCTCCTTATTTTTCATTTTCAGTGAAATTGCCATTCAAATCTGTGTACATAAAGTAGGGTCTGGAAGAGAAAAACTGCAAATCTATCTAGTGTATGAGAGTCAACATCAGTGGCCACAAAATGACATTTAAGTATGTAACAACTGAATAGTGAAGAGAGGATATTTGTAGTGGTCAAATAAACCATCTCATTCAACTAACAATTACATTTTAGGCTTTTAAAATAATTCTCAATAATTTAAAAGAATGTAGGGCTCTATTCTAACTTCTCCCCTAAATTATATTCTTCTGATTTGGTGGGAAACACTGTAAGTTATATATTCAATCACAGATTATTCTTTATTTAATACTTGACTTACTGCATGAATTGATCAATTAACTTATATCTTCTCAGCGTCTTTTCCCTTACTATTTGTCTAAAATCCTACCTCTGAGATTCTTTATCAGATAGCAGGTCAAATCATATTTGAAAAAGACAATGTAAATGCCATTTTGGTAAGTGCATTTGCAGACTAAAAGTGGAAAATCAATGAAATGATTATGAATTACGAAGAAAATAAACAAACGCTTTTAAAATGCAGATTCTTTTGTCTTACAAATACTTGAATATTTCAGACAAATTGAAAATTATTTTAAAAATTTTAATCTTGAAAATGCACTCAGTCTAGGCCATTAGAAAGAGAAGGAATATGTGAAAATACCTACAAATTAATTTTCATTTTAAAATATAAAAACTGTTTAATGCATGACTCAAAACCATAATCTATATTCCTGAACAACTTGAAAGCATTTTTCCCTATTTTCAGGTATTTCTATGGAAAATAAGAAAGTGTGCCTCATATGTCTATAAGCGTCATTTTCATATTTTAAAAACTTAATAATTATATCAACAGAAGGTATTCTTTAAAATACTGGACTATTTGGAAAATGAAGCAAAATATTGTCTCCTTCATCTTGTTGTACTATTTTCTAACTTGTTGGCACGAGTATACCACATCCCTTTTTTGTATTTCAGTTTAGGCATCAGTAAGCAATGGGAGTTAAACTATATGTTTAAGGATCTCTGCTGGACCCTAACTCCTTGTCCATGGTTCCGACGTAAATTTTGAGGAGTCAATAGCTGGATGTTGATGACTATTATTTTCCAAACAAATCAGAATAAATTTACAACTCCCCTCCAGGTTATTGTCTCTCATTTCCTTTAAGATTAACTGATCCAGTCTCAGAAAGAAACACAACTCCTCCAGCTTTCCTTTTCTTTGGATCCTTTATAGCCTGATATTTTAAATTCCCTTTATCCAATCCAGGTGTATAGAAGGCTCCATCATACTTAAGTATTCTTCTCTGGAATCCCTAATGATTCCCTGAAGTAGTGAACCTGGACTAGCAGTTTCAAACCCAATCTTTGCTCAGCACTATCACAGTGTATTAAACTCTGTGAAATCTGCTACTTCCAGGTAGATTTCACTAACTACAGCCCACCATGCTATGGTTACTCAAATATTCTAAGTCTTGTGGTTCTTAGAACTATCTACCTTGCTTCGTATTTTTTTTTCTAATAATTACCAGATACTGTTAAGTGCTTTAGCTTATCTCTCTAAAACAATCTTATCTTGGTGAGAGTTAGGGCCAGTGCCTCATTTTCCCCCTAACCTGGACATAATGAAAAACAAAACCAAACAAAATTTATGCCATTCAAATCTATGTTGAACAGTGAATGTTTGACTTTGGAACAGATTATATAAACTTTCTGAGCCATCTTACTTGTTTAATCTCTAAAGAAAGGAAAATAAAACTCATCTCTTTTGGATGAAGGTTTGTCTAATCAAGGTTATGGTTTTTCCTGTGGCCATGTATGGATGTGAGAGTTGGACTGTGAAGAAGGCTGAGCACCGAAGAATTGATGCTTCTGAACTGTGGTGTTGGAGAAGACTCTTGAGAGTCCCTTGGACTGCAAGGAGATCCAACCAGTCCATTCTAAAGGAGATCAGCCCTGGGATTTCTTTGGAAGGAATGATGCTAAAGCTGAAACTCCAGTACTTTGGCCACCTCATGCGAAGAGTTGACTCATTGGAAAAGACTCTGATGCTGGGAGGGATTGGGGGCAAGAGGAGAAGGGGACGACAGAGGATGAGATGGCTGAATGGCATCACTGACTCGATGGACGTGAGTCTGAGTGAACTCCGGGAGTTGGTGATGCACAGGGAGGCCTGGAGTGCTGTGATTCATGGGGTCGCAAAGAGTCAGACACGACTGAGCGACTGATCTGATCTGATCTTGGATGTGGGAAAAGTTATTAACCAGTTATCAATTACTATGTGTCAAGAATTGTGCTAGGTGAAAAAAAGACTAAAATCATCCAGGAGGCTTTCTTGAAATTCTCATTTAGTAAGTTAGTTATCTAGTTCTCCTATAATAAGATTGTGACTGGATAATGACAAATTATGAAGGATTTGATGAATTAGATTATGCAATACATTCCTCATTTAATCAATTATATGGCACTGTGTCTCATCATGAATTAAATTATTAATTCTGTTGGCTTTCCCATTATATCCTCACTCTATACTTTGATTATTTTAAGTATTCAGTATGCATTTGTCAAATAAATAAATTTTATTTCAATATTTGATAGAATGAAATGAAAATTCATTTTATTTACATGTCATTATCATTATAATTATTTTGTCATGTATTTAAGAGACATAAAACACAGAATGCTTATAGTAAAATTTACTTCAGAATGACAGAGACTCAGAAAGATCATCTTAGAATTGCTTTCTAATTTTTCCTAGTATTCTATTAGAAAAAATCATTTGAAGGTCACATAAATCCATCCCTGTAACCTTCCCCCACTTCTCACTCCCTTGGCTTACTGTGGAGACTAGACCTTTAAGAGTAGTCTTATATATTAAAACTCAGTCACTTGCCCTAAAACCCTGGTTGTTTCCAACCTGGGTGGTCTCCAAACTGTACAGAACTAAATCTTACCATGCACTATTAGCCACTCTTTCATTTATTCTGAATATTTATTCAGATCATCTTCATTAACCTCCTCTTTTAATAGACAGCCCTGTCTTGGACAACTTGTAATAGAATAAGTGGTGTTTTTAAATACAGGAGTGAGAAACTCAAGCTACAAATATGGCACATTCAGGCAATTAATAGAAAGTAAGTGCAGAGTGATTTAACATACTTTGTACTTCTTGAGTTTTTCCTTAACAGATTTTCTGTATCCTTTACTGGAATTTAAGTCACAGACTTTCTGCTTTACTAGCTTCCCTTTAACATTCCCCAAGTTATGAAAAAATGTTTATCACTGTCATTTTTATTACTTTATGCAATTGACATAGGAAGGGTAAGTTATCACACATGAGTTGTACAAAAAATGTGTAGCCATGAAAGAGATGCTCTGTGTTACCAGGTAGATAGAGCAATAG
>NW_011494470.1:18626-20014 GCF_000754665.1 Bison bison bison
CAACTATTCTTTATTTCTCTTTAAATAACACTTTTATTATATTCTATGGTGAACATTAAAACAAAGACAACATAAGGTTCCTATCTGATTTCTAAGAAACTTTACCAGGGAGATATTTAACTTGCAGACATTTATTGCAGTATCTCTGTGAGTTTGGAAATTCCCTTTGGGATAATGTGACCAAAGTGAAGCTGAACCTTTCTGAACATTATTCAAAGACCTAAAAATAATTATATTGACTAAATTATATTTTCCCTATGTGTATATGGAAACTAAGTACAACTTTCATTGGGGGCTATTGTGAGAAAACTCGGATGACCTGAAACATGTAAAATATCATGTATGAAACGAGTTGCCAGTCCAGGTTCAATGCATGATACTGGATGCTTGGGGCTAGTGCACTGGGACAACCCAGAGGGATGGTATGGGGAGGGAGGAGGGAGGAGGGTTCAGGATGGGGAACACATGTATACCTGTGGCGGATTCATTTTGATATTTGGCAAAACTAATACAATTTTGTAAAGTTCAAAAAGAAGAAAGAAAAAAAAAGAAAGAAAGAAAAAAGCTCATAATATGCACACCTCAGAAAGAAGAGGCAAAGAAAGAGAAGGAAACTCTTTCTTTGTTGCAGGTAAAATGAAAACATTGATGCTGCCTCAATTCAGTTTGTGGAGCGTGCTGGCTATTCCAGCATGCATCTCCTGTAGTCTATCAATAATAAAACCACTTTGAAAAGTTACCACAATCTGTTGTCCATTCTTCCTCAATGTCTTTCACTGTTGACTTTTCTGTCCACAGTTTACCCAAATAGCTCCCTTATATACCTCATCCCCGTAATGGAAGGTAACACCAAGTCTTTTTGTGGTTACTTATGTTTTTCTTATTTCTCAGTAACATTTGGAGACAATATTTTCTCTTCTCTGACAGCATTTTATTCAAGCTCCAGAGACCATATTCCTCAAATGTTCACATTTTTAAAAAATGGCACTTGTAACAACTTTAATTGCACAACTCAGTGGCATTGCTTATATTTACAATATTGTGTAATTGCTATATATTTCCAAAACATTTTCATCACTCCAAACAGAAACTTTGCACCCATTAAGTAATAACTCCTCATCCTCCTTTCCCTCTGCCACTGATATCCTTTAATATACTCTGCCTCTGTGAATCTTGTTCTTCTATTTCATGTAAGGGAAGTCATGCAATGTTTGTTTCTCCTATCTTTTTTTTTTTAATTACTTAGTTACCTTGGCTGTATCAGGTCTCAGCTGTGGCACAGGGATATCTCATTGCACTGCCTGGGCTCTTCACTGCAGTGGGGGGGTGTCAGTTGCTCCTCCACAGGTGGGATCTTAGTTTCCAACAAGGGATTGAACCTGTGTCTT
>NW_011494470.1:21414-21835 GCF_000754665.1 Bison bison bison
AATTATTTTTTATTCTATGGACTTAAACCTAGAAAATAAGTGGCTTCCCTGGTGGCTCAGATAATAAATAATTCACCTGTAATGTAGGAGACCCAGGTTCAATCCCTAGGTCAGGAAGATCCCCTGGAGGAGGAATTGGCTACCCACTCCAATACTCTTGATGGAGAATCCCATGGACAAAGGAGCCTGGTGGGCTACAGTCCATTGGGTCACAAGAGTCGGACATGACTGAGCGGCCACTCACACACAAACCTGGAAGACAACTTCTCAGTTAGTTCAGAGAAACTGCTCTGAAAAAGGAAGGGAGGAGTCAGGATGTATATGCATTTTTGCAACAAAAACCAGGTAGTCAGACCATCAGAAGATTATCGGAAATTAAAACCAGAAAGCTCACGTTAATGAATTTAGGGCTTTCTGTGCC
>NW_011494471.1:0-842 GCF_000754665.1 Bison bison bison
ACTTAACTGTAGCTTATCCCTTGAACTAATAATGGCACTGGGAGAAGGGTCATTGGAAGCAACTTAATCCAATTTTCTTGAGTTTCCTGACATAACTTGGCTACGGCCCATTTCAAGGTCTAATTGGACCTCTCTGCTTTCCCCAGTGATTGGGGTCTTGAGGCTGAGTGCAAAGTCCATTTTATGATCAAGGCCCTTTGTCATTTGAGACACAAATTCTGAACCATTATCACTTTGTAGGGATCCTGGGAACAAAAATATAAGGATTATTTCTTGTAGGAATGCATTAGGCACTTCAGTCACCATTTCAGTTCTAGCAGGGAATGCTTCAATCTACCCAGAAAACACATCTACTAGCACCAGGAGATACCTGAAATTGCTCGGGAATCTTGGCATACCAGTGAAATCAAACTTCCAGTGTTCTCCAGGATATGTCCCCCTGGTTTCCATGGACCTTATCTGGGAGCTTCTGGGGAGACTGGTGTTGGAGTTGTTTATTGTGCAGATGAGGCGTGTCTCAGCTCTCCAACTGAGTATATTAATACTTTTCATGCCAGGAGTTACCATGACTTCAACTGATCAATTCTATAAGGAAGGCTTCCTTCCCATAGTGAATTCCTTGATGAGCCTCCCTGATGGCATGACACATGCAGTTTGGAAAAAGGACTATCGCCCATGTTTATTAACTAGCCACCCATGGGTTCCTAGATCTATAATGAAGTTCTGTTTTGGGGCTTTGTCTAATTCTTCCTTTGTATAGACTGGGTAGTAACTGAATGGACCTGGCCTCTTACATAAGAAGATAATTGCCAAGTTACTAGTTCAGGGGTGTACTTCTTGCA
>NW_011494471.1:2536-3277 GCF_000754665.1 Bison bison bison
CTGCTGCTGCTGCTGCTAAGTCGCTTCAGTCGTGTCTGACTCTGTGGGACCCCATAGACGACAGCCCACCAGGCTCCTCTGTCCCCGGGATTCTCCAGGCAAGAATACTGGAGAGGGTTGCCATTTCTTTCTCCACTTCCTCCTCTATATCTTGTTCATTAAATACCTGGTAGGCAACCTTGACCAGGTGAAAAGTAGGGCTATCTGGTTCTATTTCCACTTTCTGAAATTTATGCCTAATGCTGAAGCCCTTTGGGAAATGAGAAATAGCACCTCAGGATTGCCTTTACTTCCAAGGACTCAATCATCAATAGCATAGATTCAGAGGCATCCCCTGAGGCTCTAGGAATGCCAAAGGGTTTTCTGTTGGCTCTGATCAATTTCCTTTATCTTATTCCACTTGCTGGGTTTCTTTTCTGCTTCCTGGATTCTGTTTAGGATCATAATTATATAATGGGTCAGCCTCTGTCTTCCACTCCCTTCTCCTCTGTCTCGGTGGTCCCAATTGGGTCCATTATCTGGGAGCCCTTGATTCCCCGTCTGAAAATAGCATCATGTGCATTGTTTCTGTTCTGTTCTCTTTCTCTGCTTCATCTCGGGTTTTTGAAAAGACCATGGCTTTTTCTTCCTTGTTAGGAGTTCATTGAGGAGGCTCTGGGTATTAGCCAGGTGAGGTCATGGATCTGAAAGATTCCCCTAATTAGATTCAGGAACCCCTCTGGACCCTCCCCAACCCCTTTA
>NW_011494471.1:3377-7144 GCF_000754665.1 Bison bison bison
GTCTAGTAATTTGTATCTATTGATCCCATATTCCTCATTTGTTCCTCCAATAACCGCTTTGGTAACCTTAAGTTTGTTTTCTATTAGTCGACAGCTATTTTGTACATACATTCATTTATATTTTTAGAGTCCACATATAAGTGATATCATATAGTATTTTTCTCTGACTTATTGCCTTGAGAAAGATATTCTTTAGATCCATTTAGTTTGCTGCAAATAACAATATTTTATTTTTTATACCTGAGCTATATTCCACTGTATGTATGTATGTGTGTGTGTGTGTGTGTGTGTATGTGTGTCTGTGTGTATCTTCTTAATTCAATCATCTGTTGAGGGACACTTGGATTGTTTCCATATCTTGGCTACTGAAATAGTGCTGAAGCACAAGCTGGAATCAAGATTGCTGGGAGAAATATCAATAACCTCAGATATGCAGATGACACCACCCTCATGGCAGAAAGTGAAAAGGACTAAAAAGCCTCTTGATGAAAGTGAAAGAAGAGAGTGAAAAAGTTGGCTTAAAGCTCAACATTCAGAAGACGAAGATCATGGCATCTGGTCCCATCACTTCATGGGAAATAGATGGGGAAACAGTGGAAACAGTGTCAGACTTTATTTTTATGGGCTCAAAAATCACTGTAGATGTGACTACAGCCACAGAATTAAAAGACACTTGATCCTTGAAAGGAAAGCTATGACAAACCTAGACAGCATGTTCGAAAGCAGAGGTATCACTTTGCCGACAAAGGTCTGTATAGTCAAAGCTATGGTTTTTTCAGTACTCATGTATGGATGTGAGAGTTAGATTATAAAGAAACCTGAGGGCTGAAGAATTGATGCTTTTGAACTGTTGGAGAATGCTCTTGGGTCCCTTGGACTGCAAGGAGGTCCAACCAGTCCATCCTACAGGAGATCAGTCCTGGGTGTTCATTGAAAGGAATGATGCTAAAGCTGAAACTAATACTTTGGCCATCTCATGCGAAGAGTTGACTCACTGGAAAAGACCCTGATGCTGGGAGGGAATGCGGGCAGGAGCAGAAGGGGACAACAGAGGATGAGATGACTGGATGGCATCACGGACTCAATGGACATGAGTTTGGGTGAACTCTGGGAGTTGGTGATGGATAGGGAGGCCTGGGGTGATGCGACTGATGGGGTTGCAAAGAGTCGGACACGACTGAGTGACTGAACTGAAATGAACTGATATGAACATTGGGGTGCATGCATCTTTTCAAATTAAAATGTTTGTTTTTCCAGATATATACGTGGGAATGGAATTGCTGTATTGTATGGTAGCTTTATTTTCAGGTTTTACAGGAATCTGCATACTGTTTTCCATAGTGGCTGCAACAATTTATGTTCTCACCAACAGTGTAGGAAGGTTTCCTTTTCTCCACACCATCTGCAGCATGTATTATTTGTAGATTTTTTTTTATTATAGCCATTCTAAATGGTACAAGGTGAAATCTCATTTTTTATTTGCATTTCTCTAATAATTAACAATGTTGAACATCTTTTCCTGTGCCTGTTGGCCATCTGTATGTCTTCTTTGGGGAAATGTCTGTTTAGGCCTTCTCCCATTTTTTGATTGGGTTGTTTTATTGATGTTGATTTGTATGAGCTCTTTGTATATTTTGAAAATTAAGCCTTTGTCAGTTGCTTCATTTGCAAATATTCAGTTGAACAAAAAGTTCGTTTGGATTTTTCATAAGATGGGAAGGAAGCCCTGAATGAACTTTTGGCCAACCTAATATTTTTCTCCCATTCCATATGCTGTCTTTACATTTTGTTGATGGTTTCCTCTGCTGTGCAAACATTTGAAGTTTAGTTAGGTCCTATTTGCTCTCTGCCGATTGTTAGCAAGCTAGCATGTGTAGACTCCTTGTGAGAAGAATCTAGGCTTCTCCTGACTTTCTACCTATCCCAATAAATTTCCCAGCCATCAAAGGGGCTTGTCTCCTCTGCATAGGATGTCCAGTCTGTGGCTTGACACACTTGACTCCCATGGTGAGGGTCCTCTTCTTTTCCTTTCAGATCCTTCCAGGGAGGGACGTCCTGACCTTATACTTTTTTTCTGTCCTACCTGGTTATGTAGAAATATTTCTTGCCTATAATCTTTGGTTGTATAGAACTTCTTCTGCCAGTTTCTGGTTAGTTTTATGTGAGAATTGTTCCACATGTAGATGTATTTTTGATGTGTTTGTGGGGGAAGGTGAGCTCCATATTCTACTCTGCCAACTTAATCCATTCTCAGTCTCTAGTATGTTTTTGTGGTACTTTTAGATCCTGCCACTCAAGAGAAGAAATTTCTTGTGACTCGAGAGCTGGTGGAATACAAAAGAAGTCATCTTTTAAATCCAGTACAGAATACCAAGTCCTGGTGGACAATAGAGTAGCCACCAAGGTATAGGTACTAGGGACTACTGGATGTACCTCCTCAGTGGTTTCACTGACTGCCCTGAGGCCCTGTACCATCCAGTATTCCTTATTGGATATCTTTATAGGGATAATGGAGGCTTCCCTGGTGGCTCAGATGGTAAAGGATCTGCCTGTGATGGAGGAGACCTGGGTTTGATCCCTGGGTCAGGAAGATCCCCTGGAAAAGGGAATGGCAACCCACTCCAATATTCTTGCCTGGAGAATCCCATGGACAGAGGAGCCTGGTGGGCTATAGTCCATGGGGCGACAAAGAGTCAGACACAACTGAGCGACTAACACTTGTCACTTGTAAATATAGGGAGAATGGAGGTATTACAGGCTGATTGTCATGGTCTAATATGGCCCTGGTCACTTAGGCCCTGTATAACAGGGGCTATGCCCAACAAGGCCTCCTGAAGAAGAGGATACTGTTTTCTACTGGGACATGTATGTCTAGGTTTTAGACGGACTATCATGGCACTGGCTCCTACAGTTTGTTCCACCCATCCCTGAGCCCATACCTCAGGATAACTCTGGAAAGATCAACTTGCTCTGTCCGGGGAGGTATATTCTCAGCCATTAACACTGTGATCTTACGCCCTTTTACTAAGGGGATCCCAGACTCCAATTTGTCTGCCTTTAGGTGGATAGTAGCCCCCAATCTATATAATATCTCTCTTCCTAGTAGGGTATAGAGCATTCAGGGACACACAGAAAGGAATGGATAAGTGTGTGTTTACCCAATGGATATTCAAATGATTCTGTGAATATCCATTCTTGGGCCTTCCCTGATACTCTCATAATTTTACAACTCTTGTGAATTGAGTTTGCATGATCTGGTGTTCAGAACTGAGTAACTGGTGTTGACTAAGAACTCAACAGCCTTCCCCACTCTATCTGAAGTCACTCAGGGCTCCTCAGGGTCAGCTGGAGTGCCAGCTTAGGCCCTGTCATCCTTTTTCTACTTGGACAACCTGCCTTCCAGGGTAGTGACTGGGATATGCAATTTCTATCCCCCCTCAGGCAGTCTCTCTTCCAATGCCCTTCCTGTTTAACTATGGTGCACTTATTGGGTCCCAGTTTCCTTGGCTTTCTATCTTTCCATGGGGCCTGAGGTCACTCACCAGAGAAGAGAGTCTCCATGGGCAGTTAGTCCAAATTCTCATGCTGACTGACATCAGAGAGCAATAGCCAGTAGGTGGGTCTCTGGGCCTTTTTATCCTCTAACTTTTTCTCCTCTGCTGCTGCTGCTGCTAAGTCGCTTCAGTCGTGTCTGACTCTGTGGGACCCCATAGACGACAGCCCACCAGGCTCCTCTGTCCCCGGGATTCTCCAGGCAAGAATACTGG
>NW_011494471.1:7244-9305 GCF_000754665.1 Bison bison bison
TCTTTCCAGCATTTGCTATTTGTAGTCATTTTAATGATAGCCATTCTGACTGGTATGAGGTGGTACTAGGATTAAAATTGTCCCTCAGTTATAGGTAAGTATAATCATTTTAATCTACATAAATTTGTGCTCTGTGTTTGGTATGGCTTGACAAAAATAAGTTATATAATATAGTATTTGTATTTTGCAAAGAATAGTGTGGCATTTTAAAGATTTTGTTAAGAAATTTACTTAGTTTGCTGCAGTTTAAGAATCCCCCTCCTCTCATGACATACACTTTATGCTAGACAAACAGAAAATCAAGAAATTAGTATCTTTTCTTTGCAAAATGAATAACTCCGTTTGTAAAAACTAAAGTAATTGGAGAGTTTGAAAGACTATTTAATAAGTATAGTCACATAACTGGCAAGCAAAGGAGGAAATTTTAGCTTCTGTTTTACACATTGTTCCAAAAACCTTATTTGGTTCTCTAGAGGAAATTTTATACACAATTGGACCATATCATGAAATAGTCACATTAAAGTTTTGTGTGTGTTTTTTTTTTAACTTGCTGTAATGTATATTATCTCTATAATACTTATATGCCAAACTTCTAAATTTCCAAATATTGCCTTAAGATCAATATTCATGGATAGCAGGTGCCTTGGACCAATGCAGTATTTTAGCATTATGGGTTAAATTTCAATTTTTACAATTTCTTTTCATGCAGTGGAAGCAATTGTACATATTAATTCTCAGGGATCTCCTGTCAGTATTCACTGTATGCATCTTTGTAAGAATGAGTATTACTATTTTATTATCTGACCTGCATGCATAAGCCTAGCATGCCAAAATAGTTGATATATTTCCATTTTTTGAAATTATTATTTTAACATATTTATTTTCTAATAATTATGCATGTGACATTGTGGCTGTGTTACTTTATTTACATAACCTGTCTGTGGTCACACTGTCAGTGTATCCAAAGCCTTCTGAGGAAAATTAATGATTTCATCATTCTTTAGGCTATGCAACTGTGGATCCAATTTATAATATTAAGAAGGGAATTACATAATCTTTAAAAAAAGAATTAATGATGCCATTTGTAGTGACATGGATGGCCTAGAGATTATCATACTTAATGAAATAAGTTAGAAAGACAATTACCATATAATATCACTTATGTATGGAATCTAAAATATGACACAAATGAGGTTATTTATAAAATGAAAACAAACTCACAGATACAAAAAACAAACTTATGGTTACCAAATGGGATAGGGGTAGGTGAGGGATAAATTAGGATTTTGGGGTTAGCAGATACACACTACTATATATAAAATAGATAAACAACAAGGTCCTACCATTGTAGCACAGGGAACTATATTAAATATTCTATAATAAACCATAATGAAGAAAAATATGTGTGTGTATGTATATATATATATGTATGTATGTATAACTGCATCTTTTTGCTATACAGAGGAAAAAAAAACATTGAGCAATATCGTAGATCAACTATACTTCAATTTAAAAAAGAAAGATAAAGTCATTGATTAGAAGAAAAAGAGGGAGCCTGAATCTTGATAAGCAAACTTCATGGAATTTTCATCTACCTCTTACCTGGCTCCTCCAAAGAGTACTGGCCTTAAGGAAGGGAGCCAATTTTCCAGATATGGGTTCCTTATTTTAGAGAGGGCAAAGTGGCCTGTTCAGAGGGAATTGTGGTTGTTTTGGCCTATCCAATGGCTCCCTGAAGGATGCGTTCAAAGGACTCCTTTATTTTTCTAAACTCTCCCAGGGAAGAGGCATTTTACTGCAAAATGTTTATCAGAAATATTTAGAGCTAAGGGTATAAGCCACTGAGGCCTGAAAGATGACAGTTGGAACAAACCATAGACAAACCAAAAGGCGTCATCTCCAGTTTCATGTGCTCGGGTCCCTGTAATTTAGGGTAGGTGCCTGTTAATAGCAGATGAGTCAGCTACTTGTTGCAGGTGACAGACATTCCACCCCTTTGTCAAGTGATTTTCCCCTTTCTTACTCTCACAGATCGGTAGTCACCTTCAGTTGTTTGTACTA
>NW_011494471.1:9405-12405 GCF_000754665.1 Bison bison bison
TTAATTTCATGGCTGCAGTCAACATCTGCAGTGATTTTGGAGCCCCCCAAAATAAAGTCTGACACTGTTTCCACTGTTTCCCCATCTATTTCCCATGAAGTGATGGGACCAGATGCCATGATTTTCGTTTTCTGAGGACCAACCCCATGTCCAGGGAGTGGTGGCTGCGTGGGCACAGGAGGGCTTAGAGGAGCTATCCCACGTTGAAGGTCAGGAAGGGCAAAATATGACACAAATGAGGTTATTTACAAAATGAAAACAAACTCACAGACACAGAAAACAAACTTATGGTTACCAAATGGGATAGGGGTAGGTGAGGGGTAAATTAGTATTTGGGGGTTAGCAGATACACACTACTATATATAAAATAGATAAACAACAAGGTCCTACCATTGTAGCACAGGGAACTATATCCAATATCCTATAATAAACCATAATGGAAAAAAATGTGTGTATATATATATATGTATAATTGCATCATTTTGCTATACAGCAGAAACCACAACATTGAGCAATATTGTAGATCAACTGTACTTCAATTTAAAAAAGAAAGATAAGGTCATTGATTAGAAGAAAAAGGGGGAGCCTGAATCTTGATAAGCAAACTTCATGGAATTTTCACCTACCTCTTACCTGGCTCCTCCAATGAGTACTGTCCTTAAGGAAGGGAGCCAATTTTCCAGATATGGGTTCCTTATTTTAGAGAGGGCAAAGTGGCCTGTTCGGAGGGAATTGTGGTTGTTTTGGCCTATCCAATGGCTCCCTGAAGGATGCGTTCAAAGGACTCCTTTATTTTTCTAAACTCTCCCAGGGAAGAGGCATTTTACTGCAAAATGTTTATCAGAAATATTTAGAGCTAAGGGTATAAGCCACTGAGGCCTGAAAGATAATAGTTGGAACAAATCACAGACAAACCAAAAGGCATGGCAAGAAAGGTAAAGAATGAGATGCTTTGGGGGAAAGGAGCTTTCTAAAGCTACTATATATGTCTGAGAATCTGGAGTATCATATGAATGCCCAGAACTAGCTAATGCTAAAAAAATATACCTGGAAGGCCCTAGTCTCTTACCTAAGGCTCACAGTTAGACTCTGTGAAAGCAAAAGTATAAGCAAAGTTGCAGACTGCCCAACTGATTGTAGAAGGCATGCTCCAACACAAACACATATCACCCATCTGCAAAGAATGGAGGTGATTTATATTTTTTATTTCAGGCATTAAGAAATTTCTGTCAAGTCACTAGCTGATCAACTAATTGAACAGAGTCAGTGACCACTCATTACAAAGAACACATATCTTAAAAAGTGAGTTCAGAAAATTAATGAAGCAAACAAACAGAAACCATAAGAAGAAGCAAAAATAAGCCGTGAATGGGGGAAGAATTTGATTTCAAAGTTAACACATTATAATAATATTCAAAATGTACAGTTTTCAAGAAAAAATCATGAGGTATGCAATGAAAAAAAGTAGAGAAAAAAGAGATTAATAGAAACTGTACAGAAGGAAGCCCAGATATTGGACTTATTAAACAAAGAACTTAAATCAGCCATTTAAATATTACCAAAGAGGTAAGGGAAATCATGTACTAAGAACTAAAGGAAACTAAGAATTGTGTTTCCCCAAATGAAGACCAGCAACCAAGATTTAAAAATTATTAAGATGAACAAAATAGAAATTCTGGAGTTGAAAAGTACAGTAACAGAAATAAAAAATACATTAGAGGGATTCAGTAGGGGATTCGGGCAGGCCAAAGAAAGACTCACCAGAAGACAGGTCAATTGAGATTATATAATCTGAGGAACAGAAAGTAAAATAAATAAGGAAAATGAGAAATGCCTAAGAGACTTGTGGAACATCATCAGTTATGAAATCATATGTAAAATAAGAGTCTCAGAGTAGAGAAAGGGGCAGAAAGAATAATTGAAATAATAAAGTTACAGTTTCCTCTCTGGCATGTGAGTCACTTAGAAGTTGTCATTCCATCCTGACAACAAATAAAAAGCTGAAAAAAATCAATAAATCTTGTTACATCAGCCAGAGAGGTGAGACCACAGAGAAAACTGCTGCCCCTCTAATTGGAAGGGCTGTCAGGTCAATACAGAGAATCAGAATTTAAAAAACAGAAACCTCAATGGGAACCAGTGCCAGGGTAGGAAAATCTAAACTATAATTGAGAAATTTCTAGGCAGCTCATTCTGGAAAAGTCTGAGAGTTAAAAATTCTTTACATTTTGTGAATTTTACATCCAGTAGTGTTACCAGATTCTCACAGTTAAGACTAAAAAAAAATCCCTTTGGGCTTCCTGCAGGTAGAGGAAAAAGTAATCAGCTGACATATGCCAGAACACTCTGTCCTTAACAAAACCTGCCCTCAGCAGAAATTATATTATCAGAGCCTAATCTATTGAAGTTTTATCAGAGCCAGACTGGCTTGGGAGAAATAAAATACCTAGCTCTAGCCTTCTCTATCCTTCTATATGGGACAAGGGAAATAATTCCAATTCCACATAGCCATCCAGTCCAGTTTAAGAGGAGTGTAGGACTGTGAATCGCTTGTGAACTTTGTAGCCAGTAGGTCAGAAGGACAAGTAGCTACTTGGGACCTGTGACTGGCATTTGAAGTAGAGTCAGTCTTGTAGGACTGAACCTTTAACCTGGGGTCTGTGATGCATTCTCCAGGTAGACAGTGTCAGAATTGAGTTATATTTGTAGGACACCCAGTCACTGTCTGCTGAGAATTAGAGAACCACTTGATGGTGTCAAAAAAACAAAAACAAACAAACAAACAAAAAAACCCACACATCAAACTGCAGAAAATCAAAGATAAAGATAAATTTTAAAAGAAGCTAGAGGAAAAACAGCCTATTTGTAGACGAGCAAAGATAAGAGTTATGTTTGACTATTCCTCAGAAACCATAAACATCAGAAAAAAGGGGAGTATTTTTTCCTCTCAACATTTAAGTGTTGAGAGGAAAGTATATAGGAATTCTCTATCCTGCAAAA
>NW_011494471.1:13489-13627 GCF_000754665.1 Bison bison bison
ATTTGGCTTAAAGCTCAACATTCAGAAAACAAAGATCATGGCATCCGGTCTCATCTCTTCATGGCAAATAGATGGGGAAACAGTGGAAACAGTGTCAGACTTTATTTTTTTGGGCTCTAAAATCACTGCAGATGGTGA
>NW_011494471.1:14579-16078 GCF_000754665.1 Bison bison bison
ACTGTCAACTCCACTGAGAGCAGAGTGTAGCCCTCAGAAGAGGCTGCAGAGAAGAACTGGTCAGCAGGAGGTCAGGTTCCAGAGCTGGAAGGAGGACACACTGGGGAATTCTGGGGTCAGGAGAGGAGAGGATGCTGTAATGGTGGAAAGAACTGGAGCTAAACAAAATACTAGTTTCTGGACAGAGCTAGCTCTCAGTAGGATCCTAGGAAAATGAAACCCAGGGACAGTTCCCACATACTGATCTATTCTCATATTCACTCTCCCCTTCAGTAGACTTGCTTTTAGCACTTTAACTTCAAGGGCCTTTTTATTATTTGAGATACACAGTGCAAAGGAAAGTGAATTAAGAGACAGGTATGCCCCAGGCTGGGAAGAATGAAACAGTATGGCCTGTGGACAAATTCAGACCAGGAGTCTGTTCCCAGCTCTGCTAACAACCAGTCTTGTGAACTTGAGAAAACTGTGAGTTCTTCATCTGCTGAGTTTGGTAAGCCCTATCTTGTAAGATGGTTGAAATGTATGTACCATATATAAATCACATGGCAAGAGGACCAGCAAATATCACCCAATAGTTAAAGAATAGCAGTAATTTATATTATTTTGATCTCAGATGATACCATTTACCTCCCTTGGAATGTTTAACTCAGGAAATTTCAAATATGTAATTTTCTTAGAAAAAGAATACTGAATCAACCAAAAAGTCTCTCTAGCTGGCAAAACTAACTTTACCCATTTGAGCATTTAATTTAGGTATGGAGTTGTTGCCCCTAGCTGGGTACAGCTCATGCTCCTAGATGTGGTCTATCTAGGAGATTAACCCTACCATCCCTTCCAGGTGCCCTTGCATCCAAACCAGCTCTGTTTACATTCATTACACTCTCGTAAGAAAGCTATCCCTCAAGAGTTTGCCAAACTCTACTTAAGATAACCTAGTTAAAATGCCTTTATAATGGATCAGACCCTGGCTCTCCCAGTTTGGGGCAAATAGTGCCAGCACAGTGGTTTCTTGGCATCTCACCTAAGGGGAACGTCTCCATTATTTTCAGAAATTCCCGGGAAATGATGTGCCTACAACACCTAGTTTGCACACTGTGTTCATCTGCACTAGAACGAGAGCAAAGGACACCTTCCTTTCCTGCCCCTGGTGGAAATTTTTCTATAGTTTATCCACAATCCCAAAATAATTTGTAGCAGCAGTTTGCCATTATAGACTAGATGTTTGTGTCCCTGGCAAAATTCATATGTTGAAGCCCTAACCACTTTCTCCTTCCCACCGTGTCCATGTAATTGTATTTGAAGGTGAAAGTTTAGGGAGATAATTAGGTTTAGATGAGGTCATGAGGATGGGGCACCTATGATGCAATCAGGTATCTTAGAAGAAGAGCAATAGAGACCAGAATTCTCCCTCTCCATCATGTGAGGACAGAGAGAAGGTAGCCAGAAAGAGAGCTCTCACCAGGAACAGAATCCACTGGCACATTGATTGTGGACTTCCC
>NW_011494472.1:0-903 GCF_000754665.1 Bison bison bison
TTGTGGAGTTCTCTTTATTGTGTTTCCTCGCTCTGTGTGGGTTTGTACAGGTGGCTTGTCAAGGTTTCTTGGTTAGGGAAGCTTGTGTCAGTGTTCTGGTGGGTGGAGCTGTATTTCTTCTCTCTGGAGTGCAATGAAATGTCCAGTAATGAGTTATGGGATGTCTATGGTTTTGGGGTGACTTTGGGCTGCCTGTATCTTGGAGCTCATGGCTGTGTTCCCTGCTGCTGGAGAATTAGCTTGGTGTGTCTTGCCCTGAAACTTGTTTCGCCCAGAGAGGTTTACAGCGTTATATGGAGAAGAGAAGAGTGAGGAGGGAGTTAGAGGTGACCCGAATGAGATGAGGTGGAATCAATAGAGGAGAGAGTGGGCTGTTCAGTAATCTCTTCCTTATGTGCACTCCACAACTGGACTGCTCAGAGTTGTTCACAGAGTTATACAGAGAAAAGAAGAAGGAAGAAGATGGCAGAGGTGGCCAGGAGGATAAATGGGGGGAATGAAAAGGAGGGAGACAGATCCAGCCAGTAATCAGTTCCCTAAGTGTTCTCCACCGTCTGGAACACACAGAAATTCACAGAGTTGGGTAAAGTAGAGAGGGGTTAGGGAGGAGACACAGGCGACCTAGTGGAGAAAAAGGAGAGTCCAAAGGGGGAGAGAGCAGTTAAGCCAGTAATCTCGCTCCCTAGTGAAAAATGGGTCCTGAAGATTGGGTTCTTAAAGGTACAAAATTGGTAACAAATACATAAAAGCAAAAATTTTAAATCTAGAGTAGAGTTTGGAATTTCAAAAATACGATGTTAAAGAAAGAAGGAAAGAAAGAGAAGAAAAAACGAAACAAACAAAAAACAAACAAAGGTACGACAAAAAATTAATAAAAGAAAATAATAAGGTAACAAAAATTAG
>NW_011494472.1:2549-4595 GCF_000754665.1 Bison bison bison
GACAGTCCTTGCCGCACCCATACATACCCCAGACAGGGATGCAGGTCCCCTAGAAGGCACAGCAGCTTGGAACTGGAGTTTAGGAATTGTGGAGCAATCCTATGGCGAGGGCTGCTGTTGACCGTGGAGAGAACAATTGGGGGGGTGTGAGAGGAGATTGTGGTGGGAAATGCCTGTGGAGGAAAGAGAGGCAGCCATGGAAGCAAGGCAATACTATTGAGTCACATATAGAGAGTGGAGCCATCACCATAGCCTCTCTCCCCCAACATGCCAGCATCGACAGCTGAAGAATAGAAAGGCTGGCCCATCAAACGCCTGACGCACTGAACTACAGAATAGGATCACACCCAGGGTGTCCCTTTAAGTGCCTGACATGCCAATCTACAGAGTAGAGCCCCAGCCCGGGCGGGGGGCGCTATGTGCCTAATGTACACAACAGAGAAGGACCACAGGTAAGGGAGCCCTCTAAGTGCCTGAATGGGAAGAGCTACAGAGAAAGACTAGCCAAAGAGGCCTTCTGATCACCAGCTACAAGAAGCTTGAAAAAAGACTCTGATAGGGCCACAACTCCTGCAGTGGAGGCAGTCCATGTCCCTGCACACTTGGTGATGCCAGGGTCCCCACAACCCAAGTAGCTGTGCCATCTTCACAATCAACCCTCACTGGGGCTAAGCTGCCACGGGCAAAACAGTCTTGTGTCCATGCATGTAGGGTTGCTCCATTCATGTCCAACTCTTGCAACCCTGTGGACTGTAGCCTGCCAGGCTTCTCTGTCAGGGGGGTTAGGGAGGAAAGAATACTGGAGTGTATTGGCCAATACTGGTTGCCATACCCCTCTAGAGCACTATATTTCCTGCTGCCCTAGCTACCAACTCTCCTGAGTACCTGGTGATGCCAGAACCCCTGTGACCCAAGCAGCTGCAGCACCTCCACATCTGGCCCTCATTGGGGCAGACCTCAGTCCTCCAGGGCAGCCTCAGGAGTAACCCCAGTGGATGACTCACATGCAGAGGTGGAAATAAAACCACAATTGAAACGCAGGGGCAGTGTGGCTAAGGAAGAAGACCCAAAACCTTCCTACCAGCTGTACAAGCTGCAGATGAAATCCACACAATCAACTAGGCAGACTCTGTGTCTATGGAATATATAAAAGGTCATTGAGAGCTCCCGCAAAAGAAAATGCACTAGTTCTGATAGCTGTGGACATTGGAGGCAAGAACACAGAGTAGTAGGACCAGATTAGAATCTGAGCTGCCCCCACAGCAGGTCCAGAGACCAGCACAGTGTTGGAGGGCATCCTAGGGAGGTGAGGTGGACTGTGGCTCCCAGCGAGGGAAAGAACTCTGACAGCAGTGACTCAAGAAAACATTCATTATTCTTATGTTTTGACTTGTTCTGTAGATTCTTTTGGATGTTTTTCTTTTTCTTCCCCCTACCCCTGTTGTAGTTTTCAATTTTATTGGTGTTATTAAATCTAATTAAGCTTTTGGGTTTGTTTGTTTGTTTGTTTTAGTCACACTTTTTTCTGTTGTTATAAACCTCTGCCTCTACGTTGGGTTTTTGCAGTTCTGTGGAGTTTTCCTTTTTTTTTTTTTCTTTCTTTTTTTCTATTTTAATTTTTAAAGCTATTATTATTTATTCTACATATATTCCTTTGTTTGCTTTTCCTACTGTTCTTTCCCCCTTGCAGTTAATCTTTAATGTATATAAATCTTCTTTATCTACCTCTATTTAACTTTACATATCTATTCTTTCTTTCCTTTCCTCTCAACACATTTGTTACTTTTGTTTTTATTGCTTTATTCTCCACTTGCCATTTTGCTTTAGTTTTGTTTTCCAGTTTGTGCTTTAGTAAGTTTTGTTCTTAAATTGTAGATATGATTTTTGGTTTCTTTTGTTTGTTGGGTCAATCTATTGTACTTTATTTTCATTGGACTGTTTTGATTTTGCTTATGGGTTTATATGTATATGTGTATATTCCCTTATTTTAATTATTATTTGCCTGATTTTGTAACTGCCATTTGCCTGGGGTTCATCTTTGGTTTC
>NW_011494472.1:4695-5204 GCF_000754665.1 Bison bison bison
AATTAAAGAATAAGCATGCCAAAACAAACAACCCAATTACTGAAATTAAAAATATGCTAGAAGGAATCAAGAGCAGAATATCTGAAGCAGAAGAACGAATCAGAGAGCTGGATGATAAAATGGTGGAAATAACTTCTGAAGAGCAGAATAAGGTAAAAGGAATGAAAAGAACTGAGGATAGTCTCAGAGACCTCTGGGACAATATCAAACGTACCAACAGTCAAATTATAGGGGTCCCAGAAGAAGAAGAGAAAAAGAAAAGGGATGAGAAAATTTTCCAAGAGATTGTAGTTGAAAATTTCCCTAACATGGAAAAGGAAATAGCCAATCAAATCCAAGAGGTATAAGGAGTCCCATACAGGATAAATCCAAGGAGAAACATGCTAAGATACATACTAATCAAACTAACAAAGATTAAACGCACACAAAATGAATATTAAAAGCAGTAAGGGAAAAGCAACATGTGACATACAAGGGAAACCCCATACATTTAACAGCTGATATTTCAG
>NW_011494472.1:5304-5647 GCF_000754665.1 Bison bison bison
AGCCCTGAACCTTTGGACTGGGAGTACTGACTGCAAGACCCTAGATAACTGGAGAACTAACCCTGCTGCTGCTGCCCTAGGGAGTATCAAATAGTGAGAACTCACACAAAAGAAACCACCTGAACACAAGACCCAGCATCACCCAGCCACCTGTAGCACCCTCTGCAGGACACCTCATCTAAACAGCAAACAAAACAAAAATACAAACCCAATCATCAGCAGACAGGATTACCAACCTCACTGAGCCTTGCCCATTAGAGGAAAAACAAACAAACAAACAAAACATCTCAGCACAAATCGCACCATATACAAGGTTACACAAACCACTGGGCCAACCTTAGGA
>NW_011494472.1:5747-6882 GCF_000754665.1 Bison bison bison
TAATGTCTCTGCTTTTCAATATGCTATCTAGGTTGGTCATAACTTTCTTTCCAAGGAGTAAGCGTCTTTTAATTTCATGGCTGCAGTCACCATCTGCACTATGAACTCTTACAGAGTTACAATTACTGGAGAATTCATTTATTAATAAAATCACACAAATGAGTGGACTGAGTGTAAAAGAAGGAGGAGGATGTGATTATAAAAATACAGTAACAAGAATCTGACATGAAATAAGGATTGTGTAGTTTCCCTGAGCAACCAGCTCTTGAATGATTATCTAAATGATGAGTAGGAATTAACCAGGAAAGGTGTTTAGAGATAGAATGGAGCAGAAAGCATTTCAAATGATGATAACAACATATGCAAAGGTTCTGTGGCAGAAGAGGCTGTGGCTTTTTCAAAGACTTGAAAGGAAATCTCAGTTATCTGAAGAACAAAAGAGAGAATATAAGAAGAGCTAAGGCTAGAGAAAGAAGTAGGAAAAGGTCAAATATATAGGGCTTTGCAGGACATGTAAAGGACTTTGGTCTTTATCCTAAAGTCAGTGATGACAAACTGAAAGATTTTAATAAAGGGAGAGACAAGGTCAGATTTGGCTTTCAGAAAGATCCAATATTCTTTAAATACGGAAAATGGATTAAAAGGGGGTGAGGGTTCAGAAAAGAAACAGAGGGACCAGTTAGAAAACTGTTGCCAAGATCCAGGTAAGAGATGACAGCAGTTTGGACTAGGTTGGTTGCAGGGTAAATGGAGAGAAGTGAAATCATTCAAGAAATATTAAAAAGTCAAATTCATAGAACATGAGAGTAAGGGTGAATTTAAGTAAGGAAATAGACGGTGTCTGGAGGAACACCTAGTTTTGAGGAGTGCACAGACAGAAGGATACTGATGCCACTCATTGAGATAAGGAACACAGCAGGAAACTGTTTCATTGTGGGAGATAAAGATTTTGGTCTTGGGCATGTTGAGTTTAAAGAGGCTTTGGAACATCATACAGTTGGAGGGAGATTTTAAGCAGGCAACTGGATACTTAGAGGAGGCATATCACTTGGAGATACAAATTGAGAAGTTTTCTGCTTAGAGAGGGTTACTGAAGTTGTGGGCATGAGGTACATCAGACCCATCATCTGGTTAA
>NW_011494472.1:6982-7711 GCF_000754665.1 Bison bison bison
AAGAATTAAAGAATAAGCATGTCAAAACAAACAACACAATTACTGAAATTAAAATATGCTAGAAGGAATCAAGAGCAGAATATCTGAAGCAGAAGAACGAATCAGAGAGCTGGAAGAGAAAATGGTGGAAATAACTTCTGAAGAGCAGAATAAGGTAAAAGGAATGAAAAGAACTGAGGATAGTCTCAGAGACCTCTGGGACAATATCAAACGTACCAACAGTCGAATTATAGGGGTCCCAGAAGAAGAAGAGAAAAAGAAAGGGGATGAGAAAAATTTCCAAGAGATTATAGTTGAAAATTTCCCTAACATGGAAAAGGGAATAGCCAATCAAATCCAAGAGGTGTAAGGAGCCCCATACAGGATAAATCCAAGGAGAAACATGCTAAGATACATACTAATCAAACTAACAAAGATTAAACACACACAAAAAAAGAATATTAAAAGCAGTAAGGGAAAAGCAACATGTGACATACAAGGGAAACCCCATACATCTAACAGCTGATATTTCAGCAGAAACTCTGCAGGCCAGGAGGGAAGGGCAGGATATATTTAAAGTTCTGAAAGGGAAAAATCTACAACCAAGATTACTGTATCCAGCAAGGATCTCATTCAAGATTGATGGAGAAATAAAAAGCTTTTCAGACAAGCAAAAGTTAAGAGAATTCAGTACCACCAAACCATATTTACATCAAATGTTAAAAGGACTTATATAGTCAAGAAATACAG
>NW_011494472.1:7811-8703 GCF_000754665.1 Bison bison bison
AAAATGTATTGCTTGAAACTTGAAATTTTTGACTACTTGAAACATGAAAGGGAATCTTTCTTCCTTCCCCCTCCCTTTCCTCTTCCAAATGACTGACTTGGATACATGGAATTCTGTAGGCCAGCAGAGCCCAGTTGGAAAATCTGATTTAGTGCAATCTTTCCATTTCTCAGATAGACAAACAGATTTAGAGACAGAAAACACTGAGAAGATACTGGAGCCTGAGATTCCTGACTGCTACCTCACCCAGTTATTGCTCAGTATACCTGGAGAGTGACTGAAAGCTTGTATCTTTAGTTATCCTGTACTAGAAAAAAAGTTTAGTTACCTTGTCTATCTGAAACCCCACTTAAAGAAATATACATTCTCTACAATTTTACTGCAATAATTGTAGAAACTGTATTTACAAGATCAACTTAGAAAGACAAATCTTTTATAATACATTGACACAGAACAATGGTTGGAAAATTAACTTTTATAGATATGAAACACTAAAAGAAGTCATTTGCTCCTTTGGTAATATCAAGGACTTCTCTTCCTAGTCATTGTATCCCAGATAGCCTGAATACACTTCTGAATGTTTTAATTTCAATTACATCTCAACCAATGTTGTCAATCTGAGACACCAGTGTCTCCCAAGATTATTTATTTTGGAGAATCCTAATACTAACTGGATACAATCGGCTTCCATACCCAACTTCATCAATACTGATTTGAAATGTTCCATGATGCTTTTGAGCTGTGGTGTTGGAGAAGACTCTTGAGAGTCCCTTGGACTGCAAGGAGATCCAACCAGTCCATCCTAAAGGAGATTGGTCCTGGGTGTTCATTGGAAGGACTGATGTTGAAGCTGAAACTCCAATACTTTGGACATGTCATGCGAAGAGTTGAC
>NW_011494472.1:8803-13316 GCF_000754665.1 Bison bison bison
ACTTGAGTGGGATGCCATTAGAAATTGACAGTAACACAATAATAGTAGGAGACTTTAACACCCCACTCACACCAATGGACAGATCATCAAAACAGAAAATTAATAAGGAAACACAAGTCTTAAATGATACATTAAATGAGATGGATCTCATTGATATCTTCAGCACATTCCATCCAAATGCAGAAAAATACACCTTCTTCTCAAGTGCACATGGAACATTCTCCAGGATAGACCATATCCTGGGTCACAGATCAAACCTCAGTAAATTTAAGAAAACTGAAATTATATCAAGCATCTTCTCTGACAATAATGCTATGAGACTGCTGCTGCTGCTGCTAAGTCGCTTCAGGCGTGTCCGACTCTGTGCGACCCCATGGACTGCAGCCCATCAGGCTCCCCCGTCCCTGGGATTCTCCAGGCAAGAACACTGGAGTTGCCATTGCCTTTTCCAATGCATGAAAGTGAAAAGTGAAAGTGAAGTTGCTCAGTCGAGTCTGACTTAGCGACCCCATGGACTGTAGCCTACCAGGCTCCTCCGTCCATGGGGTTTTCCAGGCAAGAGTACTGGAGTGGGGTGCCATTGCCTTCTCCAGCTATGAGACTAGATACCAATTACAAGCAAAAACTTTAAAAAACAGAAACACATGGAGAATAAATAATATGTTTCTAAATATCCAACAGGTTACTGAAGAAAGCAAAAGAGAAATCAAAAAATTTCTAGAAACAAATAACAATGAAAACACGACAACTGAAAACCTATGGGATGCAGCAAAAGCAGTTCTAAGAGGGAAGTTTATAGCAATACAATCCTACCTCAAAAGACAAGAAAAACATCAAATAGACAACCTAACTACACTTAAAACAACTGGAAAAAGAAGAACAAAAAATATCCCAAAATTAGAAGAAGGAAAGAAATCATAAAGATCAGAGCAGAAATAATTGAAAAAGAATTGAAAGAAATAATAGGAAAGATTAATAGAACTAAAAGTTGGTTCTTTTAGAAGATAAAGCTGACAAACCTTTAGCCAGACTCATCAAGAACAAAAGAGAGAAGAATCAAATCAATAAAATTAGAAAGGAAAATGAGAGGTTACAATAGATAATGTAGAAATACAAAGGATTATAAGAGGCTATTATGAGCAACTGTATGGCAATAAAATGGATAACCTGGAAGAAATGGACACATTCTTAGAAAATTCAATCTTCCAAGAATAAAACAGGAAGAAAGAGAAATTATGAATGACCCAATTACAAGCACTGCAGTTGAAGCTGTGATTAAAAATCTTCCAAAAAACAAAAGCCCAGGACCAGGTGGCTTTACAGGAGAATTCCATCAAACATTTAGAGAAGAGCTAATGCCTATACTTCTAAAACTCTTTCAAAAAATTGCAGAGGAAAGAACACTTCCAAACTCATCCTACAAGGCCACTATCACCCTGATACCAAAACCAGACAAAGACAACACACAAAAAAAGAAAAGTACAGGTCAATATCACTGATGAACATAGATACAAAAATCCTCAACACAATTTTAGCAAACAGAATTCAGCAACACATCAAAAAGCTCATACACCATGATCAAGTTGGGTTTATTTCAGGGATGCAAGAATTCTTTATTGTATGCAAATCAATCAATGTGATACATCATATTTACAAACTGAAACATAAAAAAATGATATTAGATGCAGGAAAAGCCTTTGACAAAATTCAGCACCCATTTATGATTAAAACTCTTCAAAAAATGGGCATAGAAGGAACCTACCTGAACATAGTAAAGGCCAAATATGATAAGCCTACAGCACACATTATTGTCAATGGTGAAAAATTGAAAGCATTCCCTGTAAGATCAGGAACACGGCAAGGGTGTCCCCTTTCACCACTATTATTCAACATAGTTCTGGAAGTCCTAGCTACAGCAATCAGAGAAGAAAAAGAAATAAAAGGAATCCAGATCGGAAAAGATGTCATCTCACTGTTTGCAGATGACATGACACTGTACATAAAAAACCCTAAAGATAGTATCAGCAATTACTATTACAAATCAGTGAATTTAGCAAAGTTGCAGGATACAAAATCAATACACAGGAATCACTTGCATTTCTGTATACTAACAATGAAAAATCAGAGAGGGAAATCAAGGAATCAATCCCACTTACCACTGCAACAAAATGAATTAAATATCTAGGAATAAACTTACCTAAGGAGACAAATGATTGTACACAGAAAATTATAAGACACTGATGAAAGAAATCAAAGATGACATAAACAGATGGAGAGGTATTCCATGTTCCTGGGTAGGAAGAATCAATATTGTGAAAATGACTATCCTACCAAACGCAATCTACAGATTCAATGTGATCCCTATCAAATCACCAATGGCATTTTTCACAGAACTAGAACAAAACATTTCACAATTCATATGGAACACACAAAAGACCCCAAATAGCCAAAGTGGTCTTGAGAAAGAAAAATGGAGCTAGAGGGATCAACCTTCCTGACTTCAGATTATACTACAAAGCTACAATCATCAAGACAGTATCATGCTGGCACAAAAACAGAAATACAGACCAATGGAACAAGATAGAAAGCCCAGCAATAAACCCATGAACCTACTTATTTTTCACAAAGGATGAAAGAATATACAATGGGGCAAGGACAGCCTTTTCGATAAATGGTGCTGTGAAAACTGGACAGCTACGTGTAAAAGAATAAATTAGAACACTTTCTAATACCATACACAAAGATAAGCTCAAAATGGATTAAAAACCTAAATGTAAGACCAGAAACTATAAAACTCTTAGAGGAAAACATAGGCAGAATACTTGATGACATAAATCAAAGCAAGAGCCTTTATGTCCCACCTCCTGGAGTAAAGGAAATAAAAATAAAAGTAAACAAGTGGGACCTGGTTAAACTTAAAAGCTTTTGCACAGCAAAAGAAACTATAAGCAAGGTAAAAAGACAACCCTCAGAATGGGAGAAAATAATATCAGATGAAATAACGGACAGAGGATTAATTTTCAAAATATACAAGCAGCTCATACAATTCAATACCAGGAAAACAAACAACCAATCAAAAAGTGGAAAAAGACCTAAACAGACATTTCTCCAAAGAAGACATATAGGTGGTTAACAAACACATGAACAGATGCGCAAAATCACTCATTATTAGAGAAATGCAAATCAAAACTACAATGAGATACCATCTCACTCCAGTCAGAATGGCCATCATCCAAAAGTCTACAAACAATAAAGGCTGGAGAAGGTGTGGAGACAAGCGATTGCTCTTGCACTGTTTGTGGGAATGTAAATTGATATAGCCACTATGAAAGATGATGCAAAGATTGCTTAAAACACTAGGAATAAAACCACCATGTGACCCAGCAATCCCACTCCCTGGCATATGCCCTCAGGAAACCAAAATTGAAAAAGACACATATATCCATTGTTCACTGCAGCACTATCTACAATATCTAGAACATGGAAGCAACCAAGATGTCCGTCAACAGATGAATGGGTAAAGAAGTTGTGGTACATATACACAATGGAATATTACTCAGCCATAAAAAGGAACACGTTTGAGTCAGTTCTAATGAGGTGGATGAACCTAGAGCCGATTATACAGAGTGAAGCAAGTCAAAAAGAGAAAAATAAATAATTGTATTCCAAGGCATGTATACAGAATCTAGAAAAATGGTACTGAAGAATTTATTTACAGGGCAGCAATGGAGACGAACAAAGCTAGTGGAGGTGATGGAATTCCAGTTGAGCTATTTCAAATCCTGAAAGACGATGCTGTGAAAATGCTGCACTAAATATGCCAGCAAATTTGGAAAATTCAGCAGTGGCCACAGGACTGGGAAAGGTCAGTTTTCATTCCAATCCCAAAGAAAGGCAATGCCAAAGAATGCTCAAATTACCACATAATTGCACTCATCTCACACGCTAGTAAAGTCATGCTCAAAATTCTCCAAGCCAGGCTTCAGCAATACCTGAACTGTGAACTTCCAGATGTTCAAGGTAGTTTTACAAAAGGCAGAGGAACAAGAGATCAAATTGCCAACATCCGCTGGATCATGGAAAAAGCAGGAGAGTTCCACAAAAACATCTATTTCTGCTTTATTGACTATGCCAAAGCCTTTGACTGTGTGGATCACAATAAACTGTGGAAAATTCTGAAAGAGATGGGAATACCAGACCACCTGACCTGCCTCTTGAGAAACCTCTATGCAGGTCAGGAAGCAACAGTTAGAACATGACATGGAACAAAAGACTGGTTCCAAATAGGAGAAGTGGTACGTAAAAACTGTATATTGTCACCCTGCTTATTTAACTTATATGCAGAGTACATCATGAGAAACGCTGGACTGGAAGAAGCACAAGCTGGAATCAAGATTGCCGGGAGAAATATCAATAACCTCTGATATGCAGATGACACCACCCTTATGGCAGAAAGTGAAGAACTGAAGAGCCTCTTGATGAAAGTCAAAGAGGAAAGTGAAAAAGTTGGCTT
>NW_011494472.1:13416-14464 GCF_000754665.1 Bison bison bison
GCAGGCGGATTCTTTACTGCTGGGCCACCAGGGAAGCCCAAGTCCAACCAATCATTTATTTTCCTACCAAAAGAGTCCCTTTTCTCTTCTTTATTGCCAATACCTGTTATCTCTTCATTTTTTTTTATAAAAGCCATCTAATAGGTACGAGGTGATAATTCATTGTGATTTCAATTTGCATTTTCCTGTTGATGAGTGACATTGAACAATTTTTTGTGTATCTGTGAGCCATTTGTATGTCTTCTTTGGAAAAATGTCTATCCAAATTCTCTGCCTGTTTTTTAATCAGATTGTTTTATTTTTTGCTATGGAGTTCCTTATATATTTTGGATATTAGCCTCTTATTAGATAGATGGTTTGCAAATATTTTCTCCCATTCCATAGTTTGCTTTATCATTTTGATGATTTTTTTCACTATAAAGAAGCTTTTTATGATGTAGTCCCACTTACTGATTTTTTGCTCTTGTTGCTTGTACTTTTGGTATCATATAGAAAAAACTCATTGCCAATAAATGTCAAGGAGCTTTTCCCCTGTGCTTTCTTCTAGTGCCTTTACAGCTTCCGATCTTACGTTTAATGCTTCAATACATTTCAAGTTAATTTTTGTGAGTGGTGTAAGACAGAGGTCACTGTATTCTTCAACTCCAGGGTTTCTGTTTGATTTGCTTTAAGATTTCTATTTCTTTGTTGTACTTCCCATTTTGTTCATGCATTGTTTTCCAATTTCATTTAGTTATTTATCTGTGTATTTTGTAGTTCTCTGAATTTCTTTAAGAGGATTATTCTGAATTCTTCACCAGATAGTTCATAGATTTTCAGTTTTTTAGGGTTAGTCATTGGAGTTTATTAGTTTCCTTTGGTGATGTCCTGTTTCCTTGGTTATTCATGATCATTGATGCCTTGCATTAGTGTTCACACATTTGAAGTAATACTCCTGCCAATCTTTATAGACTAGCTTCAGCAGGTAAGCCTTTCACCAATCAGCCAGTCCAAGATTCTGTATGGGCAGTCTGGTGGTGTCCATGGGCAGGCTTGCTGCTGGAGTCTG
>NW_011494472.1:14564-15034 GCF_000754665.1 Bison bison bison
AAGTGAGACAGAGAAGGGAAGAAAGCCGATATAGGTATTTTCACGAGCATATTACTACTATAGGCAACTGGGGCTTATTCACGCTGGGAGCTCCCAGAAGACAGCATAAAGGGCAATTTGGTTGTCTACTCAAGGGACAACAAAGCAGAGATATTTATTTACCACACTCAATTATCATTGGTGGATGGTTACTTCTAGGACTCGGAATTCCTTGGCACTTCTGATGTGCTCCTTGCTTGGGCCGGGCATGATTTTATGGCCAGAGAAAACTCGTAGATAATCCTGTGTGCTTGGAAAAAGAACCATTAGATGGTACTCAAGAACCATCTCTTGAGTACCAATGTTTCAGGTAGTCTGAATGTGTTTCTCTTTATCACTACAGAAATTACCCAAGACAGTGTTGTTTCTGTTGTTTAGTTGCTAAATCACGTCTGACTCTTTGCAATCCCATGGACTGTAGCCCGCCAGGC
>NW_011494472.1:15134-16128 GCF_000754665.1 Bison bison bison
GCATCCGGCCCCATCACTTCATGGGAAATAGATGGGGAAACAGTGGCTGAATTTATTTTTGGGGGCTCCAAAATCACTGCAGATGGTTATTGCAGTCATGAATTAAAAGACCCTTACTCCTTGGAAGGAAAGTTATGACCATCCTAGATAGCATATTCAAAAGCAGAGACATTACTTTGTCAAGAAAGGTCTGTGTAGTCAAGGCTATGGTTTTTCCAGTGGTCATGTATGGATGTGAGAGTTGGACTATAAAGAAAGCTGAGCCCTGAAGAATTGATGCTTTTGAACTGTGGTGTTGGAGAAGACTCGTGAAAGTCCCTTGTACTGCAAGGAGATCCAACCAGTCCATCTAAAGGAGATCAGTCGTGGGTGTTCATTGGTAGGACTAATGTTGAAGCTGAAACTCCAAAACTTTGGCCACCTGATGCAAAGAGCGGACTCATTTGAAAAGACCCGGGATGCTGGGAAAGATTGAGGGCAGGAGGAGAAGTGGACGACAAAGGATGAGATGGCTAAATGGCATCACCGACTCGATGGACATGAGTTTGGGTAGGCTCTGGGAGTTGGTGATGGACAGGGAGGCCCGGTGTGCTGTGGTTCATGGGGTCACAAAGAGTTGGACACAACTGAGTGACTGAACTGAACTGAACTTAATGCAGAAACAGTCATAGAGAATAGACTTATGGGCATGGGGAGAGGGGAGGAGAGGGTGAGATGTATGGAGTGTGTAACACGGAAACTTACATCACTGTGTGTAAAATATATAGCCAATGGGAATTTGCTGTTTGTCTCAGGAAGCTAAAATGGGGCTTTGTATCAATCTAGAGGGGTGGAATGGAGAAGAAATGGAGGGAATTTCAAAAGGGAGGGGATATATGTATACCTAGGCAGTGGCAACCCACTCCAGTACTCTTGCCTTGAAAATCCCATGGACAGAGGAGCCTGGTAGGCTGCAGTCCATGGGGTCGCTAAGAGTCCAACACGACTGAGTGAC
>NW_011494472.1:16810-19165 GCF_000754665.1 Bison bison bison
AACTTATTTTTGTTTTTCTTCCTTGGGTTTATGCTGTCAAATTAAAAACAAATGAACAACAACAAAAAAACAAAAAACCACCCAGAACTTTGCCAAGACCAATGACAAGGAGCTTTCCCCCATGTTTTCTTCTAAGAATTTTATGGTTTCTGGTCTCATTTTTAAGTCTTGAATCCATTTTGCATTTTTAAAAAATATGATGTAAGATAAGACTCCAGTTTTACTCTTTTCATGCAGATATCCACATTTCTCCACACTCTTGGTTGAGGATGTAAGTTTTTTCAAACGTTGTGTATTCTTAGTGCCTTTGTCAAGGTTTACATGCCTATATATGCATATGTTTATTTCTAGGCTCTCTTCTGTTCCGTTAGTCTGTGTGTCTATGTTTATGCTGGTATCACACTGTTTTGTACTATAGTTCAAGTCAAGAAGTACCATGCTTCCACATTTGCTCCTCTTTGTCAAGATTACTTGGTCTATTCAAGGTCTTCTGTGGTTCCATATGAATTTTAGCTTTTTTATTTCTCTGGAAAATTCCACTGGAATTATGACACACATTACATTAAATCTGCAGATCACTTTGGGTAGTATGAATATTTTAACAGTGTGAATTCTTCTAGTCCATATACTTGGGACATCTTTTTATTTGTGTCTTTTCCACTTTCTTCCATCAATGTCTTGTTGCTTGTAGTGTATAGCTCTTTCACTTTCTTTGTTAAGTTTATTCCTAAGTATTTTACTCTTTTTGACATTTTTGAAATAGAACTGTTTTCTTAATTTCTTTTTCAGATAGTTTGTTGTTAGTGTTTACAAACACAACTCTTTTTGTGTGTTATTTTGTGTCCTTCAGCTTTCTTGAATTCATTTCTTAGTTCTAACATTTTCCTGGACACTCAAAACATTCACCCCACTCTCACTTTCCCCCACCAAGAAAGGTCACAATCTCTCTTGTTACTAAGCTCGGCCATCCTGAGACAGGGCCTGATGCCAATAAAGTCAAATTGCTGTTCTTACCCATTTCAAGTGCAGCTGATCCAGGTTATATGCTTATGTGTGGTACTGCAATTTCTTAATTGCATTCTGGACGGTTACTTGTACAATTTTAAAATCTGGGTTGCTGTAGGTAAAGGGGCTGGGAATTCCTGTTCCACTGTATTGCAGATGCCACTCAGTCAAGATCCTTTTATTTTCTGATACCAACTATTTTACTCAGTGTTCTTTCACATTGGCAAGAAAATCCCAACTCTCTTGACATGTCTTGTTCTAACCACAAAAGGAGATCCAAGGATTTCTGATTCATTATACAAAATACCAAAACTTTTATACCTATACTGAAATACAGCAATAAATGGGATATACTTTGTTCATAAACACAGATATGGATGTCAAATAAACCTTCCATTATAAGGAATAGTATTTTAAGAGTATCAGAAAGAAAGCCCTAAACAGAAAAAGATACATCTCCCAGTTACTGAGGTCAAGCAAGAACAAAAAAAGACATAGAATGTGTTCCCTTCAGCTCCACCTTGGCACTCAGCTACGTGGAATACTTACTTCTCTTTTCAATCACAAGATGAAAGATCTGCCCTGGATGTCACTATGTGGGAGGAGCTGGAGGACTTGGTTCTGGAATGTGTCCTACCCATGGCAGTAGTGCTGTCTTTCTCAGCTCTCAAGGCCTCTATCTTCCTCATCCTATTATGGAATTCAGGACCTCCAAGGGCTGATATCAGGAACTGGATGCTACAGAACCCCAGTGGTTCTGGGTGGCTATTTCTTTCACTTCCTTTCAAGGGGCTTCACATATATATCTGACAATTCCTTCTGTGACCTGAGATTGCCCTCCTTAGACCTAAGGTCTCAAACCCTGACAACTATACTGTGACAACACAGCAAGGAGATATTCAGCTTGAGAGCTCTGCCTGAAGCCTCTTACACCTAATATTCTGGGGCTTTGCATTCCTCGGTCCAGGTGCACGGTGTCCTCCTATAGGCCCTTGACCCTTAGATTAGAGGCTTCTTGGGAAATGCCGCATCCCTGAAAAGCCCTGATCAGCTTCCCTACTCCAAACCTTGCAGGGGAGTCCCTGTCCTACAAGTGATGAGAGATGGGAAAATCCATGGCATAAGTAAGGGGGTCCAGGTAGAGACCTGTGAGGGAAACAAAACGTGGTAACCTGTCCCTTCTCTCTTTCAGCCAGACTTCTCAGGGAACCTCTATTCTAATAAACTTCATATTTTAGATCTAATAGATATGTCTTTATACAAAGAAATGGCTGTGAGGTGATTTTTTTTTGAATCCTGATCTTGTGAGCTTATCTGAATCTTTAAAGCTTTCAGATCTTTTAAGCTTAT
>NW_011494473.1:0-482 GCF_000754665.1 Bison bison bison
TCACTGCATGTTTCCTCTTCACAGACCACAGACTCAGGCACTTACTTCTGTGCTGTGCAGCATAGTGCTCCCCAAGCACCTGCAGCCTGTACTCAAACCCTCCGCGGGGCTCAGCCCTTCCTCCAGCCACAGTCACACCACAGTGCCAGGTATTTGCCCTGTTTAGTATTTCTTACCTACACTAGGACAGTTTTAACCACAAACACTTTTTGGCCCAATGAATTTTGGATTTGGTCTTTTCCCTTCTGAATATCTCCTATATTGCCCTCTGCACTGGAACCTCTGACTTGTAGCTAGGAGAGTATCTAGAGAAGACTACAGATTTAAAGTAAATATTTAAACACAATATGCTGGACACCAAAATGATAAAAAGTGAAAGATATAAAAAGGGAGAAAATGACTCCAATAAAGATGTTATCCAGTTTAGTTGGGTGTCTCAAGAGTATTCGAATCTGCCTTATCATAATTGGAAATACAAATAA
>NW_011494473.1:582-1441 GCF_000754665.1 Bison bison bison
TATATGTCTGAGTCTGTTTCTGTTTTGTTATATTTGTTAATTTGTTTTGCTTTTAGATTTCATATAAAAGTGAAAGCACACAGTATTTGTCTTTCTCTATCTGACACTTCACTAAGTGCAATATCCTCCAGGTCTATCATGCTGTCCCAGCTGGCAAAATTTTATTCTTTTTTATGGCTAGCAATATTCTATTGTACACACACACACACTCACACATATATATCTTCTAGATCCATTCAGATGAGTGAAAACTGAGGTTGTTTCTATATATCTTCACTATTGGAAATAATGTTGCAGTGAACATTTGGGTGCATACATATTTTTGAATTAGTGTTTTTGTTTTCTTCTGATAGATACCCAGGAATGGAATTACTGAATCGTATAATGCATGTGCATGCTAAGTCATTGCAGTCATGTTCGACACTTTGCAACCTCATGGAAACATAGATCGCCAGGCTCCTCTGTCTCTGGAGATTTTCCCAGCAAGAATACTGGAGTGGGCTGCCATTTCCTACTCCAGGGGATCTTCCTGACCCAGGGATCAAAATTGTGTCTGCTGCATTGAAGGTGGATTCTTTATTGCTGAGCCACCTGGGAAGCCCCGAATCATATAGTAGTTATATTTATTATATATAAACTACTACTATTATATATATATATATAACTACTAGTTATATTTTTATTGGTTTGGGAATCTTTTGAATAGAGGCTACACCAGCTTTACTTTCCCAGCAAGAATACACAAGTTTTCCCTTTTCTCCACATCCTTGACAATACTCAATTTATTTTTCATTTTTGTCATGATAGTATTCATGACAAAGTAGGAGTGAGGTGATATCTCATTGTGGTTTTGATTTGC
>NW_011494473.1:4685-6854 GCF_000754665.1 Bison bison bison
GCACCAACCAGCAGGGCATAAAAAAATATGGCTACTTTATGACAACTACCTTCTAAACCTTGCGCAATCTTTCTTATGGCCAACCCTAACCCAGAACAATACAGAGAAACAAATTCTGAGTCATAGATTTCCAGCTAGTAGAGACACTACAAAGCTATTCCAGTACCTTCTATGTCAACTGGTCATCCACCTATCCTCTTTTAACAACACACTTTCAAATAAAGAAAACAGCAAAACTATGCTTCTTGTTAATACGATTATTATTCCCCATTTGACTATAATCAACAGAAACTTCTCCTGAAGACTATACCAGGTTTGTGCATGCGTACTAAGTTGCTTCAGCCACATCCAACTCTTCATGACCCTATGTACTGTAGCCCACCAGGCTCCTATGTCCATGTGATTCTCCAGGCAAGAATACTGGAGTGGGTTGCCACACCCTCTTCAAGGGATATCAAGTTCACTTAACCATTGGGTGGTGTTCTTTCCTTTTATACCTCACCCACACTGTCCCATTGGATCCTGCATCTTAACTATTGAGATACAATTAGATTCAATGTTAACTTGTATTTTGCACTTCATATGTTTCCATAGGCAGGCAAGTGGGGGAGAGATTTAAAAATGGTTACTCTATGCATAAATATTTTCATATAAAACTGAAAAAGAGATCGTCATAACTACTGTCAACTTTAAAAATATTCACAACCAGAAGTTGAGAGTTATGTTCTATCTGGTGGGAATTTTGAGGACTTCAAGCCTGGGAGATAGCATCTCAAGTAAACCTGAAAGAACTGCTCTAAGGAGGTGAGCAGAGGCGCCAGGTTGTATAGAAGTTTTGTAACAAAGTGCAGGTAGTCGGAACATCAAAAGATTATTGTTAATTAAAGAAAAACGGATATCTCAAGTTAAGGATGGACTTCCCTGGTGGCTCAGACAGTCAAGAATCTGCTTGCAATGAGGGAGACATGGGTTTGATTCCTAGGTTGGGAAGATTCCCTGGAGGAGGGCATGGCAATCCACGCCAGTATTCTTGCCTGGAGAATCCCCATGGACAGAGGAGCCTGGCAGTCTACAGTCCATGGGGTTGCAAAGACTCAGACATGACTGAGCGACTAAGCACAAGTTAAGGAGTCTAGGACACTTCTATGCATGGGGAGATATAAGAGTCTGGGCTCACTGAAGTCATTCTTTTACTATTCACCTCAGCTACCTTGGGGCCAGTATCTGTGTTTCTTACATCCTGAGCTCCTTTAGTCTCGTGGTAGGGAATGACTGCAGTTCTGATGGTTGTTAGATCACAGATATTCTTCTCCTTCCTGAGTGCCCTTACGCTCAGGAGCTCACATTGGGCTGCAGTTGCTGAGGACTGTGACATCCTTGTTTACTGATATGGCAGGAAATACTCCATTGCTGACTATTACACTTTTTGTTACTGCAAATGACCACATGATTGTTGGTAGTACTTAAAACTACCTTTTTCATTACCCATTCCATAACATTTTTGCACATAACAAGCACCTTCACTCACTGCCATACTTGACTTCCTATAAAACAAGCTCCTTACACAGGAGCAATGCTATGTGGAAAGTCATCAAGGTGAATAAGACATTCTGCAAGCCCACCACTGTGGTTTTGACAGAAGTTCGAAGGGTGTTGAAGGCAAATCCTAGGGTCTATTTAAGTGGAAATAATCTTGCCAATAAATATGGAAAATTGAGATACTGTATTCTTGGAAATATCATTAAGAATGATGCTTGATTTCATATCAGATGCAATAGAAGTCACCAAGGGAAAGCATTTTTAAAGTGTTAAAAGGAAGCAAACAAGTAATACTTTCAAACTAGCTTCTTATGAACATGAAAATGAATCCTTTATCTAAATCTTTCTATTTTTTTTTTCCTCTGAGAATCAGGCTGTAACACACTGCATGAATCAAGAATGAAAGCTAAAGCTCTGCCAGCTGGTGTCCTGCTCAAATATCTTATGATACTTACACTGGCCTCTCTGCTCCCATCCAGTGATCATGGGTTAAACTCCGAGGAAGCCTGTTGCAGTGAAAAAGAAAAAAAGAGAAATGAGGTTTTTTCCTTTCCCTTTCTTGGGGCCAAAGAAGATAAAAAGAACAGTGAGCAGGCCTGAACATTCCTGAAGTGAAGTGAAAGTTGCTGT
>NW_011494473.1:6954-7558 GCF_000754665.1 Bison bison bison
ACCCCAGAGTTTAATAAAAGAGAGCTTCCCTGCTGCAGAACTCCAGCTGAAATATGCACCTGCAGATCCCAGACCAGAAATGGTAGTTGTGTGGTTGCTTAATCTGTGGTCTGGAAGCTCCTTTTAAGTCACTTAGGAACAGATGTCCAGACAAACTTTCTAATAATACGTTCTCAGTCTTGATTTTTTAAATTTTATTTCAATCATACAGAACATGTGCAAAGTTGTCTAAATTTGAAAACTTGCCCTGTAATTTAATGTGGCAACTGCACCTAAAAAAATCTCACATCATAAATCTGGGTTTAATTTTCAGAAATTTTCATGAATATAATTTCCTTAATCTTTTCTTCTTAGGTTTTGTGTCTGTTAGGCCACAATCAGAAAAGTAGGACGACAGTGATACAGAATAAGAGACTCATTTTAAGGAACAGAACTCTCAGGCAATTGCTAGAGTTGGTGGAGGAGTTTATACAAAGCTATCTTTGCATCTTGTGCTGAGCCTGAATTTACTTAAATCAACTAGAGTGTCATTTAGAAAGGAAAATTGGAGATGGACAAAAGCATGGGAAAACTGGCATTTAAGGACATATTAGAACCCATGTGG
>NW_011494473.1:8810-9938 GCF_000754665.1 Bison bison bison
AATAGTTTCACCATTAAGCAAAGCTAAGAAGGACTTTTTGTTTCTTTCCATTTGAAAGTTTTTAAATTTTTAAATTAAAATCTTATATAAAAAATTTCTAACCAAAGTGCTTTTCCTCCCATGGGTTGCCATCCCAATCTCTCTCAAGTTGAATAGCAGCAGTCCACAATGAGGAAACTGATTTCTGAAAGTTCTCAGAAACTTTCAGTTTGTCTTTGCTGAAAGAGTGGGGTCAGTTCTCTTTGCATGTGACTTTATGGGGGGATGCCTGATTAAGCTTCTTCTTTGGCTTAAGTTTTTTCACAGACAAGGGCAGGCTGAGGACACGGGAGACAAGGACCATAGAGCCCAGTTCCATTTCAGTATATTTAAATGAATCTTCAACTTTCTGCATCTCATAAAACATCCTGCTTTTACACTTGTAATTCACCTTCCCTCCCATAATAATAAAACAGGTATCCCTTTTACCTTGAAATAGTACCTGTTTGCCTGAACATTTCACCGACACCATTCTTTCTGATTTCTATGGCACCTTAGGCCACTGATCATCCAAATTCTGTGGTCTGATTTTTTAGGACTCATTTAAAATATTTAAGCTTTCTCATCTTAGAAAAAATATTTCATATTCCTCCAAACCCCATACATGCCTCTTCTGCAACCAATCTATCTTTTACTCCCTGGCTATTGTTTAAAAGCCCAGATCATATAACTGCTTACACTCTGTCACCTCTTTTTTACTCCATACACTTGTTTTTTCTCCCAATATTTTCTAAAATCTGTTTTCTTAAAAACCACCAATGGTCTCTTTATTGTTAAATCTAAAAGACATTTTTAACCTCCTTCATCTAGACAAGTATTTCTCAAATTTTAATGTGCACAGGAATATTATTAAAATGCAGATTCTGACTTAGGAATTTTGGGTTGGGCCTGAGATTCTGAAGTCAGAGTAGCTCCCTGGTGACGCGAATGCTACCTACCTACAGACCACATTCGAGCAGCCACTCTCTGCAGTGCTTGCCACTCTTTCTGGGGACCTTTGTGTTCCTGGCACACAGTACCCCAACCTTAAACTTTAACTTCTGGGAGGTCCTTTGCTAAGATCTCCTATTCTTCTTTACCCATCCCACA
>NW_011494473.1:10038-12358 GCF_000754665.1 Bison bison bison
AACAAAACTGGCTGGTTTTTTTTCTTCTTGTCTACCAGATGTGAAAGTGATTGACTTCAAATGACAAATACAGCACATGGCCAGATTATGGCTGGAGAGTAAGAGAATACCTTGAAAAGAAAGCTTGGAATTGCTGCACAAGTTGGGAGTTTCTTCTCTGGCAAGTAAAATTGTATGTACTGCTCTATCTTTTCTTGTAGTATAGAAATATCTAGCAAAGTGGGAGCAAGAGTCAATAATGGGAAAAAAGAAACAATTGCAGAAAACACTGCTTGGTATACTCATTCCAGTTTATATTATGGCACCCAATCTCTCAAAATAAAACCCTAATGAATTAATTTCACATTAATAGTAATAAGAACATGATAGACCATGGATACTTATGATAAGACATGAAATCTGCCAGGTAACCTACTACATATACGTCAGAAAGGGCTCCCCTGGTGGCTGAGCTGGTAAAGAACCCGTCCGGCAATGCAGGAATCACAAAAGATGCCGGTTTGATCCTTGGGTATGGAAGATCCCCTGGAGTTCCGTTCAGTTCAGTCGCTCAGTCATGTCTGACTCTTTGTGACCCCATGAACTGCAACATGCCAGGCCTCCCTGTCCAACACCAACTCCCCAAATCCACCCAAACCCATGTCTATCGAGTCAGTGATGCCATCCAACCATCTCATCATCTGTCGGCCACTTCCCCTCCTGCCCTCAATCTTTCCCAGCATCAGGGTCTTTTCAAATGAGTCAGCTCTTCGCATCAGGTGCCCAAAGTATTGGAGTTTCAGCTTCAACATCAGTCCTTCCAATGAACACCCAGGACTGGTTTCCTTTAGGATGGACTGGTTGTATCTCCTTGCAGTACAAAGGACTCTCAAGAGTCTTCTCCAACACCACAGTTCAAAAGCATCAGTTCTTCGGCACTCAGCTTTCTTTATAGTCCAACTCTCACATCCATACATGACCACTGGGAAAACCATAGCCTTGACTAGACGGACCTTTGTTGGCAAAGTAATGTCTCTGCTTTTGAATATGCTGTCTAGGTTGGTCATAAGGAGTAAGCATCTTTTAATTTCATGGCTTCAATCACCATCTGCAGTGATTTGGAGCCCCAAAAAATAAAGTCAGCCACTCTTTCCACTGTTTCCCCATCTATTTGCCATGAAGTGAAGGGACCAGATGCCATGATCTTAGTTTTCTGAATGTTGGGCTTTAAGCTAACTTTTTCACTATCTTTAGTTCTTCTTCACTTTCTACCATAAGGGTGGTGTCATCTGCATATCTGAGGTTATTGATATTTCTCCCGGTGATCTTGATTCCAGCTTGTGCTTCGTCCAGCCCAGCGTTTCTCATGATGTACTCTGCATATAAGTTAAATTAGCAGGGTGACAATATACCCTGCAGTAGAAATAGCAACCTGCTGCGGTACTCTTGCTGGAAAATCCCATGAACAGAAGAGCCTGGCAGACCATAGTCCATAGGTTGCAGAATCAGTCATGAATGAGCACACATGCACTCATACATATCCCAGAAAAATATTGACCTTTATCTTGTGGATAGATTATTCTGCAATTTCAGATTCTGTCTCCCAACCCCATCACCAAGATTTTGCACATTGCTGCAGCTGATTGAATATTTAAGTTAGGGAAGGTATTATGTTGGGTGATTTGAATATTTGTTCCTACTTAATTCTTATTGGAACACTTCAAGGTTGGATCAATTCATCTTTAGGCAGGCAATGTTACAAAGTGCTTGAGACCGAAGACTTGGTTTGTATTTCTAGATCTACCACTCATTAGTTGAGTATCTTGGGAAAATGACTTAACGTTTTTTTGCTTTAGTGCTTGCATATCTAAAATGTTAGATATTGATAGAATATCAATATTGATTGATAGAATCTACCATGCAGAGTTCTCATGAGAAGTGAATGAGATAATAAGTGCCAGTGCTGAGTCCAGTGTTCAGCAGAAAGATACTGACTATTTACAAGAAAGGAAATTGAACTGGAAGGGGGTCCAATATTTTTCCTGGTGTTGCATAGTAAGTATCAGAGTGGAGCTTCCCCTCCATATCTTACTTAGAGCAGATGCCCTTCCTCACCCCAAGAGTAACTCTGTCTCAATACAGTATTGTATTGTGTTTACAGTACTTATTATTCTTTAAAATAATTTTTTCTAAAAAAAAATTCATTTAATTTTTCTCTCTTCCTACTGAACTGTAGGCATTTAATCTCTCTTTACTACTACATCCTCCAGACCTGAACCATGCTTGGCACACAAGAGACCATACACACACACACACACACACACACACACACAGTTTGAAA
>NW_011494473.1:15904-16307 GCF_000754665.1 Bison bison bison
ATGTAATGAAATCTTGTAGCACATAGTACTGTGATAGACAGTTTCCAAATTTTGACCATAATCCTATAAGTTTTCATCCATTTTCAAAATGCACTTTGAATTTTTTAAGACAGCAAGTTTAAATCAATGATTATCTTTCTTTTCTCTGTATTAAAGCTTTTACAAATTTATTGTCATATGAAGAAAAGCATAAAAAGTATGAAGACAAAAAGCATAGAAACAAAAAGTACTATAGCAGTGTGTCATGGAAATAAGTACTAAAATATGACTCAGTTTTCGAGATTTATGCTGTCTGTGGAATTTGCTTTCTAAAATTTATAATTTGCTATGATTGTATTTCTCATTCTAAACATTATTTTCTATTTAATTTTTATCCATAATTTTGTGATGCTATAGAAAGTGC
>NW_011494474.1:0-1085 GCF_000754665.1 Bison bison bison
ATGATAGCCCTTCTGATAGATATAAGATAATACCTCATTGTGGTTTAAATTTGCATTCATATGATGATTAACGATGTTAAACATCGTTTCATGTGCCTCTCAGCTATTTGTATGTGTTCTTTGGAAAAATGTGTATTTAAGTCTTCCACCCATATCTTTCTTGATTTTTTTAAACTGTTATATCAACTGTTTATATATTTTGGATATTAACCCCTTATTGCTTACATCATTGGCAAATATTTTATCCCATATAATAGGTTGGCTTTTCATTTTGTTGATGGTTTCCTTTGCTGTACAAAAGCTTTTAACTTTAATTACAACCCATTTATTTATTTTTGCTTTTATTTCCCTAGCTTTAGGAGACAGAACCAAAAAAATATTGTTATGATTTATGTCAAAGTGTGTTCTGCTCATATTACCTTCTAAGAGTTTTATGGTTTCCACTCTTATAGCTAGGTCTTTAATCCCTTTTCAGTTTACTTTTGTATATAGTTTTAGAGAATATACTGATCTCATTCTTTGAGAGCTACATGTCAAAGAATGAGATTAGAGCATAAATATAATTTGGTAATGTCAGAAAATTAAATGTGCTTTTATATTTGAGCCAGTAATTCAGTGTTTTCAGAAATTAACTCTGAAGAGACATCCACAACTATATGAAAATATGTAAATGCCTATGCACATGTTAATTGAGGGAACATGATATATCCACAGAGTGGAGTACTACAAAGCTATAAAAAGGAATGAGTACAATTTTGTAAACTAATATGGAGTGCTTCCATGATAGATATAGATATATAAAAGAATGTGGGAGTCTGGAGCTAATGTCAATGATACCAAGTGCAGTGCCTTCCCATTCTGGTATGAAGAGGCTTTGAGAGCTGAAGAAGGAGAACCAGAGCCAGAGCTGCAGCCAGGGCTCTTATGGTGCCAGGGCCAGTGCACTTTCCGGAGCATGTCCAAATTTCCTCCTACCCCTAGTGAAGTCTGAGCAGATACTTCACATTGCATTTCAGGAAAGCAGGCAATCTTCCCACTAGCGGAGGGCCACGGTGGGGCTCATGGAAATTCAGCATATAACGTAT
>NW_011494474.1:1185-1492 GCF_000754665.1 Bison bison bison
GTGACAGTTTTCAGGTGAACAGTGAAGGGACTCAGCCATACATATACACGTATCCACTCTCCCCCAAACCTCCATCAATACTGCCACATAATACTAAGCAGAGTTCCCTGTGTTACACGGTACAACCTTGTTGCTTATCCATTTTAAATATAGCAGTGTGTACATGTCCATCGGAAATCCCCTAACTATCCCTGTCCCACATCGTTCCCCAGCGGCAACCATAAATTTGTTCTCTGAGACTGTAAGTCTTTCCATTTTGTACTTAAATTCATTTGTATCATCTCTTTTTAAATTATACATCTAAGAT
>NW_011494474.1:4868-5177 GCF_000754665.1 Bison bison bison
TGAGACCTCTGTCTGATACAATCAGCCGCAGTTTCGCAGAGCGAGGGACCTGAATCCAAGGAGGACGTCACATGCGATGCTGAGTGTTAGCGGGGACCCCTGCAGAGGGAGCCGAACAGAATTCTGTAAATTCTTAGCCCTGAGAAGCCCATAGGAGCTACTTCTGAGTGGCCCGCTCATTCAACCTGTGTGATCTTAGGGAGGGTTGAGTCTCCTTTAGCCATATCAGAAGCCAGATCTGCAGATGGGGGTGTCTTGACCATAACCAGACTTAAGGTGAGGACCATCAGTGCTAGTGAGAGGATCTCT
>NW_011494474.1:5367-5864 GCF_000754665.1 Bison bison bison
CCCCCTGGTGTCCACTGGAGGTGGTTTTGGGGAAGTGAGAGCCTTGCTGTAATGGAATAAACCCAGTTCAACAAAGGGACCTAGTCTGCAACAATATTAATGGCTGTGACGCTGAATGAGGATGGGGGCTCCTCCCATAAGAAATGGAGTCACATAAGGCGCCAGTCCTATTTTGAGGACTGGGAGAATCGGGCGTTTTGACATGACACTTCCTGGGACATCTCAGGGAAGTGAGAGACCAGGTCAGTGGGGGCAGCCTCAGGTTGACAAGGGAGGGTTTCAGGTGTCCTGGTGGATGGTGAGAACCTTGGGGGCTGTGGATGTTCCACACCACGTCATTCGGACCACATCTCCCTGTCGTCATCCCTGGGAGACCTCAAGGATACATGTCTGTCCCCACTGTGGGCTAATGGGGAAGTAAGGGTCTTGGTCTGAATGGAGTGGTCAGCAGAGGGAGAAACCTTAGACCCTGTCATGAGTCAAATGTAGAGCTTGGT
>NW_011494474.1:5964-6373 GCF_000754665.1 Bison bison bison
GGATTGGCTTCGCTTATTTAAGAATGTGGGAGAAGTGAAATCCCAGTAACATTGCTTTCTTTCACACTTGCACTATAGTTGTTCAAATATCAATTTAGCATCTGCTCTTTGGAAGGCTTCTGGGTGGTTTTGGGGATGCTAAGAAAAATAAACTCAACCCCTTCTTATAGAATTCTAGTGTCTAAGAGCAGCATTCATCTAAAGTAGCTGGTGAACTGAGATCTAGTGGCCCAATAAAAATGAGGTGTAAGGAGGTGAGGGGATTGAGGGCTTCCTCATGAGGAGTCTAGTGTAAATACACTGAGGCAAGGCACTTGGAGACTTTAGGACAATAAAAGTCTGGCAGTGGAAGGTAGTTTTAAGTTAGGCTACAGGTCTAGCCCACCAGGGAGGCTGTGGAAACACTGAA
>NW_011494474.1:9377-9774 GCF_000754665.1 Bison bison bison
AATGTAGCTCATGGGTCTTTCCCAACCCTCCCAGTAATAAAAGTGACCCATCCACATCCCACCCCTGTGATATGGTTCTTATGAGTCCCTCAGAGCTATCGGCTGAATGTGGTCTAGAGTGTCTCAGGCTAAGGCGTTTGTCTATGGGGATAGGCCCGGATTCTACCCCCGGAGGAGGTCTAGGTCCGAGATGAGGGACCTGAGGGCTGATGAGCAGACTTCGACACCGCCAAGGGGACGACACTGAGCCCCTGTACTGGGCTCTAGGAGGCGCCGGTTACAGCTGGCCAACTGTGGTGCCCCCTGGTGTCCACTGGAGGTGGTTTTGGGGAAGTGAGAGCCTTGCTGTAATGGAATAAACCCAGTTCAACAAAGGGACCTAGTCCCCAATATTAAT
>NW_011494474.1:13263-13369 GCF_000754665.1 Bison bison bison
TGGCACTGGTGTCTCAGCCTCTTTTGGCACTTCTGCCTCAACCAGGCCTGGCACTGCTGCCTCAGCCGCTGCTGGCCGTTCTGCCTCAACCAGGCCTGGCACTGCT
>NW_011494475.1:0-351 GCF_000754665.1 Bison bison bison
CAACAGCACTGGTCTGGGCTTCCTGGGGATACTGAGTGTCCCCCTGGACCTGGTGGCATTTCACACGGGTATGGTACTTGTTCTTGTGCATCCGAGGCATGGTGACACAGGTTATGGATCACAGGCGCATGCAGGCAGGGTGGCAGGCAAGGAGGGCACCTAGAGGATGGACAAGCAGATGTTATGAGCAACTGCAGTGAGGAGATTCCTCCCTGGCTTGAACCAAAGCTGCCTCTGAGCAGTCCTTGAGGCCAGTGGTCTAGGACCCACAAGTCTTGTGTTCTCCTGGTGAGCCCCTCCCTTGAGACGACTGAGTAGGAAGTGAGAGTGATCGCTGGGGCGCAGCCAGAC
>NW_011494475.1:3495-4120 GCF_000754665.1 Bison bison bison
TTTTATGTGTCAATATATTCTGTGCCTGTTTCCTAAGAATTTTAATTCAAGGATCAAATACTTAGTGTGATATTTTGCTCCTCATTATTGCTGACTTTTATTCATTTTGCTTTGGTGCATATAACTCTGTACTGGCTCTGTGTTCTTATCCATATTTTTTTCTAGTTTTTAAATTAGTAGACTTTAAAAAATTGTTTTAATTGACAGATAGTTGCTGTATAATATTTTGTTAGTTTCTGCTATACAACAGAATGAATCAGCTATAAGTGTACATATTCCTCCTGCCTCATGAGACTCCCTCCCAGCCCCACACCTCACCCCTCTATTTTGTCACATAGCACCAGGCTGAGCTCCCTGTATTATATAGCAGTTTCCCACTAGCTCTCTACTGTACACTTGGTACAGTATTTTTGTCAGTGCCACTCACAATTCATTCCACCCTCTCCTTCCCTTGCTGTGTCCACATGACCATTCTCTACATCTGTGTCACTATTCCTGCCCTTCAAATAGGTTTATAAGTACCATTTTCTATTTTCCATGTGTATGCATTAATATGCACTCTTTTTCTGTTTTTGAGTTACTTCACTCTGTTTACAGGCTCTAAGTGCATCCACCTCACTACAAG
>NW_011494475.1:4220-5815 GCF_000754665.1 Bison bison bison
ATGATGGTCATTCTGACCATTATGAGATGACACCTTAGTGTAATTTTGATTTGCATTTCTCTCATCATGAGCAGTGTTGTGCATCTTTCCATGTGTTTGTTGACCCTTTGTATTTCTTTTTTAAAAGAACAGATTGAGGATTAGAAAAAGGTCAGCAGATAGTATAGACAGTTCCCATACAGCCACTCTTCCTACATTTGGTATCTTCTATTATTAACATCTTGTATTGGTTCAATGGATACAAGTTCATTTTCACAATTGATCTACTAATATCAATATGTTATTATTAACTATTGTCCATTGTTTGCAATACATTTTACTTTTTGTGTTTTACAGTTCTTTAGTGTTTGACAAATGCGTATTTTGTACTCAGCCAGCATGGTGTCATGCAGAGGAGTTTGAATCCCCCATGGATCTCCCATGCTCCACCTGTCCATCCCTCACTTGGAAGCCCTGACAACTACTGAACTTTTTACTCTTTCTAAAGGTTTGCATTTTCCAGAATGTAATATTTATGGCAACATACAGCGTGTAAGCTTTTTATATTGGCTCCTTCAGCTAATCAATATACATTGAATTGTCTCTATATCTTTTTATGGTTTGAAATGTTTTCTTCCAGGACTGAATAGCATTCCATGTAGTTTACCATAGTTTGTTTACACACTTATCTACTGAAGGTCATCTTTGGTGATTTCAGTTTTTGGCAGCTATGAATTTGTCTGCTGTTAACATTTGTTTGAAGGTTTTTGGATGCGCATAGGTTTTTGGCTTTTATGAGTAAATACCTTAATTTTGATTTGCTAGATCATATGATAAGACTATGTTTAGTTTAAAAGAAATTGCCAGAGAGTTTCCAAATTATTTGCATCACTGCATTGTCTATTTTTTTTAATTTAAATGTATTTATTTTAATTGGAGTCTAATTACTTTACAATATTGTATTGGTTTTGCCATACATCAACATGAATCCGCCACGGGTGTACACGTGTTCCCCATCCTGAACCCCCCTCCCACTTCCCTCCCTGTACCATCCCTCTGGGTCATCTCAGTGCAGCAGTGAGTTAGAGTTCCTATTCGTCCACATCCTTGCCAGCATTTAGTATCGAGAGGTGTTTGTTTTTGTTAGCCCTATTAGTAGGTATCTCGTTGTTGTTTTCATCTGAAATTCCCTGAAGACATGGGAAATAGATCATCTTTTCATATGCTGTTTACCATCTGTTTATATTCTTCGGTGAGATGTCTATTCAATACTTTTAAGCATTTTTAAATTGACTTCATTATTTTCCTATTGTTGAGTTTTAAGCGTTCGTTGTATATTTTTGCTACATGTTTATTATCAGATATGTGTCTTACAATTCTTTCTTCACAGTTTGCGACTTAGCTTTTCATTCTCATAATAATATCTTGGTGTGAAATTTTTTTTCTCTTAATTTCTTTTTCTGGTTTTGAAATTAAAATGTAATTCTTGTCTCATGGAAGGAATGAGGAACAGTGCCCTTTGTTTGTTGTTTCTGGAATACATTTTAGAGAATTATTATTACTTCTTCCTTAAATTTTTGTTAGATTTCATCAGTGGAATCATCTGGGCCTGTTGC
>NW_011494475.1:8809-10012 GCF_000754665.1 Bison bison bison
ATGAAATGTTTCCTTGGTATCTCTAATTTTCTTGAAGAGATCTCTAGTCTTTCTCATTCTGTTGTTTTCAGCTATTTCTTTACATTGATCACTGAGGAAAGATTTCTTATCTCTCCTTGCTCTTCTTTGGAACTCTGCATTCAAATGGGTTTATGTTTCCTTTTCTCCTTTGCTTTTCACTTCTCTTCTTTTCACAGCTAAGTGTAAGCTTAGCTTACACTGTCTAAGTTTCTCAGACAGCCATTTTGCTTTTTTGTATTTCTTTTTCTTGGGGATGTTGCTCCCTCTCTCCTGTACAATGTCATGAACCTCTGTCCATAGTTCTTGAGGCACCCTGTCTATTGGATCTAATCCCTTAAATCTATTTGTCATTTTCACTGTATAATTGTAAGGGATTCGATTTAGGTCATACATGAATGGTCTAGTGCTTTCCCCAACTTTCTTTCAAGTAGGGTAAATTGGTTTCAGAGTAAATTGGAAGTGGTCAAACAGGAGATGGCAAGAGTGAACATTGACATTTTTGGAATCAGTGAACTAAAATGGTCTGGAATGGGTGCATTTAATCCAAATGACCATTATGCCTACTACTGTGGGCAAGAATCTTTTAGAAGAAATGGAGTAGCCATCATAGTCAACAAGAGTCTGAAATGCAGTACTTGGGTCCAATCTCAAAAATTACAAAATGATCTCCATTCGTTTTCAATGAAAACCATTCAATATCACAGTAATCCAAGTCCATGTCCCAACCATTAATGCTTAAGAAGCTGATGTTGAACAGTTCTATGAAGACCTACAAGACCTTCTAGAAGTAACACCCAAAAAAGATGTCCTCTTCATCACAGGGGACTGGAATGCAAAAGTAGGAAGTCAAGAGATACGTGGTGTTACAGGCAAATTTGGCTTTGGATTACCAAACTGAAGCAGGGTACAGGCTAACAGACTTTTGCCAAGAGAATACACTAGTCAGAGCAAACACCTTCCAAGAACACAAGAGAAGGCTGTACACATGGACATTACCAGATGGTCAATATGGAAATCAGATTGATTATATTCTTTGTAGCCAAAGATGGAGAAGCTTTATGTAGTCAGCAAAAATAAGACCAGGAGCTGACTGTGGCTCAGATCATGAACTCCTTATTGTCAAATTCTGACCTAAATTGAAGGAAGCAGGGAAAACCACTAGACCATTCAGCTATGACCTAA
>NW_011494476.1:0-801 GCF_000754665.1 Bison bison bison
GGTTGGTCGTATTGGACTCTTTGTGACCCTGTGGACTCTAGCCCACCAGGCTCATCTCTCCATGGGATTTTCCAGGCAAAAATACTGGAATGGGTTGCCATTTCCTCTTCCAGGGGATCTCCTGATCCAGGAATCGAACCGGCGTCTCTTATGTCTCCTGAATTGGCAGGTGGTTCTCTACCACTGAGCCATCTGGGAAGACCCAAAATTTGTTGAATGTAAATCTAAAAGTGTGTTCTCACTACACACAAACACACACACACACTTTAACAAGAGAAGAAACAAAGAAAGGGACACAAAGACATTTTAGGATGGGTTGGGCATGTCTATTATCTTGATTCTGGTGATGATATTATCATTGTGTGCATATGCCCAAACTCATCAAATTGTACACAGTAAATATATACCATTTGTTGCATATCAATTATGCTTCAATAAACTATTTAAGAAAGGAGAGCAGAAAAATGTTATCCAAAATATTGGTACTTAGATAAAATGAGAACATTTCTTGAAAAATACTGACTAACCAAGGTCACTCAAACATAAATAGGGATGAATAACTTTATTAAGGAAGTTAATGTGCACGCATTGCTTCCGTCATGTCTGACTCTTTGCGTTTCTATGGACTATAGGCCTCCAGGCTCCTCTGTCCATGGGATTCTCAGGCAAGAATAGTGGAGTGGGTTGCCAGGCCCTCCTTCAGGAGATCTACCTGTCCCAGGGATTGAGCCCGCGTCTCTTACCTCTCTTGCATTGGCAGGCAGGTTCTTTACCACTAGTGCAACCTGGGAAGCCCCAAAT
>NW_011494476.1:4836-6131 GCF_000754665.1 Bison bison bison
TAAGGATATTAAAGATGATCCAAAATCTTGAAAATACAATGGAGGCATGGATTTAAAAAAATACAAGAAATGTTTGACAAAGATTTAGAAGAAATAAGGCACAAACAAACAAAGTTGAAAACACAATAACTGAAATGAAAAATACACTAGAAGAAATCAATATGAGACTCACTGAGCAGGAGAACAAATAAGTGAGTTGGAAGACAGAATGGTGGAAATAACTGCTGAAGAGCAGAATAAAGAAAAAAGAATGAAAAAACGTAATATCTATTTCTGTCATGACTGTCTTTCTGAGACACGTTCTCCACTAAGGGTAACCTGGGACTACCTATCACCACAGATTGTGGATGCATAAGAAAGACTGCACTGGAAGGAAAAAAATATAGCCTTCAAGCCCCTTTCTCATCCTGCAGAGACCCTGCGGTTCCAGGACTCTACCTCAATGGCAGGAAAACCGCAACCTGCATTGCGCATGCCCAACTCAGTGAGCATGCGCAGTGTGTGCGTGCACATCCGTTGCTGCGCATGCGCCTTGGTGCCCATACGCCGTCCTGAGCGATCTGTGAGGAGCTTTGGGCCTGAGACGGGTCTGTTTATTCAGTCCCGGTTCTTTCTCACTACTTAAGACTCACCAGGTAGGTTCACAGGTCTGTCCTGTCTGGAGTTTAAGTGTGTGTGCCTGTGAGGGGGAGCCAGCAAGTTTCGCGCGGATCGGGCAGTGTGATCTAGGGCCGTTGAGGAGGAAGGCCCTCAAGGTAGTCGTCTTTCTCCTCACAAGTGTCGCGACTCCATAGTTCTTGCCTTGATGGCGGGAGAGGAAGGGCAGTGGGCAGAGGAGGGCAGGGGGTAGGATGATGGTGGGGGGAGACTTGGGGGTGCTATTTGAGATATTTGGTTCATTGGGGCCCTGGAACTGACGACAGAGCACAGAATCTGGGGCCAGCAGTGGGACCTGGGCAGGGGGCGGGGTGGGCGATTAAGGAAAGGCCTAGAAACTGGACCACAGTGGGGTTGTGACTGTATCGCGGATTTTGTGGTAAGGTGCCAAGAGAGAAGTGGACCGGTTGCTCTGTATGCAGCCTCACCTCAGCCCCAGACACTGAGAAAATCGCCATAGTCAGGCTGTAAAGACTGAGCCTTTCTTCGTGTTCCAACTGAATTCCAAGGGAGTTGGGGAAAATAGGTCTGGTGAATAGGAGTGTGACATGAGCAGTAGTCCTGAGCTTTTGAATTCCTAGCAGTATTTCACTAAAGATCTTCATGATGGAGAAGTCTGTTGTGAAATCAAACGTCCT
>NW_011494476.1:6231-6598 GCF_000754665.1 Bison bison bison
TTCTGCTTTCAGGGAGAAATATGAGTGGGCAAGTGGCATCAACATTGGGACCTACAAAGCAAGATTGCTCCCAGGTGGATGAACCTGTGGTTGTGAGTAACCTTACCATTTGATGTTTTCTGTTAGCACAAGTTTATTTTTGAGAAAATGATGTTAAGTAGTACAGATGTGGTGATAAAGGTCTTCCATGCTGATAAAGGGTGACACTTTGTCTTAGGAAGGAACATTGATCCAGATATATTATAGTCCAGTGTTGCCTGGATGATTATACTGTTAAATTCCCTGGAAATGTGCCCAGTGACTCCCTCCTCCTGCTTATTAACAACAGGCTGATTACTTCCATCCCAACATAGATTTAAGTAACTTC
>NW_011494476.1:10528-11176 GCF_000754665.1 Bison bison bison
AAATATACTATTATATTTGAATATCAACAGTTTCTACTGGCTTAAACCTTAAACCTGTTCTCATTTTGCAGCATTGAACAAACCTGGCCAGAATAGTCTTGACTAAAGCAGGTGATAATCGGCATTTTTCCCAATAGGAAATGAAAAATCTTCTCCATTTCAACCTGTTTACGTTGCTTTTTTGTAGATATACTTTATCAGAGTAAGTTCCATTCTATTCCTAGTTTGCTGTCTTGAATATCGATTAATTTTTATCAAACACTTATATTGCATCAATTGTGATGATCATAGAATTGTTTTCCCTCCATTTTTCTACTAATGTGAATTGCATTGGTAACCTTATACATGTAAACCACCCTTGCACTTCTAGGGTTAAAAAAATTGGGTCATAACGTATTCTTTAGGTGTAATCTACATGTTAATGCATATACATACATATATATACCCACACATAAAAAATTCATAAAAGCCTTTGGTCTTCTCTTGAATAAATGGGTTTACAAAATGTGCCACCCAAATCTCATACGGTGTCCCTGATGAAATCATTGACAGGGAAACATTTTTATTTATTTATTTTTTTTTAAATTTTATTTCCATCCTGAACCCTCCTCCCTCCTCCCTCCCCATACCATCCCTCTGGGTCGTCCC
>NW_011494476.1:15378-15962 GCF_000754665.1 Bison bison bison
GGCCCTTGTTAAACCTTTCTTGCATCTTCTCAATCCTTGTCTCCAAGCTATTTATCTGTGATTCCATTTTAATTTCAAGATTTTGGATCAATTTCACTATCATTATTCGGAATTCTTTATCAGGTAGATTCCCTATCTCTTCCTCTTTTGTTTGGTTTGGTGGGCATTTATCCTGTTCCTTTATCTTCTGGCTATTCCTCTGTCTCTTCATCTTGTTTAAATTGCTGAGTTTGGGGTGTCCTTTCTGTATTCTGGCAGTTTGTGGAGTTCTCTTTATTGTGGCTTTTCTTCACTGTGTGTGGGTTTGTACAGGTGGCTTGTCAAGGTTTCCTGGTTAGGGAAGCTTGTGTCAGTGTTCTGATGGGTGGAGCTGTATTTCTTCTCTTTCTTCAGTCGTGCTGTGGGGAGGGAGGGAGGGATGCTGCAAACAAATAACACTGGCGTGCGCTCGCAGTGCCTCAGCCACACTGGGTCTGCCCCCGCTCACGGCGCATGTAGCCTCCCTGCCCACACTGCTCGGGCTCTAGGTTGTTCCGCCGGGAACAATCCGAGGCTGGCCCCTGGGTTGCATGTACCTCCCAGGG
>NW_011494477.1:0-871 GCF_000754665.1 Bison bison bison
GAAGTGTTGGGACCAGATGCCATGATCTTAGTTTCTTGAATGTTGAGTTTTAAGCCAGCTTTTTCATTGTCTTCTTTCACTCTCATCAAGAGTCTCTTTAGTTCCACTTCACTTTGTGCCATAAGGGTGGTATTATACGCATATCTGAAGATATTGATATTTCTCCCTGCAATTTGATTCCAGCTTGTGTTCATCCATCTGGGAATTTTAATGATCTACTGTGCATATAACTTAGATAATCAGGGTGAGAATATGCAGCCTCAAAGTACTCGTGTCCAAATTTTGAACCTGTCTGTTGTTCCTTGTCCACTTCTAACTGTTGCTTCTTGACCTGTATACCAATTTCTCAGAAGGGGGTAAGGTGGTCTGGTATTCCCATCTCTTTAATAATTTTGCAGTTTCCTGAGATGCACACAGACAAAGGCTTTTGCATAGTCAAACAAGTAGAAGTTTTCCTGGAATTCGCTTGCTTTGTCTATGACCCAATGGAGATTACCAATTTAATATCTGAGTCCTCTGCCTTTTCTGAATCCAGCTTGTACATATTGAAGTTCTCTTTTCAGATACTGTTGAAGCATAGCTTGAAGGATTTTGAGCATTCCCTTGCTTGCATGTGAAATGAGCGAAATTATATAATAGTTGGAACATTTGTTGGCATTGCATTGCTTTGGAATTAGAATGAAAGCTTACCTTTTCCAGTCCTGTGTCCTCTGCTGAGTGGTCCAAATTTGCTGGCATATTGAATGAAGTACTTTAACAGCATCATCATTTAGGGTTTGAAATAGCTCAGCTGAAATTCCATCACCTCCACTAGCTTTGTTCTTAGGAATGCTTCCTAAGGCCCTCTTGACTTCACACTCCTGGATGTCTG
>NW_011494477.1:971-2206 GCF_000754665.1 Bison bison bison
GAATCCACCCCTGTCCCTCACCATGCCCCACACCATCCCAGCAGAGTAAGTGAAGGGGCTCCTTAGCCTGACGGTTCTCACTATGGGCTCTTAGTCGACTGCAGGGGCATTGCTCGAAAGTTCTGAGGTGAATTTCTGTCCTTTGGTACAATTTTTGGGATACTAAGTTTTCTCTTTTAGTCCCTACATGATAGTCTATTAAGGTGATCACTTAAAAGGGCCAGTTGTCATCCACTAACAAAGTTTGTGCTGGTTATTTCATGACGTCTGGGCCATGCTGCCACATCCAACTCAAACTGATTCCCCATGATCTTGGCATGGGAGCTCTGAGATGCTACCTCAGATTCCTTCAGTGAGGCTGTAGTGATTCATGGCCCCAGGGCACAGTGGAAGAATCAAGGGCTGCACTTTAAAGCTTTTTTCAGCTGATCCTGTTGTCTTCTTCCCTTGTAGGCTGCACACCCCTTGTCAGTCTCCGAGTACTCCCTCACCTTAACACTCATAGGGTCAAGTTCATGAGAGACTTATTTTGCCTCGGGCACTATTTAGTTTTGTGTTATGGCTTCTGTTAATAGTTGTCTTTATTCCTTGTATAAGTTTTCCATGGTTTATTCTGGGTACAGGAAACAGCAGCCCATGTTTGATTGTGGTCTCAGCTGGTCTGACTGGAGTAGATCTGTAAAGATTTAAGGAACATCGACAGTCTTACAATATCTGCTCCTCATGAATACACATAACATACTATTCTTTTGAGACTTCTTTCTCCTAAGGCTGTCAGGAAATTCTTCTTGTTGTCTCTATGTGGAATGTATGCATTGTTCTGAGGTTTCTTTGTAGGGACGTTTTTTTGGTATGGTTGCTTTTATTTATGGTGTATTTTCTATTACGTGGTCTAACTAACTGTTGATTCTTCCAGGCCAGACTCCTCATTTTGCTATGGTGATCCGAGATAGCTGAAGTTATTTATATGTTTGAATATTTTCTGTGCGTGTATCCTAAGATTTTTAATTTGAGGATAAATTCTTATGTTATCTTTTGCTTTTCATTGTTCCTGTCTCTTATTCATTTGGCATTGTTGTATATAACTCTGTACTGGCTATGTGTTCTTGTCCAGATTGTTTCTACATTTTAAATCATAGAGCTTTTATGAAAAATTTTAATTGGAGGAGAATTGCTTTATAGTGTGTTAGTTTCTGTTGTACAACAGTATGAAGCAGCTCTAAGTATACATATAT
>NW_011494477.1:4637-5741 GCF_000754665.1 Bison bison bison
GACAAAATAACAAGAACAATATTCCATCACATATACCTTCCACAACTTCTCTATACTTACATCTGCCTATGGACATCTACCTTGCTTCCATGTGCTGGTTGTTGTAAACAGTTCTGCAGTGAACATTAGAGTGCTTGTCTCTTTTTGAATTATGGGTCTGTGGTCTCTATGGCAGAGTTAATGCTGACCTGTAAGAAGGCTTACGCCAAGGAGGACCTCTAGGACTGCTTCTGCCAGTACCCCCATCCCTGTGGTGAGCCCCAGCTGACCCATGCCTCCACAGGAGACTGTCAAACACTTGGAAGTAGGTCTGATTCAGTCTCCTGTGGAGTAAATGCTCCTTTTCTCTGGGTCTTGGTGCATGCGAGACTTTGTGCCCTCCAAGAATGGTGTGTCTGTTTCCCCTACTTCTGTGGGACTCCTGTAATAAAATCCCATTGCCCTTCAAGGTCAGATGACCAGGGAATTCCAAGTCCCTTTGTCAGAACCGCAGGCTGGGTTCCTTGATGTGAGGTGCAGAGCTTTCACAATCGTGGGAGAACTTCTTTGGTATTTTTGTTCTCCAGTTACTTAGTGGGTATGGGATTTGAATTCATTGTGATTGTATCCCTCCTATTATCTTGTTGTGACTTTCACTTTTTCTTTGAACGTGGGGTATTATTTTTGGTGTGTTCCAGTGTCCTCCTGTTGATAGTTGTTCAACAACTAGTTGCAGTTATAGTGCAGGAGTATATGAACAGACATCCTCCTACACCACCGTCTTGAAACAGAAGCCTCTGAAATACAGTTTGGAGTAATGAGATGACAGGAGAACTGAAGGACACTAGGTCTGTTTCATGCTGGGAGGAGTGAAACAATGTGGCCTCTCGACAGATGCAGACCAAATGTCTATTTCCAGCTCTGTCACAAGTCTTGTGAACTTGAGAATATTACCAAATTCATAATCTGCAAAGTGAGTCTTCTAAACCCTATTTTGTAGAACTATTGTAATATATGTGATATTTATAAAGCTTTTGCAATAATGGATTTCAAAGAATGACATTTATTACTCTGATAATTATGACCACAGACCAAAGCATCAACTGTTAATGAATTGTTTTTTTT
>NW_011494477.1:5841-7197 GCF_000754665.1 Bison bison bison
CTACTTTCTTCAACTTAAGTCTGTATTTTGTAGTAAGGAGCTTATGATCTTAGCCAGAGTGAGCTCCATTTCATGTTTATGCAAAGTATGTAGAGCTTCTCCATCTTCAGCTGCAAGTTATTCCTTTACTTCCTACTTTTCCATTCCATTCCCCTATTATGAAAAGGACATTTTTTGGGGATGTTGGTTCTAGGCTGTGATGTACATCTTCATAGCACCACTGGACTCTAGCTTCTTTGGCATCAGTGGTTGGCACATAGACTTGGATTACTGTGATGCTGAATGCTTTGCCTTGGAAATAAACCAAGATCATTCTGTTCTTGTGGACACTGCACCCAGTACCTGCAGTTTGCACTCTTTTTTTGACTATGAGACTGCTCCATTTCTTCTAATCGATTTTTGCCCACAGATACAATGGTAATCTCAATTAAATTCACCCATTCTTGTCCATTTAGATGTCTGATTTCTAAAATGGTGACAGTCACTCTTGCCATCTCCTGCTTGACGAATTTTCATTGATTCATGGACCTAACATTCAAGGTTCCTATATAGTACTGTTCTTTACAGCATCAGACTTTATGTTAACCAGCAGACACAGCCACAACTAAGCATCATTTTGACTTAGGCCCAGTCTCTTCATTCTTTCTGGAGCTATTTCTGGGCTCTTCCCCAATAGCATATTAGACACCTACTGACCTGGGGGGCTCAGGTATCTCCCCCTGGTATGATCTCCTGGTATCATATCTTTTTGCCTTTTCATGATGTTCACGGGGTTCTTGAGGCAAGGATACTGAAGTAGTTTGCTATTCTCCTCTCCAGTGGACTGCATTTTGTTAGAATTCTCCACCATGACCCGTCCACATTGGGTGGCCCTGCAAAGCCTGGCCCGTAGCTTTTGAGTTACCCAAAGGTGTGATCCATGTGATCATTTAGGTTAGCTTAGGGTGATTGTGGTTTTCATTCTAGAGGATAGGGCATTGTAGTTCTTCTGTCGGCCCTCTGAAGAATGAGTTTAAGAGGCTTCTGGAAGCTTGCTGTTGGGAGGGACAGGCTATGAGGAAACCTGGCTCTTGCTCTATTGGGCAGGGTAATGGTCAGTAAATAAATAAATAAATAAAAATTAGAAAAGCCTAAAGAAATATGTAATTGTATCAATATGAGTAAAATCCTTAATGACATTCGTAGCCATTAGATTGTTATTGAATACCTCATTAAAGGATTTTGAACACAGAGAGAAATATGTGAGATGTAGCTAATATGGAGGAGGATTAAACTTCCCTCTGCCCTTCTAGGTTTTTGCGGGTGGTCGAAGAATTAAACTGATGTGAGACAGATTAATAGGATAAAATAAAAGTA
>NW_011494477.1:9398-9652 GCF_000754665.1 Bison bison bison
CTACCAGATCATATCCCTTGAAACTATTCCTCACCTCCACTGTATAACCATAAGGAACTTGATTTAGGTCATATCAGAATGGCCTAGTGATTTTCTCTCCTTTCTCCAACTTAAGTCTGTATTTTGCAGTAAGGAGCATATGATCTGAGGCAGAGTGAGCTCCGGGTCATATTTATGCAGACTATGTAGAGCTTCTCCGTCTTTAGCTGCAAGCTATTCCTTTACTTCCTACCTTTCCATTCCAGTCCGCTGTT
>NW_011494477.1:9752-10945 GCF_000754665.1 Bison bison bison
GACAGAGAGGCCTGGTGTGCTGCAATTCATGGGGTCACAAAGAGTCGGACACGAGTGAGCGACTGAACTCAACTGACCCAAGCAAAATCCATGGAGTGGGAGTGAAGAAAGAAGCCACAGTGCTATTTTTTATAAATATGGCATCATGAACCCTGGATTACAGTAGTCACTGTTTAGATCTTGGTGCACCTATGCCACCCCGTGCTGGCACATTGTCTTGCTTGGTCCTGACATGGCTGGAAAACCTAGTGGTGGTCATTGGCCAGAACAGGGAGCCTCTCTGGGTGTGCTCTGACCACCAGTGTTCAGGTGGGGAAGAGGAAGACAAAGCATCCCTGGCTGCTAACCTGGCTCAAGTATTATACTCCCAATTAGATTCTGAGCAGGGAACAGCCATTGTTCCCATGGGAAATGGTTGGGAGTTTGCCATGTGATAGCTGTCTCCCAGCTGAGTGCAGAATCTGTATATAGTTGTCCTTTCTGCCTGAGAGAGTGTCTGAGCAAGGATGATATAAATGTCCTTCTGGGTTAACTCAAAACTCATAGATGTCTAAATTTGTCTACATATTTTTTGGGGTCATCTGAGAATTTTCCTTAATCTTGTTTTATTCAACTGAGATCCTGCATGGAGAAGGGAACTTGGATTCTTATGGAAGTCTGGTGGGCCCTATGACTTCCTGAGGTGGGTAGAGTTTAAGGAGTTCTGGAGCACCAGGTTAGAGATCCAAACATTGTTGATAGGGCCGTGAGCAGTGGTGTTCAATGCTGCGTATAGTGAAGAAGAGGTCTGTGGTCCAAGAGGCTCTTTCTTTTGCCCAGAAAGAGTTCCTGTGAACAGGGCTCAGTGGCTTGCTGATGGTTAGTATCATCGGGAGAAGGGGAAGGGCTTTTGTAGGCAAATTAAGCATTGCCAAGCCAGCAGATTCTACCTGGCAAGTCTTTCAAAGTTCAGAGTTTTTCCTAAAGGCAAGGAAGACTTGGACATAAGAGACCTTGCTGGAATCCTAAGGGCAAGTCTTCAGCGATGGACAGTTACCCATCTGGAAAGGAAATGACGAATGCTCATAAGGGCCTTCAGGTGTCACTGAATTCCCTTATGGCCTTTTCATGGCTGTGGCATCCCTCACCTGTGGTCTTGCTGGGCAGAGTATGGTTCAGTTCTCACCCCAGGGGCCATTGTGGCTTCCCTGATT
>NW_011494477.1:11045-11607 GCF_000754665.1 Bison bison bison
GCCATGGAGCATTCCAAGGAGTAGATACTCAATTAGTGGTTGGAAATACGAGTGACAATGATAAAGTTGTCTACTTTATTACTATTTAATTTCTACCACAATCTTGAATATTCTAAGGAAATACATTTACTAAAAAGGAGTATGAAAATAATTTAACAAAACCAAAAACTTACCAAAATTTACTTTTTCTTTTCTATTTTACTTGACCTAAGTTATTTTACCACAGTCTCTTCAAATTTGCATGAAAATCCCTCTTCCATTGCTGTGTTTTCTTGTTCTACATCACACAGCAATCAACAGTTTCTTAATTTGCATTATAAAATATAAAAAACTTTAACTGGAACCTGATAAACAGTAATAAATATGTGATCCATTTTTTCACCAGTGGAAAGCTGATTTCCTGTTTTTGTCCTCCCAAAGAGAAAGAATTTTTTTGAGAAACAGAGCAGTTTTAAAGAGCAGTTTTATGAAGCAGAGAAAAATTACACTCCTGAGAAGGAGGAGACCAGGCTGTCTGGAAACCAGAAGTGGTCCTGCCATGTGGTAGGGTCATGTGTGTCCT
>NW_011494477.1:15011-15629 GCF_000754665.1 Bison bison bison
AGAAACATCAAAAGTAAACTTTCCTAGCAAGAACTTGAGAGGAGGGGCATGCCACTTGGTTTGGGGCCTGCCTTCAATTCCCATTATCATGGAGGATTGGAAGGACAAAGGCCCAGGGAAATCAGTCTGCACAGAGTAGCTGACCCACTTATGAAAGAACTGTCCTCCCTGCCACATCAAGGGTTACCTGAATCTCCTCTGGAGACATGACCAGGTGTCCTCTGGGAACTGCTGGGAGGTCTTGCAGCTCCTGTCTCTTTACCTGAGGACATGTGCTCAGAGTAAGGCTCACAACTCTCTGAGACCCAATAGAAGAAAGCAGAGGTTGCCTAACTTACCACATTTACCTGTGGTCTCTCAAGACAGAAAGCTGTGACTGGAAATTGAGGCCTTCTTATGACTGGCTGCAGGTTTCCTCAGTCAGGCTCCTAGGAAGACCTGTATTTCCTCCCTATTCATTATTACTGTCCTCTCTCCAGGTCCTCACACTGACTTCCCATCTCCTAACAAGACCTGTCCGCTCATGCTACAGCCCTAAATTCCCTGAGACCTCCTTGGAGGATGTGAGGGCTGCCAACCTGTGGTCACTCATGGCTGACCCTAGGGGAGGGATTCTAT
>NW_011494477.1:15729-16182 GCF_000754665.1 Bison bison bison
TCTTGAACCATGGTCTTTTAATTAGAATCACTTACCTGGTACCTGGATGTACTGTGGCTCACATTGTTTGTGTCTCAGCACAGAACGAATTCAGCAACAGGCAAAGTGTTAGGCAAGAAATAGATTTATTTATATAGGATGCTTGTAAAAGATACAAGAAGGCAGGTGATGGAACTCTGCCTGGAAGATTAAGTGGAATACATTTTATAGTCAATGGAAAGTGGAGGACTAGGAAAGACTGCCCTCTTTGAATAGAGGTCAGGCTTACATCACTCCCTCCCAATTCATTTGGAGCAGGAGAGTGTCTGACCTTATGAGGTCAAACTTAGATTACTGTACAACTGCTTCAAATCAATAGAAGGCTGGTGTCATTCTTCTTTTTCCTAAAGGCCTGGGTGACATCTCATGTACGAATTATGGCTTTATATTTAAACAAACCTGCCTTCTTCCACA
>NW_011494478.1:0-527 GCF_000754665.1 Bison bison bison
TAATTATACAGTATTATAGACTAATATTTTTATGAACAAACATCATTTAAGTTGTAGTTTCAATGGAAGTGAAATTGCTTGGATAAGGGAAGAAGCATGACACTAAATGTTTGGTTTCCGTGAAGAAATTTTTCACCAAGCTATGGCTTCAATAGCAACCCATGAAGCTGCTGACTTTTCAATACTATACCAAGTTAGGATATTACTACTTTAAATTGGTGTTCATTTTACTAAGTGAAAAATGTCAGTTTTAATTTTCTTTTATTTTAATCAGTAAGGTTTTCATCATTACACATTTTGTAATAAAAAATAAGATTAGAAAACATCAGAGTACCTCACAGAAAATAAGAACTAATATGTTTTCATAAAAGTGAAAAAGCTGGCTTAAAATCCAACATTCAGAAAATTAAGATCATGGCATCTGGTCTTCACGGCAGATGGAAAATAGATGGGGAAACAGTGGAAACAGTGATAGATTTTATCTTCTTGGGCTCCAAAAGCACTGCAGATGGTGACTGCAGCCATGA
>NW_011494478.1:2288-5971 GCF_000754665.1 Bison bison bison
TTTGCTGAACTTCCTGACTAGTGTAGCCATCCACAAACCCTTTCTTAACTCTGTATCAAACACCCTGGTTATTTCCCAATGGTAATAACCATAATGAGCAGGCATATTTTTGATTGACATGTCAATATAGTCATTGCTAGTAACTCCAGTTAGATTATAAGTTCTGTGAGGTCAGTATTGTTCTGAGTTCTCCTCATGGGCTCTACTTTTAGTGTCTAGAACAGTGACTGGCCCATAGTAGTCAGGTGATAAATATCTACTAAATAAATGTTGCATGGGCCTTCTCCCTCTTTGTTTTCCTTTTCCCTTCTTGTCATTTCCACCCTTGAAACTCTTAACTACACATATGTTCTCATTGCTTCTTATGTGGTATAATTCAGTTATCTCTGGCTCTTACTTGAAGACTCAGGTTCCAGCCTTCCTTTGCTCAGTAGGCTCTGGTAAATAATTAGATCCACACAGGGTCTCAGTCTGTCCTCAGTCAACTGACTTCACTTCATACGGTGTAATCTCAATGAACTGGGTCAACTTGAAAGCTAGAAACCCTGCAGTGAAATATGTAAAAGAGAAAAAAAAAAAAGACATGTCCCAAAGACTTTGGAAAATATAAAAGGAATTTCAAGTCAAATAATTATGAGCACATGTCAAAATTTGATTTCAAATTACTGCAAGAGAAAGTCTCAGGAAACATATTCAAACAATTAGCCTTGGTAGAAACATTTTATAGGAGATAATTTTTTTTTAAGCTTTGATTAGAGATCATAATTATGATCATAGGGCTCGTTCATTTTTATTCTACTTTTGATTGTGTACTGGTATTAGGTTCCTCACATGATTAATAGTCATTTCCCAGGAGTCTTTATTTCATTACAGTATGTAAGAGAATTCCTAAAGCATTTCATTAGAAATAATAGTTAAGTCCCATGTGAGGCTATAAAGAATATCCTTCAGAAAAGATCCATTTTAGACCAGTTTGGGGAAACATTTTTCTCAAAAGTAATTCAAGTATTTATTATAGTATCTCTAAAGGTGGCAGAGAGGGCTTTGTCAGGTCTTGATCTTACTTCGAAGAAGGCAACGGCACCCCACTCCAGTACTCTTGCCTGGAAAATCCCATGGACGGAGGAGCCTGGTAGGCTGCAGTCCATGGGGTCTCAAAGAATCAGACACGACTGAGCAACTTCACTTTCACTTTTCACTTTCATGCCTTGGAGAAGGAAATGGCAACCCACTCCAGTGTTCTTGCCTGGAGAATCCCAGGGACGGGGGAGCCTGGTGGGCTGCAGTCTATGGGGTAGCACAGAGTCGGACACGACTGAAGTGACTTAGCAGCAGCAGCAGATCTTACTCTCTTACAGACTAATAGCTTGTTGTTTCTTTGGTGCTATCAGTAAAGTCACAAATCCTGTGTCAGAGATGAAGGATGTTATTACTGAGGACACAGCAAGCAGCACGAACACTAGCATATTTGCTTCAGTTGCCTTTGTCCATAAGTCTCTCATGGTGATTTAGTGGGTGTAAATGGATGCTATGCATGCAATGGGATTGTGTCACAGCTGATGAATAGTGAGCTTGGGGAATTTACTGCTATTTTCACCAAGCACTAAGCAAGCTCATTGTTTGTCTCAGAGAAGACATTACCCCATCCATCAAGGTTACATGCTGCAAGCACAACTCTGAGAAATGGTTCAGGTTGAGTGGTAATGACCTTACGTTGTTGGTAAACCCAGAACATCATGTAGAAGTATAAGAGACTCACAGCGAACTGCCTTTCAACAACATTCACTTCATGGTTCTAAATTGTATTCGTTTCTAGAAATTTTTCTTGAGAGTTTGCCACTCCATCCACTGTTCTTATTTCTCTGAATGACAAAGACTGAGATTAAATCTATTTGATTTTTCTCTAACAACAGTTAATTAAATCCACTATTAGCAGGGCTTCCCTTGTAGCTCAGTGGTAAAGAATCTGCCTGCAATCCAGAAGACACAGGAAACACTGGTTCGATCCTTGGATTGGGAAGATACCTTGGAGCAGAAAATGGCGACCCATTCCAGTATTCTTACCTGGAAAATCTCATGGACAGAGGAGCCTGGCAGGCTACAGTCCATGGAGTCATAAAAGAGCTGAACACAGCTTAGTGAATAAATAGCAATTGTGAGCAGAAATTTGTACAGCAGGATGAGACCAGTCTGCATGATTAAGTTCAGTCATGTCTCCTAGGATCCCAGATTCAGTCAACTGTGAATAAGTTCCAGGATATAAACAGCTTGGACATCGTATAATATTCATCATGACCCATGCAAAGGAATTGGACACACTGGTCTTTGGTTTAATTTCTAAAAAGGGACCAAAGATCAACCATCCTTCCCAATGGAGAGATGTTCTTTCTTCCCAAACACAAACATATAACTCCAAGGGAGACAGATTGGTCCAGTTTTAAATTTATTGTTAAACTTGATTAGCATCATCATTAAATCACTTATTAAGTTATATGAGCAGTGTCATTCATGAGGCATAATTCAAGATGGGCAGACACCAAAAGCATATGCATTTGAACCCGCCATACTGAAACAAAGTTGTGCTGATTTATAGGTTTGTACACATAGGGGGTTGGGAATCCATGTTGAACAGCTTCCATTGATGACATCAGGCACAGAAGAACAGTCCAGGACAAGCCATATTCATACCAATTTTTCTGTTTTCACAGACCATATGGTTGTTCTGCTTAGGCTGCAGTACTGGGTCTAGCATACAAAGAGAGCATGAACAATCTTCCCTTCCAACAAACACAAACTTTCCAGGGTCTAAGGTGTTCCCTTCTCTAGTACCAGGGTTGCTGCTCCTTTTCCACTACCACAAAATTGGCATGATCATTCTAGTAGCTATAACTTTGCCGTTTTTCCTAGTCATTTCCTAATCACACTCAAAATTTTGTATAGAATGATAAGGAGCAAGAGGAATAAGGGCATTTTCACACCATTTATAGAGATCACTTATATTCACCACTTTGGGCCTACTGGGCCATTTAAGGGAATTCTTAGAGCAGTGTATTCAAGTAAACCACAGTTATCTTCACAACCCAGGACCATATTTATTCAACAGGAGAATCTAGGTGGCTGAACAAGAATTAAATAATTTTAATACCATTTTGACTTGCCTACTGCCAAGAAGGTAGACTAGCCAAGCTGGTCAGAGGTTTACTCTTCAGGGAAAGAAGGAAGCATCATGCTTTCTTTCCACTTCTGACAAGCTGTAGTAGGTGTATTTTTTTTTTTTCCTACTCAACCTGTTAAGGAAAGTTAGAAACCCTGGACCACGTGTGAAAGAAAAACATAAGAATTTGGAGAGAAGCCAGACTAGCTTAGGAACTTGGGGCTTGAGGAATGATAGAGCAGTGAGTTCCCTGAGCTTCCTTTTGCCTCATGTAACCCAAGTGAGTCCTGGAGAAGCCAAGAACCTGGAAATGCCAACAGATGTAGATAAAAAAGGCCATGAAAAGTCTTCTCTCTTCAGCCAAATGACCAGGAAGAGGACAGCTTAGAAAGACAGGAAACTTTAGCACATTTACCTGTACATAGAGGCAAACACCACAGAGAGCTGTGCAGCAGCCAAGTAAACACATAAGTAGAAGGAAACAGACGCCTGGCAGGAAAGCCCTGGGTGTTTTCACTCACCCTTGTTC
>NW_011494478.1:6071-6837 GCF_000754665.1 Bison bison bison
CTTCTTGACCCAGGGATTGAACCCGCATATTTTGCATTGGCAGGCAGATACTTTACCACTGAGCCACCAGGGAAGCTTGTTAGAGAGATTGATACCAGACCCATAACTTTGGAGATTAATCCTGAGATGCCAGGGCTGTGTACAAAAGGAGGGATTAGACTCATGAACATGTCCTTCAGGTTCTATTTACACTCTAGGTACTGAAGGCTGGTCCATCTACTTCTACCATCAGTCCAAGTAAGCGATGATTCCTCACACATATGCCACTGGTACAAAATGGAATTAAGAATTAAGTCCTTGACTTTGTTAAAAATCTGCCCAAGTTGTGAGCTGGAAACATGTTTGTTCAGTTAGATTTTAGGTCATTGTGTCTTAAGAGGATTCGAGTTAGATTAGATTTCTTTAAACATAGAGGTGGGGAAATAAGATAGGAAGTGTTGGCCTGATATGAAGAAAAGCTACACAAATCCCCTGAATCATGAGAGCCTCGCCCAGATTTCTATCACTAGAATATCTTAGGACTGGTTTTTCAGTGTGAGAGAGTGGCCATTTGACAAAACTGCTTCTAATCAGACAAGCGTTGCCATTTGATGTAAAACACACATGCAGATATCACTCTGTCCCCACACACATTGACTTGGACCGTATGCTTCTCAAATTTTTAATGTAACCAAAGTGGCAAATTTTTATTTTCATCAGTTCCCATAGTATGCTTCAAATATTTCTTTGATCAGGGTCTTGAGTCCACAAGATGGCAGTGTCTTCT
>NW_011494478.1:7660-10690 GCF_000754665.1 Bison bison bison
CAGTAAGCTCCTTTGCCATAAACATTCTCCTCACAAATAGGCTTCAGATATCAATCCCTCCCTTGGCCTCAAGCTACAGCCTATGTGCTCATCCTGGAACACTCTTTTGTAAAAGTCCTTGAACAAATGTAAATGATTAACTTAATAAATTATAATATATATTATTATGCTGCAGAAGGCTTTGTGCCTTCTCATGCTCCTCTCAAGACCAATAAGCACCTTAATATTCCTTTTCAGTCAACTCAGCTGAGGAGAGGAAAAGACAAGTTAGAATTACAAGGCCTAACTCCTTCATCCTGGGATTCGTGCCTGTAGAATAAGGAGAGGGGGCTGGAGACTGTGCCTCCATTTTGTCAGTAATGCCTAACACGGCTCCCAACAAGTTCCCATTGTAAGGATCTATGTTTCATATATTTCTTTGATCAGGGTCTTGAGTCCACAAGATGGCAGTGTCTTCTCAGGGACCCTGCTCATGTATTCCTTCCTGTATGTGTGTGTGTGTGTGTGTGTGTGTGTGTGAGAGAGAGAGAGAGAGAAGGTGGGAGAAAGTGGGAGGAGAGAGGAGGATCTTGGTGGTGTGCTGCATGGGTAATGAAAAAAGTCTCTTTTGTCTTTGATAGAACAGGCTCTTCTTATGATTTCTAAAGCAGAAAAATTGAAATGTCTGAGCTCGACTCTTTTTTTTTTTTTTTTTAGGGCTTAAAATTTGAATCTTCAGTGAACAAGAGGAGGAAAGAATGATGAAATCCTCAAGAGTTTTATTAGTGATCCTGTGGCTTCAGTTGATCTGTAAGTTTGGGGCATTTCTATGGGACCATAAAATACACTATTTGGAGTCATTGTCCCTTCTAGGCTCATGGAGAAACATGAACACTATTTTCCTTAAATAAGGGATGATAGAGGTGGGAGGCCTGTGAAAAGATAACTTGAATTCTGGAGAGGAAGATCACCTAACCCACCTTCTCTGACTGAGCGTTCACGTCTCTTTGCACAGCGGTGAGCAGCCAGCAGAACACAGTGGAGCAGAGTCCTGCGTCTCTGCCCGTCCCAGAGGGAGCCGCTGCCTCTCTCGGCTGCACTTATTCTGACAGCACTTCTCAGTACTTCACATGGTACAGACAGTACCCTGGGAAAGGCCCTGAGTTTCTGCTGTACGTGTATGCCAACAACAACAAAGAGGAAGGAAAATTTACAGCGCAGTCCAATAAAACCAGCAAGCATGTCTCCCTGCGTATCAGAGACTCCAAGCCCAGCGACTCAGCCACCTACCTCTGTGCAGTTGAGCACACAGTGCTCCCCAGGCACCTGCAGCCTGTGCCCAAACCTGCTGGGGCCCCGGCAGTGCCTCTTGGAGAGCTTAGGCTGCAGGGCACAGACATTCTGTTACCTATCTAGCTGTAGATGAGGATTAAGAGTAACAGTGTAGAAGGTTTGATTGATTAGGGAAGTATTTTCATAATTCTGAAAACAGTTGATTCTGAAGGGAAATTAAAGACACAGTTTGGTCTGAATGACTGAAATATTTTTCAATCTTCTTATTGTACTCTAGTCTTGTACCATAACTTTACTCACTGGAATTGGTATTATGATGCTTTTACATATGACAATATTTTAATATGATAACTGAGATACTCCCTCATAGTTCCTGGTACATTTTGCTCTTCCCCCATGTAGAGATTCAAGGTGTTTGATATTCATTGCTTTAGAAAATAATGGAAAAACATAAATGCAGAAGCCTTTTTTTTAAGTTTTTTTTTTTTTTTAATGTGGACCATTTTTAAAGCCTTTATTGAACGTGTTACAATATTATTTCTATTTTATGTTTTTTGCTTTTTGGCTGTGAAGCATGTGGGATCTTAGTCCCCAGACCAGGGATTGAAAGGCACACAAGTGGAAAGAGAATTGGAAAGTCCCCCTGCATTGGAAGGCCAAGTGTTAACCACTGGACCTCCAGGGAAGTCCCAGAAAGGAGTCTTAAGCAACTATTTTGAAAAAGTTGTAAGTCATGAATTATTTTAGTTATAGATCTGCCACCTTATCTTCACCCATCTTCATCTTCAACTGCAACCCCATTGGTGGATTAGATAAGGATACATTTGATGGGTGGATGGAAGGACTAGCATCAGACAGTGAGAACTTGTTGAAACAAAAAGCCTAGACAGTTGCAGGAATTCAGATCAGAGGTTTATGTTACCATTTTTGAGTAAAGGCTGAGTACAACTCAAAGTTCCAGGTGTGAGCCTTGTGGGAGAGTGCATTGATTCCTGTGTACTTGAGTGTGGCTGGGGATGGTAGAGAGAACTAGCTATAGCCATAGAATATCCCACACCCACAGCAGGGTGTAGGGGTACAGATTTCCTGAGAAGGATCTCTGAGTAACCAAAGTTATGGTGATTAAAGGCCTACATGGATCAGTTATCAAAGACCATATGGTATTGAGGATGTTTTAGAAAATGTTGGTGAGAGAGCTGGGAATACCAACAAGGATATGAATATCTGCCCTCTCCTGACTCACTGGCACTGTGGAATTGTCCTGTAACTTATGCCAAAGTCCAGGAAAAATGTTTGTGATCTGATGGAAATCAATTGATGCTTTTGAACTGCGGTGTTGAAGAACTCTTGAGAGTCCCTTGGACTGCAAGGAGATTAAACCAGTCAATCCTAAAGGAAATTAACCCTGAATATTCATTGGAAGGACTGATTCTGAAGCTTCAGCACTTTGGTCACCTGATGCAAAGAGTTGACTCATTGGAAGACCCTGATGCTGGGAAAGATTGAAGGCAGGGGAGAAAGGGATGACAGAAGACGAGACGGTTGGATGGCATCACGACTCAATAGACATGAGTTTGTGCAAGATCCAGGAGACGGTGAAGGACAGGGAAGCCTGGCATGCTGCAGTCCATGGGTTGCAAAGAATCAGATATGACTGAGTGACTGAACAACAACAAATAGATCCAGGGAAAAAAATTAGAAGTCACAGTCGTCGTAAAGCTGAAGTAGTGGTCTGTTAGACATGACATTGTTTATTTA
>NW_011494478.1:10790-11819 GCF_000754665.1 Bison bison bison
GTAAAGACCAGGTCTACTCCCATAATTAACATTTTAAGATAACAAGGTTTAATCCTAAGACTGTCCTTAGGCAGGATACATTATTATATAATCCTAAGGAATGTGGAGAAAGAAAAAAGTTTGTCCTTTCTTCCTCCTTGAGAATTCCAGACCCCTCTCTCCTTAGGGACCCCTAGACTCCCTATCAACCTGCCTAGGAACTGACTCTCTCACTACTAGCATGGAACTCTCTTGTCATGTGAGTGCATTCAATAAATGGTAGACTTGAAAATTATTTTATTTTAAAAGTTAATTTCTTTCTCTATTTCTTGAAAGTGAAAGTGAGTCACTCAGTCATGTCCAACTCTTTTCGACCTCATGGACTATACAGTCCATAAAATTCTCCAGGCCAGAATCTTCTTGTTAATTGGGAAAAGCGAAAAGTCAAAGTGTTAGCTCAGTTATGTCCAACTCTTTGCGACCCCATGAACTGTAGCCTGCCAGGCTCCTCTGTCCATGGAATTCTCCAGGTCAGAGTACTGGAGTGGGTAACCATTCCCATTCTCCAGGGGATCTTCCCAAGGTCTCCTAAATTCCTGGGATTGAACCCAAATCTCCCAAATTGCAGGTGGATTCTTTACCATCTGAGCCACCAGGAAGCCCTTTCTATTTCTTAACAACCTGGAAAAATTAAAATAATGTGTGATAAAGAACTGAAGAGAGAAAAATTTAAAAAAAATATAAAGAATTATTATTCAAAGCAAAGACTCCAGATTTTTTGAGAGTAGTGACCAAGGAACCATTATATTATTCTCTTAGATCCTTTGGTCATTCTCCAAATATGCATTTCCATATGAGACCATAAAGCATGACATTCTGCCACAACTTTGGTTCCAGGTATAATGACTGTCATATTCACAATTGATGACTTGGTGCTTCAAGGTATGGAAAGAGATACCATCTCTACTTATTAATGACTAATGTTACTTTGTTCTTGGTTTATATTTAAGAATGAAGAACTTGGTAGTGGGATGGACTTCTTATGTCATT
>NW_011494478.1:11919-12789 GCF_000754665.1 Bison bison bison
TGGAAGACCCTGATGCTGGGAAAGATTGAAGGCAGGGGAGAAAGGGATGACAGAAGACGAGACGGTTGGATGGCATCACGACTCAATAGACATGAGTTTGTGCAAGATCCAGGAGATGGTGAAGGACAGGGAAGCCTGGCATGCTGCAGTCCATGGGGTCACAAAGAGTCAGATATGACTGAGTGACTGAACAACAACAAATAGATCCAGGGAAAAAAATTAGAAGTCACAGTCGTTGTAAAGCTGAAGTAGTGGTCTGTTAGACATGACATTGTTTATTTAGTCCAAAGAGCGGGAAAAGCTGGAAATCACTAATTAAGATTTTTACTCAGTTTTGTTCACATAGTCACTGACTAAAAGGATGTAAAAGTATAAAAGGCTGCAGCCCACGGGGTCGCACAGAATCAGACACAACTGAAGCAACCTAGCATGCAAGGAAGGATGTAACCTAATTGCAATTTGCTTCAAGTTCTCAGTCTGGAAACTTATGACTTAGAAATATTTCCAAATCATGGAAAAAGCATTTGAAAGGCAATGAGAAAGGGCATGAAAGGTATTGAGCTCAAGATACTCAAATTCTCTTTCCACTTGTTTGTCTTCTGGTGCCACTGGAAAGAACCTGGTTTGTGGTGCTGGTCTGATTATCTTTTGTTGCTAATGAGTGGCTTGATTTCAGGCTATACTCATACATATTTCAGGATAGGTTTAGGATTAAGTGAGGTAGCATATTGTCTTAGGTTGACTTCCTTAACAAAGCCAAAGTTGGGATTTCTAACATCCATCTTATTTTGAGAAAAGCAAGTTAAGTGGGGGAGGGGAAGAGGGTAAAAATGAATGTGGCTGAGCTGAACTCTCGATCCAGCCTGACTT
>NW_011494478.1:13475-14287 GCF_000754665.1 Bison bison bison
TTATTTTTTTCACATTATGGATTTAGTATCATCCTGTTTATACTTGTAAATTTTATCCCAGTGGGAAGTCTGTTGAGAAAGGAGGAGAGTACATATGTTTGATCAGATATTTTGAATCATATAAAATTTCTTTTTTTAATATAAATTTATTTATTTTAATTGGAGGTTAATTACAATATTGTATTGATTTTGCCATACATTGACATGAATCTTCCACGGGTGTACACATGTTCCCCATCCTGAACCCCTCCTCCCACCTCTCTCCCTGTACCATCCCTCTGGGTCATCCCAGTGCACCAGCCCCGAGCATCCTGTATCATGCATCAAACCTGGACTGGCGATTCGTTTCACATATGATAATATACACGTTTCAATGCCATTCTCCCAAATCATCCCACCTTATCCCTCTCCCACAGAGTCAAAAGACTGTTCTATACATCTGTGTCTCTTTTGCTGTCTCGCATACAGGGTTATCGTTATCATCTTTCTAAATTCCATATATATCTGTTAGTATACTGTATTGGTGTTTTTCTTTCTGGCTTACTTCACTCTGTATAATAGGCTCCAGTTTCATCCACCTCATTAGAACTGATTCAGATGTATTCTTTTTAATGGCTGAGTAATACTCCATTGTGTATATGTACCACCACTTTCTTATCCATTCATCTGCTGATGGACATCTAGGTTGCTTCCATGTCCTGGCTATTATAAACAGTGCTGCGATGAACATTGGGGTACACGTGTCACTTTCAATTCTGCTTTCCTCCGTGTGTATGCCCAGCAGTGGGATTGCTGGGTCACATGGCAGTTCT
>NW_011494478.1:15307-15807 GCF_000754665.1 Bison bison bison
GAAACCTTGAAGTTGCCCTTATCTCCTCAATTTTTCTCATATTGCCATTTGATCTGTTAGGAAAATCAATTAGCTCTTTCTTCAAAGTAGGCCCAGAATTGATCACTTTTCACTTCCAACTCTGCTCTTACCTGATCCAAGCCACTCTCATCTCTTGCCTGGGGGTGGCAATAATAACCCTACCTGATCTCTCTTCTTTCCTTCTTGCCCCTCTTCAGTCTGGTCTCCACCCAGTGCAGTGAGGTTTTGAGAACATAATTCAGATCATGTGGCTTCTGTGCTCACAACTCTCCAGTGGTTTTTCATCTCACTGAGATGAAAAGCAGATTCTTACTACAACCTGTAAGACTACTCCATCTGGTTCCCTGCCCCCTCTCTGACATGAGTCACTGTCTCCTCCTTACTCTCTCCACCTTCACCACATTTGATGTTGCTCTGACATGGCGATTGCTTTCCTGCCCTGGGGTCTCTGCAGCTCTTCTTCCTGCACCTTGAGTGCT
>NW_011494478.1:15907-16346 GCF_000754665.1 Bison bison bison
TAGAGTTTCAACATATGAATTTCATAGCAAATAATGATGACATTTGAGATTATAGAATGCTCCCTTCTTGAAATTCTTTATTTAGATTTAGAGACTGAGCTCTTTCTTGGTTCTCTTCCTGTTATCAGTTGGTCCTTCTCAGTCTCCTTTGAAGGTTTTTCCTTCATCCCCCTGATCTCTAAACATTGGAATGCTTCAAGAATTTATTCTTAGAACTCTTTACTTTCTACCAACAATTTATTTCCAGCTAATTGTATCCAATCTCTTGGCTTTAAAAACTATTTAAATATCAGCATTTATATCTGAAACCCACCTGGCTCCTCTGATTTCTGAACTTGTATATTAAATGATCCATCTGACATCCCCATTGGGGCATCTTCTTGGCATATCTCTAGGTGACCTCCTGATTTCCACCACTCTAGCTACTTCACCGTCCATA
>NW_011494478.1:16446-17401 GCF_000754665.1 Bison bison bison
TTTACTGCTGTGTCCTCTGTACCTACAGAACTTCTTCTCATTTCTGCTCTCCTGGCTTCATTCCTTCCCACTTTATTGAGTTTATGTAAGTGTGCTCTTCTTTTTCTCACAATTCTTTCCAGAATCATTTGTACGTATGCTATATTTTCTTTACTGTTAGAATGTAGCTCAGGTTTCTCTGCAGATACTCCTCTGTTGACATTCTCCTTAGTGTGAGGTCCCCTTAATTTGGCACCATATACCTGTCTGTTCTGACCATTGACAATTGGAATGGGACTTTCCCTTTCTGCATATAAACATGTGGTGCCCAAGTTTTTTTTTTATGGCTTTAACAAATATCAAAGTTGTTCACCTGAGACCAAGTCATATTTAGACTTTCTGTCTGATAAAGAAAATTGTTTTTTTATTAATTTGCATTGATTAAATAATTAATATTACATGTTCCATTCTGATGTTAAGTAAAAGTCCCTGATCTAATTTATTCTTTCCCATTTAGCACGAAACGAAGGAATAATCTCTCCCCATCCCATATCTGCTATGACACTCATATCCATCCTTCCTTTTGTGAATGTGATGCTCACTGAACCACCTGAGTCCAGCAGGGAGCCCAATCACAGAATTTTAACATTTCTGTCACTTCATTGCATTATTTTTATATCTCCTACACAAGATTTGAATATTATTCAGATTGTCTCTGTATCTTAATAGGAAAATTTGCCTATTTGTATTTGTGTTTACATGCATTTATTGTTCCAGGTAGTATTTTTAACTACTTGAAGCAGTGTCTTTGTTTGGACCAAAGTACAATAGACCAGGTGAATTATAAACAACATGGATTTATTTGTTTCTCACCATTTTGGAGGCTGGAAGTCTGAGATCAGGGTGACAGCATGGTGAGTTTCTGGTGAGATCCCTTCTCTGGTTTACAGACTACTCACTTCTCATTGTAGCTTCA
>NW_011494478.1:17501-17890 GCF_000754665.1 Bison bison bison
ATCTCTTATAAAGGCACAAATCCCACAGCAAGGGCTCCACCCTAATTGCCTCTCAAAGACCCCACCTTCAAATGCAATGACATTGGGGGACTAGAGTTTCAACATATGAATTTCATAGCAAATAATGATGACATTTGAGATTATAGAATGCTCCCTTCTTGAAATTCTTTATTTAGATTTAGAGACTGAGCTCTTTCTTGGTTCTCTTCCTGTTATCAGTTGGTCCTTCTCAGTCTCCTTTGAAGGTTTTTCCTTCATCCCCCTGATCTCTAAACATTGGAATGCTTCAAGAATTTATTCTTAGAACTCTTTACTTTCTACCAACAATTTATTTCCAGCTAATTGTATCCAATCTCTTGGCTTTAAAAACTATTTAAATATCAGCATTT
>NW_011494479.1:0-634 GCF_000754665.1 Bison bison bison
AAGCCATACAATCATCTCAACAAATGCAGAAAAAGCATTTGACAAAACCCAACATATCTTCATGATAAAACTCTACAGATTTTTTTTTTTTAGGAGAAATATATCTCAACATAATAAGAGCCATATAACAAGCCCATAGCTAACATCATCCTCAGTGGTAAAAAGTGACCTTTTTCTCAAAGATCAGAAATAAGACAAGGGTGCCTACTTACTACTTCTTTTTAACATAATACTGGTAGTCCTCTGTAGAGCAATTAGGCAAGAAAATTTTTTAAAAGGCATCCAAATCAGAAAGAAAGAAGTAAAATGATCTTTTTTTTAGACAACAGGATCTTATTTGTAGAAAAACCTAAAAACTCTACCAAAAATTTCTAGAATTAATAAACAAATTCAGTGAAGTTGCAGGATACAAAATCAACATACAAAAATCAGTTGTATTTCTGTACACTAATGAACTATCTGGAAAAGAATTTAAGAAAACATTCACATATACAATAGCATCAAAAAACACTTAGAAATTATTTTAGCCAAGCAAATGAAAGATCCACAAGTCTCCAGACCAGGCTTGATGCATGATACAGGATGCTTGGGGCTGGTGCACTGGGATGACCCAGAGGGATGGTATGGGGAGGGA
>NW_011494479.1:2670-4024 GCF_000754665.1 Bison bison bison
CCCTCCAGGCTCCTCTGCCCACGGAATTTTCCAGGCAGGAATACTGGATTTGGTTGTCATTTCCTCCACTAGGGGATCCTTACAGCCCAGGGATCAGACCTGGGTCTCCTGCACTGGTAAGTAGATTCTTTACCACTGCACCATGATATATGAATTAAATATCATCTATGAATTAAATACCAATAAAGCTGTTTGAGAAAACATATGCTGAAAGGATAGAAGAGATATTAAAGTAATGTATGTGCCTGTCTAAACAAACTTCAACATTCTGTAAAGGAATATATAAAAATATAGCACTCAGTGAAGCAAAATTAACAATATTTGACATCTATACAAAATTGCATGGGAAGAAGCAGAAAAAATGTTAGCTACGTCAAATACAAAAATAAGTCAATAAAAACAGAGCCAGAAATGTCAAAGATGAAGGAATTGGTTGATAAACATACAACCTTGATAGTTACTGTGCTATCCTCAAGGATTTAAAAGAAAATGTTAACATAATGAAGACAGCGTTGAAAGATAAGAATCAAATGGAAATTCTAGAGATGAAAAATACCTTATTGGACATGAAAAAACAGGATTAAGAGAAGATTAGACTCTGCAAAACTAAGATCAGTGAACTTGAAGACATAGCAAAATAAAATCTCCAACCTGAAGTTCAGGGTTGGGGGAGAAAGGCTATAAAAATGCAAATTAACAGAGCTTCAGTCACTTGTGATACAATACCAATAACGGTAAAACACATTTAATTGAACACTGCATTGAGCAGGAAAAAAAAAATGCAGCTTTCAAAGACCTAAATGTAAGACCAGAAACTATAAAACTCTTAAAGGAAAACATAGGCAGAACACTTGATGACCTAAGTGAAAGCAAGATCCTTTATGATCCACCTCCTAGAGGAATGGAAATAAAAACAAAAGTAAACAACAGGGACCTGATTAAACTTAAAAGCTTCTGCATAGCAAAGGAAACTACAAGCAAGGTGAAAAGACAACCCTCAGAATGGGAGAAAATAATAGCAAATGAAACAAGTGACAAAGGATTAATTTCCAAAATATACAAACAACTCAATACCAGAAAACCAAACAACCCAATCAAAAAGTGGGAAAAATAACCTAAACAGACATTTCTCCAAAGCAGACATACAGATGGCTAACAAACACATGAAAAGATTCTCATCATTGCTCATTATCAGAGAAATGCAAATCAAAACTACAAAGAGATATCACCTCACACTGGTCAAAATGGCCATTATGAAAAAGTCTACAGACAATAAATGCTGGAGAGGGTGTGGAGAAAAGGGAATGCTCTTGCACTGTTGGTGGGAATGTAAATTGATACAGCCCCTATGGAA
>NW_011494479.1:4124-5129 GCF_000754665.1 Bison bison bison
GTGTGTGTGTGTGTGTGTAGGCAGCCATTAAAAAAATAAGGAAATTCTGCCATTTGTAACAACATACATAAGCCTGGAGGACATTATGCTAGGTGAAATAAGCTAAGCACAGAAAGACAAATAATATATTATTTCACTTATATATGGAATCTGAAAATGTCGAACTTTTATAACCAGAAAGTGGAATAATGTTTGCTGGGGGCTGGAAGTGGGGGAAATGGGGAGAAGTTGATCAAAGGATACACATTTTCAGTTATAAGATGAGTTCATTAAAAAAAGATGAATGAGTTCTAGGGATCTAACACACAGCATGGTGACCATAATTAATAATATTGCATACTTGAAATTTGCTAAAAGAATAGATCATAAGTGTTCTAACCACAGAAAATATTTCAAGTATGGAGGTGATGGATGTGTTAATTAACTAGATTATGGTGATCATTTCACAGTCCTTATCTTTCACACCTTTAAAGAAAACATTATGGTGTACAACCTAAATATTTACAATTTTTATTTGTTAATCATACCTCAATAAAGCTGAAAAAAGATAAAGAACCAAATTAAAAAATTAGCAAAGGATAAAAAAAGAAAAATATCAGCAAAGGATCAGAATGGACATTACTCCAAAGTAGATACACAAATTGCAACATGCACATGAAAAAATTATACTAAATTATTAGTATCAGGAAAATGTAAATGAAAATTACAAAGGGATACCACTTCCACCCATTCAGATGGCTATAATTAAACAAATGGAAAAGAAATGTTGGCAAGGATGTTGAAAAATTGGTACCCTTATACATTGCTGGTGGAATTGTAATAAGGTTCAGTCCTATGGAAAATACTTTGGCACTTCCTTATAAAGTTCAACACAGAATAACCATATGAACATGCAATTCCACTCCTAGGTATGTATCTAAAAGAACTGAAAAAGGGTGTTGAAAGAAATACTTGCATGTGAAGCAGTATTCACAATAGTTCAAAAAGGGAAACAACCAAAATGTT
>NW_011494479.1:5464-5843 GCF_000754665.1 Bison bison bison
AATGAATAAATTGTAGTATATCCATACAATGGAATATTATTTGGTCATAAAAAGAAAGGAAGTACTAATTAATGCCACAGCATGAATGAAGCTGGAATATATGCTAAGTGAAAGAGCCCAGTTTCAAAGGTCCACATATTGACTGAGTCCTTTCATATGAAATATTCAGAATAGGAAAATCTTCAGAGACATAAAGTAGAATAGTGATTGACTAGGGATGGGAGGTTTAGGTGGAAATGAGGAATGATGGCTAATGAGTGTGGAGTTTCTTTGTAAACTGTTGTAAATTGATCCTGGTGCTGGTCATACAACTCTGAATATACTAAAAACTACCAGTTTATAAACTAAATGGGTGAATGGTATGATAGTGTACATGCTC
>NW_011494479.1:7880-8630 GCF_000754665.1 Bison bison bison
GTGGTGGAACAGTGGCGTATGGGTGTGTGCATGTGTATGTGTGTGTGTGTGCGCACTCAGTCCTGTCCGACTCTTTGCACCAGAGCAGTGGCGTATGGGTGTGTATGTGTGTCTGTGTGTGAGCTCAGTCATGTCCGACTCTTTCCACTGGAGCAGTGGTAGATGGCTGTGTGTGTGTGTGTGCTCAGTCGTGTCTGACTCTGCACCAAAGCAGTGGCATATGGGTGTGTGTGCTCAATCATGTCCAACTATTTTCATTGGAGCAGTGGCATATGGGGGTGTGTGTGTGTATGCACATGCATGCTAAGTCATTTCTGACTCCGAACCAGAGCAGTGGCATATGGGTGTGTGTGTGTGTATGTATGTGTGCATGCTCAGTCGTGTCCAACTCTTTGCACTGAAGCAGTGGCATATAGGTGTGTGTGTGTGTGCGCGCGCTCAATCGTGTCCGACTCTTTGCATTGGAGCAGTGGCATATGGGTGTGTGTGTATGTATGCACATGCATGCTAAGTCATATCTGACTCTGAACCAGAGCAGTGGCATATGGGTGTGTGTGTGTGTGTATGTGTGCATGCTCAGTTGTGTCTGATTCTTTGCACTGAAGCAGTGGCGTATTGGGGTGTGTGTGTGTGTGTGTGTGCTCAGTTGTGTCTAACCCTTTGTGTTGGAACAGTGGTGTATGGGGGTGTGTGTGTGTGTGTGCTCAGTCATGTCTGACTGCACCAGCGCGGTGACATATGGGGGGGTGT
>NW_011494479.1:8730-9200 GCF_000754665.1 Bison bison bison
GTAACAACTCGGTTTTCTGAGAGGGGTCTCATTCTTAAAGTTATCTGTTGCCCAGAGACTCCCTGTGGAGAAAGTATGGGGGTCTGTGTGTGTGCATGCTCAATCATGTCCGACTCTTTGTGCCAGAACAGTGGCGGATGGGGTGTGTGTCTGTGTGTGTGCGTATGTATGTGTATGCTCAGTTGTGTGCGACTCTACGCCAGAGCAGTGGTTTATAGGTGTGTGTGTGCACGCACATGCTCACTCGTGTCCGACTCTTTTCACTGGAGCAGTGGGATATGGGTGTGTGTGCGCATGTGCGCACATGTGCATGCATACTCAGTCATGTCCAATTCTTTGTGCCAGAGCAGAGGCGTATGGCTGTGTGTGTGTGTGTGTGTGTCTGTGCTCATTCCTGTCCGACTCTTTGCACCAGAGCAGTGGCGTGTGTGTGCGCAAGCTCAGTCATGTCCGACTCTTTGTGCCGGAGC
>NW_011494479.1:12648-13203 GCF_000754665.1 Bison bison bison
GACTCTTTGCACCAGAGCAGTGGCGTATGGGTGTGTATGTGTGTCTGTGTGTGAGCTCAGTCGTGTCCGACTCTATGCGCCTGAGCAGTGGTGTTGGGTATGTGTGTGTGTATGCGTGCGCAGTTGTGTCTGACTCTTTGCACCAGAGCAGTGGTGGATGGCTGTGTGTGTGTGTGTGTGCTCAGTTGTGTCCGACTCTGCACCAGAGCAGTGGAGTATGTGTGTGTGTGTGTGTGTGCTCATTCATGTCCGACTCTCTGCACTGGAGCAGTGGCAGATGGCTGTGTATGTGTGTGTGTGTGTGTGTGTGCTCCGTCATTTCCAACTCTTTGCACTGAGCAGTGGCATATGGGGGTGTGGGTGTGTGTGAACGTGCAGAGTCATGTCAGACTTTTTGTGCCGGAGCAGTGGCATATGGCTGTGTGTGTGTTTCTGTGTCTCTGTGAGAACTCAGTCTTGTCCTACTCTTTGCACTGGAGCAGTGGCATATGGGTGTGTGCGTGTGTGTATGCTCAGTCATGTCCGACTCTTTGCACTGGAGCTGTGGTGGATGGG
>NW_011494480.1:0-1968 GCF_000754665.1 Bison bison bison
GCTGGTAAAGAATCCTCCTGCAAAGTGTGAGACCTGGGTTTGATCCCTGGCTTGGGAAGATCCCCTGGAGAAGGAAAAGGCTACCCATTTCAGTATTCTAACCTAGAGAATTCCATCGACTGTATAGTCCATGGGAGTCGCTAAGACTTGGGCATGACTGTGCAGCTTTAAAGATTCTGACACAACTGTGCAACTTCACTTTCTTCTGTAGGTAAGACTTTTTATTTTTAAACTTGATTCTGAAGATTCAACAAGTTAGAAATTAGAGGGCTTTCCTTTGGTTCCTTGTAGGTGGCACTACTGCATACACGACTGCGCAACTTTCACTTTCTTCTGTAGGTAAAACTTTTTATTTTTTATTTGATTCTGCGGACTCAAAAGTTAGAAAGGAGAGGTCTTATCTTTGGTTCCTAGTGGTCGCACTGCTGCATAAGTTTTTGGTTTCCCTTACCCGAGCTACCTCTGGTTACACTTGAGAATTGGCACTTTGCTCCTAGTACCTCTGTCAAGGTGTCATCCAGTACTCCTGCCTCCGGGGTTGTTATTGCCTTGCCCAGCCCGGTGTCACTGGCATTGCCACCTAGGGCACTGGAATGGCCAGCACATCCACTGTACCCAGGGCCTCCTGTGTTGCAGGCTCCGGCCACCACAGCAAAAGGGTGGAGGTGGCTGGAGGGCTAGGGTTGGGAGGGTCCCCATGTTGCCCGGGGTTGTTGGGTTCATAGGCATTGCTGCTGTGGGTGGAAGCTGCCTGGAGTTGGAGTGTCTCCACAACTAGCAGGATGGGGTCCCAGGCCTCACTGTCTCTGCCACTTGGTTGCCTGTGGCCATGGGGACTGCTGAGGCTCAGAGATTGGAGTCATGTGCTGCCTCCCCTGAAGATACTCTGTTTTCTGGGACCACAGGTTCAGCTGCTGTCCCTGGAGGTTGGGAATTATAATCCCTACCTGTCCTCTGCTCCTGGTTGTGCCTTTTCTATATGTTCTAGTCCTAACACTTATATGAACAGATATTTGGAATTCTCTGGCATCGTGGGGTGTTGGGCAGAGGCAACTTTGTTGAGTTATGGATGTTTTACTGGTTTTAGATGGAAGGGGAGCAGCAAAGGGAGCCATACAGCCATGATGCTGTCGTCACCCTGAGCCCATATATCTTGCTGAGGAGACTACCAGGAAGAATTGTGAAAGTTCCAAGCAATTTCTTTTAGTTGACTATTATAAAATACATAAGGAATGAGATGAGCTAAAAACCAAACCACTCAGCTTTCAAGCAGAATTTACAGGAAATTTAAAGAAGCCAGACAGTTCAGACTCAAAAGTTTAACTGTATGTAAGTCCTAGATACTCTATATGGTAGAGGGTTATCAAAGTAAAAATGATGTTGAGGCAAAGATCAAATTCTGGTGCTGGGAGTAAAATGTGGGCTTTGGTTAGATATCTCAAGGATGTGGCTGTAAGATCCTTTGTTGGGACCTCAGAAAAATAAAGAGGAAACCTAGATTAGATTCTAAAAGACTTAAGGTCAGGTCTCCTAGACCCTCTCTAAGAATCTTAAGGACATGACTTATAGACTTTCAACCAGACAAAAATGTTCCTAGAAATCTTAACAATATTGTTCCAAAGTCCTCTGACCCTCAGCTCAACTCAGAGAAAAGCTTGTATCAAAGAGCTTTGTGAATATGGCATTTGTCTAATTGAGTATATCTTAATAATAACTGTAAGGCCCTAATGGGAAATAGATGGGGAAACAGTGGAAACAGTGTCAGACTTTATTTTTCTGGGCTCCAAAATGACTACAGATGGTGACTGCAGCCATGAAATTAAAAGATGCTTACTCCTTGGAAGGAAAGTTATGACCAACCTAGATAGCATATTCGAAAGCAGAGACATTTCTTTGCCAACAAAGGTTCGTCTAGTCAAGGCTATGGTTTTTCCTGTGGTCATGTATGGATGTGAGAGGTGGACTGTG
>NW_011494480.1:2176-3532 GCF_000754665.1 Bison bison bison
CTCGATGGACGTGAGTCTGAGTGAACTCCAGGAGTTGGTGATGGACAGGGAGGCCTGGTGTGCTGCGATACATGGGGTTGCAAAGAGTTGGACACGACTGAGCGACTGATCTGATCTGATCTGAAAATATTTTTAAAAAGAATTTCATCAGTGTCATCATTTTCAATTTCATAATATTGGGCTTTAGGGGCAAATTTAGAAAAATGCCCCCTCTTGGAGTTTACTACTGCTATGTTGCTGTTAAAGTGAAGTCGCTCAGTCATGCCCGACTCTTTGCGACCCCATGGACAGTAGCCTGCACCAAGCTCCTCCATCCATGGGATTTTCTAGGCAAGAGTACTGGAGTTGGTTGCCATTTCCTTCTCCAGGGAATCTTCCTGACCCAGGGATCGAACCCAGGTCTCCCGCATTGTAGGCAGACGCTTTACCATCTGAGCCCCCAGAGAAGTCCTGTTACAGTTATGTGCCTCCCATTTTCCCCTTTTACAATAAAAGTTTTCTGTTTTGGTCATTCTATATCTATTGTATCATTATTTGTTGAGTCTGTGATGGGCAGATAATTTGACTCTTTATTCTAAGTTCTTCAGACTACGGGAAATCATACTTGAAGGATCTACACAAGAAGCCCCATTTGTACCTTGATTTGATGAAAAGACCTGGACTTTGAACTGATGTTGTAATGTTATACATTTTAGAACTAGGAGAGGGAGTAAGTGTACTTTGTACATGAGGACTATGAAAGCTATTTGTAGTTATGAAGAGGAAAATTTAAATTTTACATAACTTTCTTCTCCTTCTGCCTCTGTAACCCAGCTTGCTCCTTGCAGTCTAGATCACATAGGTCTCAGAAAGTGGGGACTCACAATACTAGGAACAGGAGTTTATCTCACTCACCCTTGTCCTGCTCTTTGCAATTGCTTTAGCCCCTGCAAACCCACTGTTGTGTATAAAAAACTCTGTAACCGCTTTGTTTGGGGCTCAGAGCTTGGAGAGGTAACTCCTCTGGGCCCACCAGTGAAATAAACCTGAGTTCTCCAACTCTCCGAGTGTGGTGCTTGGTTTCTCGAGTACTGGTTTCTGCAACAGTTAGAGATGGGACTGATGGCCACAATTCTTTGACACTCTTTCCTTTGAAAGGTAGGATTTATTTTCTCTCTCTATGAAGAAATATGAGGTTGGTCTGTAACTTCTTAAACTAATAGAATATGATAGAAATGATGTTAATTCTGGCTATGGGGTTTTTCTTTCAATGACTAACAGCTTTTGCCTTAGTCTGTTGGCCCTCCGAGTCCCTGCATTATCCCTGCTGAGGAAGTACAGGGTAGTCACAAGGAGAAAGTGGAGGAGGAGAGAAAA
>NW_011494480.1:4680-9283 GCF_000754665.1 Bison bison bison
CTATGCTCAGTCACTTCAGTCATGTATGACTCTTTGAGACTCCATGGACTGTGGGCCACCAGACTTCTCTGTCTGTGGGATTTTCCAGGTGACAATACTGGAGTGGGTTGCCGTGCCCTCCTCTGGGGGCATCTTCCTGACCCAGGAATTGAACCCACGTCTCTGGCATCTCCTGCATTGCAGCCAGGGTGTTCACCCACTGAACCAGCTGGGAGGCCCTGTGTGTGTATCTGAAGAGTTATAAATGCTGACACCTTATCATTGGGCCAAGAGCCACTCCTAGATACTGAGACACCAAGAAACATACTGCGTCTTTACTATTAGCTGCAGAAACATCTCAGAAATTATGGCCTCATTGCTTTTACTTAGTATAAAGTTGCCAAGTAAGGGGAAGAAGGAGGAGGAACGGAAATCCACTCCAGTCTTCTTGCCTGAAAAATCCCATGGACAGAGGAGCCTGGTGGCCTACAGTCCGTGGAGTAGCAAAGAGTTGTGACTGAACATGAGTACAAGGGAAAGAAAACTAATTTTATTTATTCTTAATATTTCTCCTGTGTTACATCATATTACATTGCATTACAGTTTGTTGAAATAGAGTAGGAAAACAAAACAAAAAAAGGGGGAGATTCTATAAATCAACATTTTCCATGACAAGAAGTTGAGTGAAAAAATAAGTCACAAATAAGGAAAAGATATTCTTGAGATGCTTTTTCAACCTGCCTCCATTTTAAATAACATTTCACAGTAATCCTTGACAGTTTGGCCAATGACTTCCAAAAATCTCTGAAAATAGTGGTTCCCAAACTCCTTAGATGAACCATTGTTTGTTTTCTGTTAATTGGTGATTCTGTTCAGTTCAGTCCCTCTGTCCTGTCCAACTCTTTGCAAACCCATGGACTGCAGCATGCCAGGCCTCCCTGTCCATCACCAACTCCCGGAATTTACCCAAACTGATGTCCATTGAGTCGGTGATGCCATCCAACCATCTCATCCTCTGTCATCCCCTTCTCCTCCCACCTTCAATCTTTCCCAGCATCAGGGTCTTTTCAAATGAGTCAGGTCTTCGCATCAGGTGACCAGAGTATTGGAGTTTCAGCTTCATTGTAATTCATGATTACAATGTAATTTTCTTTAATTACTATTTTGCTTCTTTGCTTGGATAACAAGAAATCATGACTACCTCGTAAAAATTCCCCTTCAATCATGTGAATTAACATTTACTTTTCTAACTGAGTAATTATGCTCCTAAATTAAAATCTTCAAAATTTGAAAGTGTCATAATTTTACTTCTCACATTAAAATGTGCTAATATGGAGGGATCATATGGATAGGCTTAAAAACAACCTATCTACACATTACATGGGGAATAGAAGCATATTTCTATAACAAAATTCAGAGAAGAGCTTATTACCATATATAACAAATCAATTTTATCAACTAATATCTCAAAAACAAATTCATCATTAGACTTCCATGGCTAGTATTCCATTTGCTCAAATTTCCTTTCTATTACCTAAGAATGTATTGTTGAGCCCTAGGCTAGACTTTCCCAGTTATTTTTCCTTTATACTATTCCCTCTCTTATATACATGTATCATTTGAGTTCTGTCGCTCAGTAGTATCCAACTCTTTGTGACCCCATGGACTGCAACACACCAGGCTTCCCTGTCCATAACCAACTCCCAAAGATTGCTCAAACTCATGTCCATTGAGTCAGTGAGGCCATCCAACCATCCAACTACTGGAAAAACTATAGCTTTGACTAGACAGACCTTTGCTGGCAAAGTAATATATATGGCAAGCAATTTTGTGTAGCAGTATTATTTCACATCTCAACTGTCTCATTGCTTGTTTATTTATACCTCTAAGAGTTCTCTAGACTTCCTCAAGTCAGGGCCTCCTTCTGATCACCCTCTTCAAGGCCACCTTTACTTCCTTGTTCCTCAAAGTATAGATCAGTGGGTTTAGCACAGGAGTGACTACACTGTACATAATGGCAACAGTCCGGTCCTGGTCCATGGAGCTACCTGAGGCAGGACGAATGTAAATGAAAAAAACAGGACCAAATAAAAGAACAACCAACATGAAGTGGGAGGCACAAGTAGACAGTGCTTTATGAAGCATTTTGCAAGAATGAGTCTTGAAGAAAAGATAGATAATAATGTAGAAATAGGAGAGAAGGGTTAGAAAGAATGAGCCCATGGCAATGGTCTCTGTGACAGTATGAAGTAGCCACCCATTGAGGTCAGTGTTCCCACAGGCCAACTTGAGCAATGGCTTAACATCACAGAAGAAGTGATGGATGTGGTAGGAACCACAGAAGTTTAAACGAGATGTCATTACTGAGTGCAGCAGGGCATGGAAAAACCCAATGATCCAGACAGTGACAGCCATCTGGGTACAGACTTGATGATTCATGATAACAGTGTAATAAAGTGGTTTGCAGATAGCCACAAAGCGGTCAAAGGCCATCACAGCCAACAACATGACCTCTGTGCTGCCCAGGAAGTGGAAGAAATGAAGCTGGCTTATGCATCCCAAGAAAGAAATTGCTTTGTGTGTAGAGAGGAAGTTCTCCAGCATCTTTGGCAGAGTCACCGTGGAGAAGCAGATATCTAGACATGACAGGTTTCCCAGGAAAAAATACATAGGAGAATGGAGTCTTGGATCAGAGATGACAACTATCAAGATGGCTCCGTTTCCAGTCACAATGACAAAGTAAATTATAAGAATAGTAACAAAGAGAAAAGACTGCAGTTCCTGGATGTCTGTCATTCCCAAGAGAAGAAATTCAGTGATTGAAGTTCGGTTCAGCATCACTTTAAAAAAAGACAAGATAATAGAGGAAGACAATCTTTAATGAGAACCAGTCCTTCCAGCCCAGGATTTCTTGCTGAGACAAATGTTTTAAGGAATAGTGTTGCTGTTCTGTACAATCCAAAATCAGAGGTGGTGCCATATTTGGACTATTAGATTTTTCAATACTAAAGCCACCTATCACTTATGGTCTATAAGTCAAACATTTATTTTCTTTACAAGATTTGTCATTAGTGGTGTTTTTTTTTTTTTTTTCTCCCAGTAATTCAGAGTACATTGCAGTGTGCTATGTTCTCTGGTTGTGAACTGCTACATTCTTGTACAACTTTTCTTTTATCTTCCTAAGTTAACTCTAATAGGAAGCAACTTTTTAAGTATTCCACCACACCGCTGTCTCTATACCTAATAAGCTATAGTAAGTATTTTAAATTTAAAACAATTGACAGGGATGAAAACATTACAACTACAAATTCTTTTTTAAAAAACCAAAGTGCTCTTTCAAATAATAGTAATAACTTTTCCTCCTCTTAGAATGTTAGTGGAGCTAGTGGTGTTCTTATACTGATCTCTTTCTGACTCTCACACTTGGAAAAGTCATAAAACCTTACTGGGGTAAGAAATGCGCTGTGCTGTACTTAGTCCCTCAGTCGTATCCGACTCTTTGTGACCCCATGGACTGTAGCCCGCCATGCTCCTGTGTCCATGGGGATTCTCCAGGCAAAAATACTGGAGTGGGTTGCCATGCCCTCCTACAGGGGATCTTTCCAACCCAGGAATTGAACTGGGGACTCCTGCGTTGCAGGCAGATTCTTCACCAGCTGAGTACCAGGGAAGTCCCAGCTAAGAAATAAGACCACATTAGTCAGACATTAGCCAGAGGTAAATTTGAAATTTTACTACTGCTTTATGTGATAGTGAGCTTAGTTTTTTCCTACAATCTGAGAAAATATAAATTTATATGTAAATACAAATTATCTCAAAACAGGATCCCCAAATTATTACTTTGATGACAAATGTTCTTATGCTTCTTCTCTCTAGTTGCACTGGGACTCTCTTTCATTTCCCAAATTGCCAAATCCCTGAATAAGAAAAATTCTTCCTCAAATGAGCTCACTAGTTCTTATTTTACCTTACACTGACCTCTCTTTGAAGTATGTGAGTTCAACCCTCTTAAAATCTTATGTTTTCTGAATGATCCACTTTCTGAAGTTCCATTTTCATTTTGCCTGCAATAAATATGCTCTTCAAATATTAAGGAATATTCTACCCCACGTGCGATTTACCTTCTTCACTTCTAGTTCTGTTGCAGGAAAGCGCATCCCTTCCAGGGCCCAAAACTGGGCTCTTGTCTAACACTCAGAAATGAATTGTCTGAGGAGACACATGTGCTGACAAAGCAAGAGATTTTGTTGGGAAAGGGCGCCCGGCTGGAGAGCAGCAGGGTAAGGGAACCCAGGAGAACTGCTCTGCCATGTGGCTCTGCAGTCTCGGGTTTTATGGTGATGGGTTTTATTAGTTTCTGGGTTGTCTTTAGCCAATCATTCTGACTCAGAGTCCTTCCTGGTGGTGTACACCTTGTTCAGCCAAGATGGATGCCAGTGAGAAGGATTCTGGGAGGTGGTCGGACATGTGGTGTCTCCTTTTGACCTTTCCTGAACTCTTCCAATTGGTGGAGGCTTATTAGTTCCATGTTCCTTACTAGGACCTCCTGGCGTAAAACAACTCATGCAAATGGTTACCCTGGTGCCGGGGTGAGCAGTTTCAGTCAGCGTGCTTCCCCTAACAG
>NW_011494480.1:10410-11679 GCF_000754665.1 Bison bison bison
CCGAGAAGAATGTTTTTCACACATACAACATATGAGGTAAGCTTGGGGAATTCTTTTCTTTAGTTCCATTTTTTTTAAATTCTTCCTATTTTCTTTACTGCTTTTGTCCCTTTGTTTCAGAATTATAGACAGCAGCAGGATTTCAGTGGCTATTCAATGTCCTTTCATTTCCTAGGACAGAGGTATAAATTTACTTTTTCATTTTGGAAATTATCTTGGAAATACTCTTTGGTATATATGATGAAAAGAAAATTGGCAATATGAGTTAAGGAGTGGGAATCACATTAGCATCATGGCAGAGTGAGATGCTCCTTGTATTTCTCCCCTTCAACTTATAACTGGTAAAACACCCACAGCTCAACAAGGTGCCTCTGCCAAACACACCAGAGTGTCAGAGAATTCCACACATCTTTTCATCTAGAAGAGGGTGGACTGGGACCCATAAAGGAGACAAAATTGAGGAACAGCAGAAATGGTGCCTATAATCCCAGCATATCCCTTGCCCACTGGCTACAGCAGCTAATCACAAAGCCCCAGAGAACCCAATAGTAGCAGGTGGTGCCCATGACTCTGACTTCCCAACCACAGGGGTAATCAGAGCCAAAGTAAATGGGCATCAACAGTGAGGTCTGTGACCCCATCCCTCCAGCTGTGGAGGCATCCATGACTTGGGCCCCCAAACCAGCAACGATAGTGGCAGCTTCCACATATCCCACAGCACTGGACATGACAGAAGCATTCCACCTTGATAACACATGGTAGATAATGAATGGGAAAGGGAAATGAACCTAACTTTTACCGAGTGCCCATTGTGAGTCAGGGACAATATCCTTTATCCATCGTTCTATCAATTTTTCATTTTTGTTGCTTTTCAGGAGTTCCTTGCTATGTAATATGTTGCAAATATTATATAAAGATAACATTTATTGTGTGCTCATTTTATGTGTAAGTTATTGTTCTGAGTTCTTTACCTGTGTCAGATTATTTAATTTTTATAAAAGCCCAATGAGGAGGATATTAAAATCATGGAGCACAAAAACCCAAAGCTCGAAGGATTTTAACAAATTTCCAAATTTATATCAATACACTGCGAAACTAGGATTCAAAGTGAATCACAAAAAAACTAATACTTTAAAATATCACTAGGACGACCCAGAGGGATGGTACGGGGAGAGAGGAGGGAGAGGGGTTCAGGATGGGGAACACGTGTATACCTGTGGCAGATTCATGTTGATGTATGGCAAAACCAATACAATATTGTAAAGTAAT
>NW_011494480.1:11779-13293 GCF_000754665.1 Bison bison bison
GGGCATACACACCAAGGAAACCAGAATTGAAAGAGATACGTGTACCCCAGTGTTCATTGCAGCACTACTTACAATAGCTAGGACATGGAAGCAACCTAGATGTCCATCAGAAAATGAGTGGATAAGAAAGCTGTGGTACATATACAGAATGGAATATTACTCAGCTATTAAAAAGAATGCATTTGAATCAGTTCTAATGAGGTGGATGAAACTGGAGCCTATTATACAGAGCAAAGTAAGTCAGAAAGAAAAACACCAATACAGTATACTAACACATATATATGGAATTTAGAAAGATGGTAACAATGACCATATATGTGAGATAGCAAAAGAGACACAGATGTAAAGAACAGACTTTTAGACTCTGTGGGAGAAGGCAAGGGTGGGATGATTTGAGAGGATAGCTTTGAAACGTGTATATTGCCATATGTGAAATAGATCACCAGTCCAATTTCAATACATGAGACAGGGTGCTCAGGGCTGGTGCACTGGGATGACTCTGAGGGATGGGATGGGAAGGGAGGTGGGAGGAGGATTCAGGATGGGGGACATGTACACTCATGGCTGATTCATGTCAATGTATGGCAAAAACCACTACAATATTGTAAAATAATTAACCTCCAATTAAAATAAATTAATTAATTAAAGAAAAAATATCACCCATTCTTGGTTCCAGATCAAGATGGTGGAGTAGGAAGTTCCTGAGTTCACCTCCTCCCATGAACACACAAAAACTACAACTGTATATAAGACAATTATCTCTGAAAACAGACCAAAGACTAGCAGAAAGATTCTATACAACTAAGGATATAAATAAAAGGCCATATCAAGATGTATATGAGGGGCAGAGAGATGTGGTCTAGTCAGAAACCACACCCTGGTGTGGCAACCAACAATCAGGTGGGCTACCACAACCTCAGAGGTCCCCCTTGGTAGGCTAGCCATGAACACTGTGTATGCATGATCAGTTGCTTCAGCTATGTCTGACTTTTTGCAAATCTATGAATTGTAGCCTGCTAGGCTTCTCTGTCCATGGGATTCTCCACGCAAGAATACTGAAGCATGCCCTCCTCCAGGGGATCAATCCCTGGTCTCCCACATTACAGGCAGATTCTTTACCATCTGAGGCACAAAGGAAGCCTGAGAATACTGGAATGGTAGCCTATCCTTTTTCCAGGAGATCTTCCCAACCCAGTAATTGAACCGGGGTCTCCTGCATTGCAGGCGGATTCTTTACCAACTGAGCTATAGGAAGTGAAGGCGCTGGGTGGCGTCCAACTCTTTGCGACCCCATGGACTGTAGACTACCGGGCTCCTCTGTCCATGGGATTTTCCAGGCAAGAGTACTGGAGTGGGTTGCATTTCCTTCTTCAAAGAATCTTCCAGACCCAGGGATCGAATCCAGGTCTCCCTCATAGTAGGCAGGCGCTTTATGGTCTGAGTCACAAGTCTGCAAATATTAAGCCTGCATTACTTGTTTTGCAAATAAAATCATCTATACTATTTTTCTAGAT
>NW_011494481.1:0-1779 GCF_000754665.1 Bison bison bison
TTTCCTTCTCCAATGCATGAAAGTGAAAAGTGAAAGTGAAGTCGCTCAGTCGTGTCTGACTCTTAGTGACCCCATGGACTGCAGCCTACCAAGCTCCTCCACATTCGGGATTTTCCAGGCAAGAGTACTGGAGTAGGGTGCCATGTTTGCTGAAATGGCAAGAGACCTTCTTAGTCCACAGTATTATAAGATCTGAAAGAAACTCAGCAGTCTCCACTCTTTCCTTCCTTCTCAGGGGCTTCTTCTTTTTTTTTTTTTTCCTTCTTTTCCATTATGGTTTGTTACAGTGTATTAAATATAGTTCCCTGTGCTATCAATAGGACTTTGCTGTTTATCCATTCTATATATAATAGTTTGCATCTGGTAGTCACAAACTCCCAATCCAGTTCTCTCGTCTTCCCCATCCCCCTTGGCAACTACAAGTCTATTCTCTATGTCTGTGAGTTTATTTCTGTTTTGAATATGAATTCATTTGTAAGATTTTTTTCAATTCCACCTATAAGTGATATCACTTGTAGTTCTGTGATTTGCTTCAATTAGTATAATAATCTTTATGTGCATCCATGTTACTGTAAATGGAAACATTTCATTCTTTTTTTATGGCCAGGTAATACTTAAAGAGATGAGAATACCAGACCACCTAACCTGCCTCTTGGGAATCTTGTATGCAGGTCAGGAAGCAACAGTTAGAACTGGACATGGAACAACAGACTGGTTCCAAATAGGAAAAGGAGTACATCAAGGCTGTATATTGTCACCCTCCTTATTTAACTCATATGCAGAGTACATCATGAGAAATGCTGGGCTGGAGTAAGTACAGGCTGGAATCATGATTGCTGGGAGAAATATCAATAACCTCAGATATGCAGATGACACCACTCTTTTGGCAGAAATGAAGAAGAACTAAAGAGCCTCTTGATGAAAGTGAAAGAGGAGAGTTAAAAAGTTAGCTTAAAGCTCAGCATTCAGAAAACTAAGATCATAGCATCCGGTCCCATCCCTTCATGGGAAATAGATGAGGAAACAGTGGAAACAGTGTCAGACTTTATTTTTCTGGTCTCCAAAATCACTGCAGATGTTGATTGCAGCCATGAAATTAAAAGATGCTTACTCCTTGGAAGGAAAGTTATGACCAACCTAGACAGCATATTAAAAAGCAGAGACATTACTTTGCCAACAAAGGTCCATCTAGTCAAGGTGATGGTTTTTCCAGTGGTCATATATGAATGTGAGAGTTGGAGTATAAAGAACGCTGAGCACAGAAGAAGTGATGCTTTTGAAGTGTGGTGTTGGAGAGGACTCTTGAGAGTCCCTTGGACTGCAAGGAGATCCAACCAGTCCATCCTAAAGGAGATCAGTCCTGGGTGTTTATTGGAAGTACTGATGTTGAAGCTGAAACTGCAGTACTTTGGCCACCTGATGCGAAGAGCTGACTCATTGGAAAAGTCCCTGATGCTGGGAAGGATTGAGAGCAGGAGGAGAAGGGAACGACAGAGGATGAGATGGTTGGATGGCATCACTGACTCAGTGGACATGGGTTTTGGTGGACTCCAGGAGTTGGTGATGGACAGAGAGGCCTGGTGTGCTGCAGTTCATGGGGTCACAAAGAGTTGGACTCGACTGAGCGACTGAACTGAGCTGAACTGAATACTTCGTTTTATACACATACTGCATCTTCTTTATTTATTCATTTGTCAATGAACATTTAGATTGCTTCTGTGTCTTGTCTGTCATAAAAAGTGCTGCTATGAACATAAGGATGCATATATCTTTTTTAGG
>NW_011494481.1:4808-7345 GCF_000754665.1 Bison bison bison
CTTTTGAATTCATGGCTGCAATCACCATCTGCAGTGATTTTGGAGAAAATAGTGTTTCACTGTTTCCACTCTTTCCCCTTCTATTTGCCATGAAGTGATGGGACTGGATACCACGATCTTAGTTTTTTGAATGTTGGGTTTTAAGCCAACTTTTCCACTCTCCTCTTTCATTTTCATCAAGAGGCTCTTTAGTTCTTTGCTTTCTGCCATAAGGGTGATGACATCTGCATATCTGAGGTTATTGATATTTCTCCTGGCAATCTTGATTCCGGGTTTTGCTTCATGCAGCCCAGCATTTTGCATAATGTACTCATGATGACATCTGTCTTAGTAATTTTTTTTTTTTTGATACATCTCCTTAGGAAAGGGAAGCAAAAGCAAAAGTAAACAAGTGGGACTACATTAAACTAAAGAATCTGTAACCATCAGGGAAACTCAAATAAAACCACAATGAGATACCACCTCACACCTGTCAGAATGTCTATCATCAGAAAACTGCAAATAACAAGTGTTGCCAAGGATGTTCCTTTAACTTTTGTCTTGCAGCAAGATATCAGCACTTGTCTCCTCTTTTAATACTTTTTAACCCTCAAATTCCCTTTTCACTTAGGGTTGATAACATTATTCTAGTCTGAACTTTAGTTTAAACTAGTTTGTGGTTACTATTAGGATTATTTTATAGTGGTCAAAGGCATTGGCAAATCCAAGATTTGTCAAGTTCCTTACATTTGAGTCCACGATGTTTGGCATTTCTTATATCATGTTAATGTTACTATTAATTTATCATGGCTAAGATAGATTAAGGATGATCCCTTTTTTTACTTTTTTTCTTCTAAGTTCTTGTCTACTAGGCTTACAGTTCTTTATCCACCTTCACTAGACTCCTATTTTGTTAACTCTTTCTATTCCTGTCACCTCTCAAAAGTCCTAACACATGCAGTTTGTGTGTCTTCCTCCATGTCTATGTTTACAGCTGTTACTTGATTGGCAGAATCCTTCCCACCACTATTCCCCTTCTCACCAACATACAGCTCCCCCCTCCACCCCTCCACCTCTTGGTCATGGGAGGACAAACAAAGCTCAGTCCAGCTCTGTTCATAATGAATCTTTCTTCTGCAGTGTAGATGCTGGGCTATCCATTAATGTTGACAGAATAAAGACTCAGTCTTCTTCCATAGACCCATGACAGGGAGAGTATTTGTATCCTTTGACTCATATGTTTTGGGTCACATTAGAGTTGCCTACAGTATGATGTTTTTAGTTTTCCTTCAAGGATGCCTTTGCCAGAGATGAGCAACCACTGAATGGAGCCTCTGAGTAGACTCTGGTAGGACTAGAGCCAAACTGTCTAAGACATGTGAGTCTGCATTTAATGCACTTTTTGGGAAGTTGGAGCTGGTGTTATATTTATGATATGGTGTGTTCTCACCGAAGAGATTTCTTCTCAATGAACAGAGATCAAAGAAAGAACTTTAGGCAAAGGCCTTATTGTTGAGGAAGATGTGGTTGAAAAAAATGCAGAAGATAAAACAAGGCACAAATATGTTATTCTGGGTAGATGCAAACAAGCGTGTTAGTCCACCCTGCATTCCAAAAGCCAGTGTCCTAGGAGAAGGAGGAAGAAAGCAGCAGCAAATCACCATCATGTGCTACAAATGACTTGCCTTTTAGTTGGCCCCTGCTCCAGTTAGGGTCTCAGTGGCCACAAGATCATATTAGCAAGAAGAATCAAGTAGTTAAGGTACCCAAAAGCTAAGCTTTGTGATAGTAATCCATAAATGATTTATGAGTTAATATTGAATATTTTACAAGGCTTATAATTATCACCTACTTGGTACTTGGTATATGTTTTCTTGGTGCTGGTTTAGTTGCTAATTCGTGTCTGACTCTTGCAACTCCATGGACTGTAGCCCACCAGGCTCCTCTGTCCATGGAATTTCCCAGGCAATAATACTGGAATGGGTTGCCATTTCCTTTTCTAGGGGATCTTCCTGATCCAAGAATTAAACCTGTATCTCCTGAATTGCATGCAGATTCTTTACCACTGAGTCACAAGGGAAGTCCTCATATGTTAAGCATTATTGTCCACATCCTATAGATGAGAATGTAAAGACATAATAGTCAAATAGCTTGTCCAAGGACACAGTTATTAATAAGCAAGCTTCAACCAAATTTGTGTTGTTACAGAAACTATATTCTTTCCACTGTACTGCACTCTGAACCTAACTTTGTGGGGCTGTGATGGATGGATATTTTTTAAAAATCAATAATGCCTTTGAATAACTGAATCAGTTCAGTTCAGCTTAATCTCTCAGTTGTGTCTGACTCTTTGCAACCCCATGAACCCCTGTCCGTCACCAACTGCCAGAGTCTACCCATACCCATGTCCATTGAGTCAGTGATGCCATGCAACTGTCTCATCCTCTGTTGTCCCCTTCTCCTCTTGCCCTCAATCTTTCCCAGCATCTGGGTCTTTTCCAATGAGTCAGCTCTTCGCATGAGGTGGCCAAAGTATTGGAGTTTCAGCTTCAGCATCA
>NW_011494481.1:7445-8584 GCF_000754665.1 Bison bison bison
TGGCAAAGTAATGTCTCTGCTTTTTAATATGCTATCTAGGTTGGTCATAACTTTCCTTCCAAGGAGTAACGGAATAGGTGGTAAAATTCATATTGCTTTAGTCATGAGACTGAATGAACTAGAGATATTGTATACCATAATGATTGAATCCAACAAATACAGGGTTAACAGAGGGGGAAATTCAGTCACAAAGTATTACTTGCTGCATGAGCCCATTTCTGTAAAGTTCAAAAACAGAAAAATAAGTGATGGTATTAGAAGTCAGGATAAGTGTTACCTCAGAGTGGGGTAATAGTAACAAAAAATAGCACAAGGGGGCCTTTACCAGTGTTGGTACTTTTTTTTTTATCTGACTGCTGATTACACAAGTGCTTTCAGTTGGTGAACATTTATTGAGATTTATGCAGAGTATTTTTCAGAGTATATGTTATAATTTTTTTAAATTCAAAAAAATTTAAGATATTAGTATTTCCTTATAGCATGTTTTCCACTGATAGTCTGGTGCGTATGTACATATAAGGAGGCAGTGGTTGAGAGAAGCTCTGGGTTTATCCTCCTAATTATCTTTACATATGAACCTTCCTAATCTATTATGACTTTCCTTACCTTTTTTGACATATGTGCATTTCCTGAAGCAATACATAATATTATTTTATATAGTATAGTGATTCAGCTGTATAATACAATAAAACTACCTGGGTTTGTATCTCGCCTCTTCAATTTACTAGCTCTTGAGCTTAGGAAAGTCACTTATCTTCTCTGGGCCTTAGTTTCCTTAACTATATGGGGTAAGTAATAATACCTACCTTATAGAATTTTGCCGGGGTCCAGCCCTGGCTGATCCAGGGAGTTCGAAGCAGGGACAGCGTCAGCGAGGATCAGGATACAATAGCTTCAATTAGATATTAATTAGAGATGTAAAGAGTAATAGAATGAGGGTAGCTCAGTGGGAAAATTCAATGGAGAAAAGAGGCTGAGTAGCTTGGTTTACGCGGGAGACCAATAAAATTTCAAGACAAGAAGTTTGCACCACTTACGTAGGCCGCAGGTGTCCTTCCGTTCTCCCGAAGGAGAGGAGACACTGAGGCCTTCCCGGTTGGATCTTAGAAGCCCAGGCATAATTAGTAAGCTTGGTGGGT
>NW_011494481.1:10513-11005 GCF_000754665.1 Bison bison bison
TGTTGATTGGAATGTGGATTGGTACAGCCAATATGGAGAACAGTATAATGATTCCTCAGGAAACTAGGAATAATATTACCATATGACCCAGCAGTCCCACTACTGGGCATATACCCTGAGAAAACCACAATTCAAAAAGACACATGTATCCTAGTGTTCATTGCAGCATTATTTACAACAATCAGGACCTGGAAGCAACATACATGTCAAGCAACAGATGAATGGATAAAGAAGTTGTGGTACATATATATAATGGAATATTCCGTTCAGTTAAGTTCATTCGCTCAGTCGTGTCTGACTCTTTGCGACCCCATGAAGCACAGCATGCCAGGCCTCCCTTTCCATTACCAACTCCCGGAGTTCACTTAGACTCATGTCCTTTGAGTCAGTGATGCCATCCAGCTATCTCATCCTCTGTTGTCCCCTTCTTCTCCTGCCCCCAGTCCCTCCCAGCATCAGAGTCTTTTCCAATGAGTCAACTCTTCGCATGAG
>NW_011494481.1:11105-15476 GCF_000754665.1 Bison bison bison
CATGAGGTGGCCAAAGTACTGGAGTTTCAGCTTTAGCATCATTCCTTCCAAAGAAATCCCAGGGCTGATCTCCTTCAGAATGGACTGGTTGGATCTCCTTGCAGTCCAAGGGACTCTCAAGAGTCTTCTCCAACACCACAGTTCAAAAGCATCAATTCTTCAGCGCTCAGCTTTCTTCACAGTCCAACTCTCACATCCATACATGACCACTGGAAAAACCATAGCCTTGACTAGACGGACCTTTGTTGGCAAAGTAATGTCTCTGCTTTACTCAGCTATAGAAAGGAATGAATTTGAGTCAGTTGCAATGAGGTGGATAAACCTAGAGCCTATTATAGAGTGAAGTAACTCAGAAAGAGAAAAACAAATATTGTATATTAGCACATATATATGGAATATAGAAAAATAGTACTGATAAATCTATTTACAGAGGAGAAATGGAGACGCAGACATAGATAATGGACTTGTGGGCACAGTGCAGGAAGGGGAGTCTAGGAGAAATAAGAAAGTAGCACTGACATATATATACTCTCATGTATAAAACAGTTAAGTAGCAGGAAGCTGCTATATATAACACAAGGAGCCAAATCTGGCGCTCTGATGAATAAGAAAGATGGAATGGGGTTGGCGGATGGAGGCTCAATAGGGAAGCTAATATACGCATTGTGCTGTGCTTAGTCACTCAGTTGTGTTTTACTGTGATACCATGGACTGTAGCCTGCCAGGTTCCTCTGTCCATGGGGATTCTTGATGCAAGAATAGTTGAGTGGGTTGCCATCCCCTCCTCCCGGGGATCTTCCCAATCCAGGGATTGAAGCCAGTTCTCCCACATTACTGGTGCATTCTTTACAGTCTGAGCCACCAGGGAAGCCCAAGAATACTGGAGTGGGTAGCCTATCCCTTCTCCAGGGGATCTTCTCAACCCAGGAATCAAACAGGGTTTCCTGCTGCATTGCAGGCAGATTCTTTACCAGCTGAGCTACCAGGGAAGCCCCATACACACACACACACACACACACACACACTCACACTCACACACACACACGCACACACACACAATTATGACTAATTTAGTTTGATGTATGGCAAAGACTACCACAACTTTTTAAAGCAGTTATCCTACAATTTTTAAAAAAGATGATACTGAATCTGAATTTTATATGTAGTGTTGAAGGTGAATCTTACATTATAGTTTTGAGTTGTTCAATTTGTTACGTTTATTATTTCTTTTCTGAACCCCCAGAAAGAAATTGTTAAATCTTTGCTGCTGCCCTTGTATAGAGGGGCCTGAGTATGTTGCTAAATGCCAGAATCCCATGTTCTGTGAACAGAATAATCATCTTTCTTTACAAGGATTAATACACTCTACACATAAAGCTCTCAGTCCTATGTGTGCTGCATGCTGGCATCCTCAGGGATTGGTACAAGTACGTGGAGGAGGTTATATAACCTAACATCCCTTTCCAAGTGGGAGGAGGAGACGGTCAACAGCTGCCAGTTCCACAGCTTTTCTTGCCAGCCCAAGTGATCCCAGACTTATTTGGCCAGAGGAGCTTCCTCAACATTTAGAGGGGAGATTTGCTGAATGAGATACAATGTCTTAAACCTTTGGCAATTTATGTTAACTTCCTCCAGCTAGGAAAGAAGATTATTTTGCATACCTTCAACTCTGCTGAATACAGTTATTGGTTATTATGACTTTCCAGTGAATCTTGGGATTTTGTATATATAGAATCATGTCATCTATGAATTGGCTTCTCTGGTGACTCAGTCAGTAAAGAATCTGCCTGCAATGCAGGACACCCAGGTTCAATCCCTGGCTTGGAAACATCCCCTGGAGTAGGAAATGCCAACCCACTCAAGTATTCTTCCCTGGGAAATCCCATGGGTAGAGGATCCTGATGGGCTCCAGTCCATAGAGGTCACAAGAGTCAGACATGACTTAGTGACTAAATCACCAACCACCACCATCTGTGAACAGAGATAATTTTACTTTTTCCTTTGCAATATGGATGCATTTTTATTTCTTTTTCCTGCCTAATTGCTCTGGTTCGAACTTCCAGTACAATATTGAATAACAGTGGTGAAGCCAGGCATCCTTGCCTTGTTCCTGACCTTAGGGGGAAATTTTCAGCTTTTTGCCATGTAGTACAATGCTAGCTCTACATTTTTTATAATTGCCCTTTATTATGTTAAAGAAGTTCCTCTCTGTTTCTAGTTTTCAGAGTGTTTTTACAATCAACTATTTTGAATTTTGTTCAATGACTTTTCTGCATTAATTGAAATGATCATATGGCTTTTTCCCCGTCATTCTATTAGTGTAGTATACTACATTGATTTTCTTATGTAGAACCACCCTCACATTTCTGGGGAAAAACCCACTTGGTCATGGTGTATAATCCTTTTAATATTCTCTTAAATTTAGTTTGTTAGTATATTATTGAGGAATTTTTAAAATCTATATTCATAGCTGATGTCGGTCTATAACTATTTTCTTGTGGTGTCTTTATCTGACTTTGGTATCAGGGTAATGTTGGCCTTGGGGCTTCCCTGGTGGCTTAATCGTTAAGAATCCACCTGCCAATAAAGGAGAAACAGGTTCCCTTGGAGAAGGAAATGGGAACCCACTCCAACATTCTTTACTGGGAAATCCTATGGACAGAGGACCCTGGCAGACTACAGGCCATGGGGTCACAAATCCTATGGACAGGACTTCTTGACTAAACAGCAATGTTGACCTCAGACAATGAAGTAGAATTTACCAGGGAAGGCCTTGGTTTTTCTTTGTTGGGAGGTTTGTGATTACTGATTCAATCTTTGCTCTTCTTATAGGTGTGTTTACTGATTCAATCTTTGCTCTTCTTATAGGTGTGTTAATATTTTCTATTGCTTCCTGAGGTGGCTTATGTAATTTGGGTGTTTCTTGCAATTTGTCCATTTCATCTAGGTTGTCTAATTTGTTGGCATTTAATTTTTCACAATATTCTTTTATAATCCTTTTTATTTCTGTAAAGTTGGTAGTAAGGTCACCAATTTTACTTTTTATTTTAGTTTGTCTCTTTTTAATTTTTTTGTCCATTTGCTTAAAGATTCATCAATTTTTTTCCAAGGAACGAAGTTTTGTCTTGTTTTATTCTATTATTCTTCCTGTTACTTCATTCTGTTTGCTCTAAGTTTTATTCCTACATTCTGCTAGCTTTGGAGCTTACTTTGCTCTTCTTGTTCTAATTCCTCAAGGTATATATGAAGGTTATTTTTCAGTGAGTGGGGAGATGTGTTAAATGTACATATTAGAATTTTAAGCTATTTAAATATACAGCAATTTTTAGATTGATGCAGTTAGAGTTTTTTTCCCTATAGTTTTATTGAGATATAATTGACATACAGACTTTAAGTTGAAGTGTAGAACATAGTCATTTGACTTATATACATCATGAGATGATTATCACAGTAAGTTTAGTGAAAGTGTATAATCTCATGTAGATAAAAAATTAAATAGAAAAAATTTTCTTTTAATGAAAATTCTTAGGATTTTCTCTCTTATCAACTTTCATATAAAACATACAGTAGTGTTAATTATATTTAACATGTCCCTTCATTGTGTTCCCAGTACTTATTTATCTCATAACTGCAGCTTCATATCTTTTGACGACCTCCATTCAATCGCCCCTCTCCTCATTCCATGCATCTGGTAGCTACAAATCAGATATCCTTTTTTATGACTTTCTTTGTTTTTGAAGTATAATAACTTCCTAGTGAACAACATCGGAGAAGGCAATGGCAACCCACTCCAGTACTCTTGCCTGGAGAATCCCATGGACAGAGGAGCCTGGTGGGCTACAGTCCATTGGGTTGCAAAGAGTCAGACACAACTGAAGTAACTTAGCAGGAACAGTGAACAACATAGTGATTCAATATTTCTGTAGAGTTCAAAATGATCATCACCATAAGTCTAGTTACAATATGTCATCATACAAAGACAGTACATAGTCATTGACTGTGTTCTCCACATTGTTTTTTTGTACCTGTGAATCATTTATTTTGCAAGAAAGTTTGTGCCTCTTAATCACATAAACTGTTTCTTTCCACACCTCACTCCCTTACTATCTGGCAACAACTGTTTGTTCTCTGAATTAATAACTCTGCTTATGTTAATTGTTCATTTATTTTGTTATACTGATTCCACATATAAGCAAAATCCTGCAGTATTTCACTTTGTCTTATTTTACTTAGCATAATACTATCTAGGTATATCCATGTTTTTGCAAATAGCAAAAATTTTTTTAAAGTTAAGGAATAGTTTACTGTGTGTAGGAATAGTTTACTGTGTGTGTGTGTGTATATATATATATACATATATATATGTATAAA
>NW_011494481.1:15576-16144 GCF_000754665.1 Bison bison bison
GTCACCATCTGCAGTGATTTTGGAGCCCCCCCAAAATAAAGTCTGACACTGTTTTCCACTGTTTCTCCATCTATTTGCCATAAAGTAATGAGACCAAATGCCATGATCTGAGTTTTCTGAATGTTGAGTTTTAAGCTAACTTTGTCACTCTCCTCTTTCACTTACATTAAGAGGCTCTTTAATTCTTCTTCACTTTCTGCCACAAGGTGGTGTCATCTACGTATATGAGATCACTGATATTTCTCCTGGCAATCTTGATTCCAGCTTGTGCTTCATCCAGCCTAGCGTTTCTCATGATGTGCTCTGCATAGAAGTTAAGTAAGTAGGGTAACAATATAGTGCCTTGATGTACTCCTTTTCCTATTTGGAACCAGTCTGTTGTTCCATGTCCAGTTCTAACCATTCCTTCCTGACCTGTGGTGCATGTATTTTCTAACTAGTGTTTTCATTTTTTTCTGACAAACACCCAGGAGTGGACTTACTGATTCATATGGAATCTCTATTTTTAAAGTGTTTAGGAATCTCTGTAGTGTAGTGTAGTGTGTAGTGTTTTCTGTAGTTGCTGCTC
>NW_011494481.1:16244-16756 GCF_000754665.1 Bison bison bison
CTCTTTGCGACCCCCTGGACTGCAGCACATCAGGCCTCCCTGTCCATTACCAACTCCTGGAGTTTACCCAAACTCACGTCCATTGAGTCAGTGATGCCCATCTCATCCTCTATTGTCCCCTTCTTATCCTGCCTTCAATCTTTCCCGGCATCAGGGTCTTTTCAAATGAGTCAACTCTTCACATCAAGTGGCCAAAATATTGGAGTTTCAGCTTCAAAATCAGTCCTTCCAATGAATATTTAGGACTGATTTCCATTAGGATGGACTGGTTGGATCTCCTTGCAGTCCAAGGGACTCTCAAGTCTTCTCCAACACCACAGTTCTAAAACATCAATTCTTTGGCACTCAGCTTTCTTTATAGTCCAACTCACATCCATACATGACTACTGGAAACACCACAGCCTTGACTAGACGGACCTTTGTTGGCAAAGCAATGTCTCTGTTTTTCAACATGCTGTCTAGGTTGGTCATAACTTTTCTTCCAAGGAGTAAGCGTCTTTTAATTTCATGGC
>NW_011494481.1:16856-18391 GCF_000754665.1 Bison bison bison
TTTTTTTGATGTTCATTGTATGACTCTTTTTATATTTTGGATATTAACCATTTATTGGATTTATTGAATGAAAAGTAGGTAGCTTTTCATTTTGTTGATAATTTCCTTTTCTTTGCAGACCCTTTTTAGTTTGATGTAGTTCCACTTGTCTGTTTTTGCTTTTGTCTTCCTTATCTGAGGAAACATACAAAATATATTACTAAGACCAATGTCAAAGAATTTACTCCTATGTCTTCTGGAAGTTGTATTGTTGCAAGTCTGACATTTAAGTCTTTAAGCTATTTTCATTTGATTTTTGTGCATATTGATAGAGTATTCCAGTTTAATTCTGTTGGTTATAGCTGTCCAGTTTTCTGATCACCATTTACTAAAAAGGATGTCTTATCCTTGTTGTATCTTCTTACCTCATTTGTTGTAGATTAATTGCCCATATAATTGTGATATCATTTCTGGGCTCTCTGTTCCATTCCATTGATCTTATGTATCTGGATTTTTTTTTTTTTTTGCCCTTATCATACTCTTTCCACTGCTGTAACTTGGTAGGATAGCTTGATATCAGCAAGTATATTACCATCAGCTTTGTTTTTCTTTCTTAAGATTGGTTTGGCTTTTTGGGGTCTTTTGTGTTTCCATACAAATTTGTAGATAATTTGTTCTAATTCTATGAAAAAATGTCATTGATATTTTAATAGGGATTGCATTGACTCTGTAGGTTGGCTTGGGTAGTATGGCCATTTAAACAATATTAATTCTTCTAATCCATGGTGTATTTTTTCATCTTTTAACTCCTTAGTTAGATTTATTCCTAGGTATATATTTTTCTTTTTGATGTAATTTTAAAAAGACTTTGTTAATTTCTTTTTCTGATAGTTGGTTCTTAGTGTACAGAAATGCAACAGGTTTCTACTTAATTTTGCATCCTACAACTTCACCAAGTTCATTGATAAGTTCTAGTAGTTTTTTTGGTGGCATTTTTATGACTTTTCTGTGTATAGTATTGGTCACCTGCAAATAACAACAGTTTTACTACTTCCTTTATTTCCACTTTGGATTCCTTTTATTTCTTTTTCTGGTCTTATTGTGGTGGAAAGGACTTCCAATACTATGTTGACTAATGATAGTGAGCAGGAGCATTCTTGTTCTTAATATAGTAATGTCCTCCTGGTAGGTAGGGCCAGTTCCCAACACAACTGGCTAAAGGACCCAAAGTATCTGAGAGCTGGTATTGGCCTGATGCTGTGTAGGTCTGGGGCCCAAGGAGACCTGGGGCTACAGCTGCCTACTGGTGTGTTATCTGGTTCCTGATAACACTGGCTGTGTGGCTAAGCTGGTCCTGTGGCTGTTGTCTGCCTGCTGGTGGTTGGGCTAGGGCCCAGGAAATTTCAGGACTGGTGCCCACCCACTGGTAGGTGGGAGTTCAGTATTGGGAACTTGTCTATATGGCCTGGGTATGCTGGAGTTGGTATTTCTTCTCACTGGTGGTTGGGGGTAGGGGTCAGGGGATTTTGTCAATGGTGCCTGCCCACTGGTGGGTG
>NW_011494481.1:18655-20816 GCF_000754665.1 Bison bison bison
GAGGAAACTCCCTAAAATCATTGCCTCCAGCGCATATGTCCTCAGGATAAGGTCCTGCCTTTCTGACAGGCACTTTAAGATTAGAAGTTGGGTCTGATCCAGACTCCTTTCAAATTGCTGCTTCTGCCCTGGTTCTCAGAGCATGTGAGGTTTTGTTTGCCCTTTGAGAGTGAAATCTCTATTTCCCTAGCTCTCTGGTTCTCCCGGAAGTAAACCCCTCTGGCCTTCAAAGCCAAACATTCTGGGGACTTGTCCTTCCAATACAGGACCCCCAGGCTGGGGAGCCTCGTATGTAGGGTTGAGACCCCTCACTCCTTGGGGATAACCTTTGCAGTTTAATTATCTTACTGTTTGTGAGTCACCAGGAGTATGGGTCTTGACTATACTGCATCTCTGTCCTTCAACCCTACTACTTGTCTCATTGTGGTTGCTTCTTTAGATCTTTAGTTGTAGAAAATCTTATCTGCTAGTCTTCTGGTCTTTCTCATCAATAATTGCTCTGTGAATAGTTGTAATTTTGCTGTGTGAATGGGAGGTGAGTTCACATTCTTGACCACTTATATGACAGATATTGGTTTTGCATCTTTCTTCTTTTTTAATGTATGCATTTGCAATTTAAAATTCCCTCTGAGCATTGCCTTTGTTGCATCCCATACATTTTGTATTTTGCATTTTCGTTTTTGCTTATCTCTAGAAAGAAAAGAAAGTAGAAAATGTGAGTTGCTCAGTTATGTTCAAGTCTTTGTGACACCATGGTCTGTGCATGGAATTCTCTAGGCAGAATTTGGAGTGGTTGCCAATTCCTTCTCCAGGGGATCTTCCCGACCCAGGGATCAAACTTAGTTCTCCTGCATTCCAAGTAGATTCTTTACTATCTGAGCTATCAGGATAGCCCCTTACTTACCTCTAAATATTTTCTTATTCCCCTTGTGATTTCTTTTCTGTCCCATTGATTGTTTGAGAGAGTGTTGTCTGATTTCCACATATTTGTGAATTTTCCTGCTTCCCATCTGTTACTGATTTTGAGCTTCACTCCATTGTGGTTGGAAAAGATATTTTGAGTAATTTGAAAGTTTAAAAATTTATGTAGACTTATTTTTTTTTTTAGCATTTCGTCTATCCTGGAAAATATTCTGTGTATACTTGAGAAGAACATGTTTTCTGCCATTGTTGGTAGGGTATTTTATATATGTCTGTTATATGTAGATTGTTTATAGTGTTGTTCAAGTATTCCACTTTGTTATTGATCTTCTGTCTAGATGATTTATGCATTATTGAAAGTGGGTATTCAAGTCTTCAACTATTATTGTAGAATTGTGTATTTCTTCTCTCATTTCTGCCAATGTTTGCTTTATATATTTGAGGGCTCTTTTGTTTGGTACCTAATTCTTAGTAATTTTTATATCTTTTTATGAATAACTTTTATTAATGTATAATATTCTTATTTGTCTGTTATCCCAGTTTTTTAATTTGTTTGTTTTTATCAGACATTCTACCTGATAAAGCCACCTCTGTTTGTTTTTGGTTTTTATTTGCATGGAATATCTTTTTCCACATGTTCACTTCCAAACTATTTGTGTTTTTGAATCTGAAATGAGTCTCTGGTAGATAGCATATAGTGGATCATGTTTTTAAATTTATTGAGCCAATCCATACCCTTTGATTGGATATTTTAGTCAACTAACATTTAAAGTAATTAATGACATGAAAGGACTTACTTCTGTCATTTAGCTATTTTTTCCTATATCTCATGTCTTTTTGTTTATTTCCTTATTACTATATTACTTTGTGTTTGTTTGAATTTTGCAGTGAACCATTTTGATTCTCCTGTCATTACCTTTTGTGTTTATGCAAGCATATTTCAGAGATACTGCAGTTTCGGTTCCAGACCACCACAATAAAGTGAATATCACAATAAAATGATTTACACAGTATTTTTGTTTTCTAGTTCATACAAAAGTTATGTTTACAGTATACTTACTCTGTGTGCAATTGTATTATGTCTAAAACATGATGTACACACCTTAAATTTAAAATACTTTATTGCTAAAAATGCTAATCACCTAGAAGCTTCAATGAGTCATGATATTTTTGCAATAGTTGCATCAATGATCAGTGAACACACATCACTATAACAAACATAAATAGTGAAAAAGTTTGA
>NW_011494481.1:21039-22166 GCF_000754665.1 Bison bison bison
TGCATAAAATGAGGTATATTTGTATTTTGGATATTTTATTTGTGGTTGCCATGGGGATTACCTTTAATATACTAAATTTATAACAACTAAATTTGAATTCTTACTCACTTAACTTCAGTAATGTACAAATACTTTGCACCTTCTCCTTGTACTGTCATGTTTAAGGATTACATTTTTTTACATTGTGTGTCCAGTAACATAGATTTATTGTTATTTTATGCATTTGTCTTTTAAATGATATAGTAAATGAATAAGTGGAATTACAAAACAAAAACACTAATCTGTTCTATGTATATATAGTTATTTTTACTGGCAAATTTAATATTTTCATATGGTGTAGAATTATTGTCTAGTGTTGGCCCATTAACACTTGAATGACTCCCTTTATTATTTCTTGTAGGGCAGATCTACTGATAATGAAGTTTCTCAGCTTTTGTTTGATAGGCAATGTTTTAATTGTCCATAGTTTTTGAAGGGCATTTTTGCCATATATTGAATTCTTGGTTGTCAGGGATTTTTGTTTTGTTTTTAGCCCTTTAATATGTCATCCATCTGCTTTTTGGCCTCCATGGTTTCTGAGGAGAAATTGACTGTAACTGAGGATTTTTTTACATGACAAATTGCTTCCTTTTTGCTGCATTCAAGAATGTCCCTTTGGTTTTAGGTTTAAAAAAAAAAAGTTAAGTGTGTTATCAGTGTATATGTCTTTGAATTTATCCTATTGGAATTTGTTGAGATTCTTGGAGGCATAGACTCATGTCTTTCATCAAATTTGGGGTTTGTACCTTGAGTTCCACATTAGGTGAAACAGAGAAAAGTGCTTTCGTTAGTCCTTCAGATAGTACCAAGACAGTTTAGAATAGACATACATAATACTTTGTAAATAATACCTGTTCTGTCGCTTCCCTAACCAGGGACACCAGTACATGAGGGGGAATGTGGTCTAACATCTTCAAGATAACCATCAATCTAACTAACTGCTGTGTGAACAATGCACAGTAGTAGGGCTAAAGTGCTATCAACTATGCCAGTTGGGAAGCTACTGCAGTCATCCAGGTGAAAGATGAGTGTGGTCTTGACTTAAGTGACAGTAGTAGAGATGGTGATAATCATCATTCTCTATCACT
>NW_011494481.1:22266-23941 GCF_000754665.1 Bison bison bison
ATCACTATAGATGAGAAGTGAGTCTATACTGCCTACAATAACTTGGTGACTTAGAAATCTACCTGCTCACTTCTTCCTGCTTTCAATCAAACCTCTTACTTTGAAGCAATTATCCCTATTATTAATACCTATTGCTGGAGGTTTTATATCATATAATCAAATTGTCATGTTGAGAGGTATGGACACAAAATAGTTTAAAACTTATTTCGTATTTCCTTTTAAAGAAATTTCTGTTTTTTTAAATGAATTATATGTATTCATTGTTTAAAGAACGAGGCATATAGTATACTAGAAAATATAAATCATGGAAAAACCTTTTGCTGGAAATTACTTAGAGATAAACAGGTTAACATTTTGATGAACCTCTGTTTAAGCCTGCCCCCTCACCCCCTTTTTTTCAGTGCCCACTGCTTTTGCTTGTTTCTACTTTCTACCTGATACCTAATGTTAACATCAAATATATATGTATACATACACACACAAATGCTGATATATGTGCATTGTTGTTGTTGTTCAGTCACTAAGTCGTGTCCAGCTCTTTGTGAACCCATGGACTGCAGCACACTGGGCTTCCCTGTCCCTCACCATCTCCCAGAGTTCACCCAACTTCATGTCCATTGAATCAGTGATACTATCCATGGATCTCATCCTCTGCCACCCTCTTTTCCTCTTGCCTTCAATATTTCCCATCATCTGTATCTTTTCCAATGTGTTGGCTGTTCACATCAGGTGGCCAAAGTATTGGAGCTTCAGCTTCAGCATCAGTCCTTCCAATGATTGTTCAAGGTTGATTTCCTTTAGGATTAACTGTTTTGATCTCCTTGCTGTCCAAAGGACTCTCAAGAGTCTTCTCCACCACCACAATTCAAAAGCATCAATTCTTCAGCACTCGGCCTTCTTCCAACTCTCACATCTGTACATGACTACTGTAAAGACCATAGTTTTGACTATATGGACCTTTGTTGGCAAAATGATGTCTTTGCTTTTTAGTATCCTGTCTAGGTTTGTCATAGCCCTCCTAAGAAGCAAGTGTCTTCTAATTTCATGGCTGCAGTCACCATCCACAGTGATTTTGGAGCCCAGGAAGAGAAAATCTGCTTCTTCCACTTTCCCTTTCCTATTTGCCATGAAGGGATGGGACTGGATACCATTATCTTAGTTTTTTGAATGTTGAGTTATAAGTCAGCTTTTTCACTCTCTTCCTTCACCTTCATCAATAGGTTCTATAGTTCCTCTTCACCTTCTTCCATTAGAGGTTATCTGCATATCTGAGATTATTGATATTTCTCCCAGCAATCTTCATTCCAGATTGTAACTCATCCAACCTGCATTTCACATGATATACCCTGCATATAACTTAAATAAACAGGGTGACAATATACAGCCTTGTCATACTCTTTTCCCAATTTTGAACCAGTCAGTTGTTCTATGTATGGATCTAACTTGCTTCTTGACCCACATACAGGTTTCTCAGGAGATAGGTTAGATGGTCTGATTTTCCTATCTCTATAAGAATTTTCCACATTTTGTTGTGATCCACACTGTCAAAAGACTTTCACATAGTCAGTGAAACAGAAGTAGATTTTTTTTTTCTGGAATTCTCTTGTTTTTTCTATAATCCAATGAATGTTGGCAATTTGATCTCTCATTCCTCTGCCTTTTCTAAACCCATTTT
>NW_011494481.1:24041-24224 GCF_000754665.1 Bison bison bison
AATAGTGAAAAAGCTTGAAATACTGCAAGAATTGCCAAAATGTGACATGGAAGCCCTTAAGTGAGCAAATGCTGGTAGAAAAATAGTACTGATAGACTTCTTCAATGCAGGGTTGCCACAAGCCTTTAATTTGTGAAAAAATGCAGTATCTGTGAAGAACAGTAAATCAAAGTGCATAAAATG
>NW_011494481.1:24877-25634 GCF_000754665.1 Bison bison bison
TCTGTATGTGTGTATGTATATATGCATAATTATTTTACATTTTTGGATAATTTTACATTATTGGAATCATATGCCATGGTGCTTTGTAACTTTTGTATTCTACTTACCAATCTCATGGCCATCACTCTATGTCAATAAATATAAATGACAATGACTCATGATGTTCTCTTATATAAGTAAGTTATAATTTAGGAAACGTGCTGTTTTTAGGTTTTGTTTTATTTTTCTCTTACTAGTAATTTAGTAAGACATCCTCATGATAAATGAAATTAATGAAGTAGTTAAAACAGTAATTGTGTTGGAAGATTTTATGTGCCTCTCAGAAATCAATTGCAATAGAGCAAAATAAGCAGTAATACTAGTCTTGCTGCTGGTGCTGCTGCTAAGTCGCTTCAGTCGTGTCCCAACTCTGTGCAACTCCATGGACGGCAGCCCACCAGGCTCCCCCATCCCTAATCTTGAGATATTCAAAATACACAGAGGATAAACAGAAGATATATATTCTTTTTGAAAATACAGGGAATAATACAAAAATAAAGTATGTATTAAGAAGCCTCTCATATTCCAAGGAATCAATATCTTATAGACTGTGTTCTCCAACCATGATAATAAAACTGAAAATTAATTATAAATATTAAAATATTCCAATTTGGAAACTATCATAATGTTTAATATTCTTAGAGTTAAAAAAGGAAATACATTTTAGAATGGAATAGTGAAGTTACTATACATCAGCATTTGTGGAACACTATTTAAT
>NW_011494481.1:27031-27150 GCF_000754665.1 Bison bison bison
AATAGTATTCCATTGTGTATATGTACCACAGCTTTCTTGTTCATTTGTCTGCTGATGGACATCTAGGTTGCTTCCATGTCCTGGCTATTATAAACAGTGCTGTGATGAACATTGGGGTA
>NW_011494481.1:27262-28590 GCF_000754665.1 Bison bison bison
CAGTTGCTTTGTTTGCTCTTATTTTCTCCCATTCTGAAGGCTGTCTTTTCACCTTGCTTATAATTGCCTTTGTTGTGCAAAAGCTTTTAAGTTTAATTAGGTCCCATTTGTTTATTTTTTCTTTTATATCCAATACTCTTGGAGGTGGGCCATAGAGGATCCTGCTGTGATTTATGTCAGAGAGTGTTTTGCCTATATTTTCCTCTAGGAATTTTATAGTTTCTGGTTTTAATCTATTTTGAGTTTATTTTTGTGTATGGTGTTAGAAAGTGTTCTAGTTTCATTCTTTCACAAGTGGTTGACCAGTTTTCCCAGCACCACTTGTTAAAGAGAATGTGTTTTCTCCATTGTGTATTCTTGCTTCCTTTGTTGAAGATAAGGTGTCCATAGGAGTGTGGATTTATCTCTGGGCTTTCTATTTTGTTCCATTGATCTGTATTTCTGTCTTTGTGCCAATACCATACTGTCTTGATGACTGTAGCTTTGTAGTATAGCCTGAAGTTAGGCAGGTTGATTCCTCCAGTTCCATTCTTCTTTCTCCAGATTGTTTTTGCTATTCGAGGTTTTTTGTATTTCCATACAAATTGTGAAATTATTTGTTCTAGTTCTGTGAAAAATACCATTGGTAGCTTGATAGGGATTGTATTGAATCTATAGATTGCTTTGGGTGGTATACTCATTTTCACTGTATTGATTCTTCCAATCCATGAACATGGTATATTTCTCCATCTATTAGTGTCCTCTTTGATTTCTTTCATCAGTGTTTTATAGTTTTCTCTATATAGGTCTTTTGCTTTTTTTAGGTTGATATATTCCTAAGCATTTAATTATTTTCGTTGCAATGGTAAATGGAATTGTTTCCTTAATTTCTCTTTCTGTTTTCTCATTGTTAGCATATAGGAATGCAAGGGATTTCTGTGTGTTAATTTTATATCCTGCGACTTTACTATATCCATTGATTAGCTCTAGTAATCTTCTGGTGGAGTCCTTAGGGTTTTCTATGTAGAGGATCATGTCATCTGCAAACAGTGAGAGTTTTACTTCTTGTTTTCCAATTTAGATTCCTTTTATTTCTTTTTTTGCTCTGATTGCTCTGGCCAAAACTTCCAAAACTATGTTGAATAGTAGTATGAGCGTAGGCACCCTTGTCTTGTTCCTTACTTTAGGGGAAATGCTTTTTTCACCATTGAGGATAATGTTTGCTGTGGGTTTGTCATATATAGCTTTTATTATGTTGAGGTATGTTCCTTCTATTCCTGCTTTCTGGAGGGTTTTTATCATAAATGAATGTTGAATTTTGTCAAAGGCTTTCTCTGCATCTATTGAGT
>NW_011494481.1:31463-32879 GCF_000754665.1 Bison bison bison
GAGAAAGTGGTCTCTTCATCCTATTCCTCTGCCATCTTGGGACCATCTAGACTAATACATTTTAAAGAAATTGAAATAGAAGACAAAAATGTCCTCTTCTCTTTAATCAGCAACAAAAGTGGTCCTAATTGGCTTTGTTGGTGAGTTGTAACAATTAAGATAACAGTTAATTGTTATTGGTATATAAATTATTCCAAGGAATAACATAAGAGTAAAAGCTCTCAGAATAATTTATAATAGTATCATAATTTTGATTTCAAAAATGAGATAAAAAATAGAGAATAAAAATTGTCCCCTTTTGCTTATGAACATAGGTGAACTCTGAAGAATGAACTAAAAAAAGCAAAACAGAGACATATTTCATGTTCATGGATAGGAAAACAATGTCAAGATGTAAGTTCTTTCCTACTTTGATATAGAGATTCAGTACAATCCACCTCAAATTCCTAGCAAGTTATTTTGTGGTTAATAGCAAAATTAATCTAAAGTTTATATGGAAAGGCAAATATACCTAGTAGCCAACACAACATTTGTGGTTTTGTTGTTCAGTTGCTCAGTCATGTCCAACTCTTTGCGACCCCATGGACTGCAGCACGCCAGACTTCCCTGTCCTTCATCATCTCCTGGCGCTTGCTCAAACTCATGTTCATTGAGTTGGTGATGCCATCCAACCATTTTGTTTTCTGACATTCACTTCTCCTCCTGCCTTCAATCTTTCCCAGCATCAGAGTCTTTTCCAATAAGTCAGCTCTTCATATCAGGTGTCCAGGGTATTGGAACTTTATTTGTGGTTTAGAGGAACAAAATTGGAAGACTAGCACTATTGGTGGAAGAACAGACAGTTCAATGGAACAATCTAGAAAGCCCAGAAATAAAACATGTAAATATGGTCAACTGATCTGTGACATCATGGCATCTGGTCCCATAATTTCATGGCAAATAGATGGGAAAACAATGGAAACAGTGAGAGACTTTATTTTTTTGGGCTCCAAATATAGATGGTGACTGCAGTCATGAAATTAAAAGGTACATTCTCCTTGGAAGAAAAGCTATGACCAACCTAGACAGCATATTAAAAAGCAAAGACATTACTTTACCAACAAAGATCTGTCTAGTTAAACTACGGTTTTCCCAGTAGTCATGTATAGATGTGAGAGTTGGACTATAAAGAAAGCTGAGTGCCAAAGAATTGATGCTTTTGAACTGTGGTGTTGGAGAAGACTCTTGAGAGTCCCTTGAACAGCAAGGAGATCCAACCAGTCCATCCTAAATGAGCTCAGTCCTGAATATTCATTGGAAGGAGTGATGCTGAAGCTGAAACTCCAATACTGTGGCCACCTGATACAAAGAACCAACTCATTGGAAAAGACCCAGATGCTGGGAAAGATTGAAGGCAGAGAAGAAGGGGACAACAGA
>NW_011494482.1:0-547 GCF_000754665.1 Bison bison bison
TCTCTGACCCAGGGATATTGCCTTGGGTCATATAATCTCTTCTCCCTCTGTGTTTGTAGAAGGGACACAAAGATATTTCAAAATCCTGCCAACACAACTCAGGATCAAGCTTAGACTTTCTCTGGGCCACAAGTGACTGACGTGAAACATCTTTCTTCTTAAGATGGTGACTTATCCAATAGATCACTATAGAAAATCACCTATGATGAATGGAGATCATAAAGGTGAGTTTGATTTTTTTATACTGCTGATATTGTTTGTGCTTTTGTGTGTGCATGTGTTAGAGAGAGAGAGAGAGAGAGAGAGAGAGAGAGAGAGAGAGCCTGTATGTCTAGCTAGTGCTTCTAACAAAAGCATTTGAGTCACAAAGATAGAGCAGACCTCAGGGTACAAGGCGTGAGACTTGAATTTCCACTCCCTCAAGTCTGGTCAATCTGACTTCCATACATTCTTTTCTGTATGTCATTAGAACATCACTTATTTCAAAAATATAATCAGCAATTAGCAATTAATGTGTGATATTTGCATTCTAAAGTCATAAAAAATT
>NW_011494482.1:647-1192 GCF_000754665.1 Bison bison bison
CAGAGGAGTTTGTAGGTTGAAACACTCCTATCATGCCCAGGAATTATTATTAACTGGAGCTCTAAGTTAACTCCTTCTCTGAAAGAGGTGGTGGGGGACAGCTCCCTGTAAAGTCAGAGGTGAGAGCACAAAGTAGTAAAGTAGGCAGGCTCTGGTCTTGGGGGTAGATGCTAGAGAATTTCCAGGGGGACTCCTGAGGCTCGATCCTGCCTTTGCGTATGTCGAGCCTCCTTCCTCATGACCTTTGCCACGGGCGGAATTCCTCATGCTGGCTCCCAGCAGTCAGTGATCACACCATCATGATTATCTGGGTTGTGAAGATCTTTTTTGTACAGTTCTTCTGTGTATTCTTGCCACCTCTTCTTAATATCTTCTGCTTCTGTTAGGTCCATACCATTTCTGTCCTTTATCGAGCCCATCTTTGCATGAAATGTTCCTTTGGTATCTCTAATTTTCTTGAAGAGATCTCTAGTCTTTCCCATTCTCTATTTCTCTATCTCTAATTTTCCTCTATTTCTTTGCACTGATCTCGGAGGAAGGCTTTC
>NW_011494482.1:1292-1743 GCF_000754665.1 Bison bison bison
ATTCAAATTATTGTAACATAAGATTTATATAATGCTCTAAAATTGTTTTATGCAAGAATATGGCATTGGGCTACTTTGATGTTAACTTTAAACATTGAACTGCTTTGCAATATGTAGTGAAGACTTTTTTGTTGTAGCTATTTTTTTCATTAGAATGGTTGATATGTACAGGTAGGTTTCTCCAGTGTTTCCTTATGTAGAAGACCATATTATCACATACACATTTTTGCTATTATTGATTAATCTGTTTAGAGTCTAAAATATGCATATATAACAGGAAAGATAATGTAGTTTGTTACATTGACTTCCTTAATGATGATTATATGTCACTTTTGAAATTGAACACAATTTTTCTCATTGCTTTACTTATTATGATTTTATCCATGTATTTAATATGCATAATAATTTGCTTGCTTTCAAAGCAATACTCAGTAGTGGAAAAATATGAGGA
>NW_011494482.1:4545-7558 GCF_000754665.1 Bison bison bison
AAAAAAAAAAGATGGAGGTAGAGAGAGCTCACTATATATGTCATTGCTGACATCTTTTAGAGTCTCTTTGTATTTGTTATATATATGTAGTGCTTGGGGCTTCAATTATTAGTGGCATAGGGAAAGGTGTCTATTCCATTATTTCCCAGAACTAGATAGTCCCCTGGTTTCTTAATTGACTGATGATATTTTTCTAATATCTTCAACTACTTGAAAAAATGTGCTCACCAAAGCACTAATAGATTTGAGTTTATTTTCTCAGTCTGGACACATTTCTTTAGCTTCTTCAATCAAACAAAATTAATCTCACTTACCATTGGTTACAGAGAAGGCAATGGCAACCCACTCCAGTTCTCTTGCCTGGGAAATCCCAGGGATGGAGGAGCCTGGTAGGCTACAGTCCATGGGGTCTCGAAGAGTCAGACACGACTGAATGATTTCACTTTCACTTTCATTAATTGGAGAAGGAAATGGCAACCCACTCCAGTGTTCTTGCCTGGAGAACCCCGGGACGGGAAGCCTGGTGGGCTGCTGTCTATGGGGTCGCACAGAGTCAGACACGACTGATGTGACTTATCAGCAGCAGCACTGTTGGTTAATGGCATCTCTTACTTGACTAAGAAATGAGTTATAAAACTTTCTTTGGTGCAGCCTTATTTTCATTTTATATTTTCATGAAAAAAATCTTTTCTATGAGATATTTAATTTTATAATTTTTCTTGTGGTTGCTTTACCATAATTTGAAAATATTGTAATGAGTGCTAGTCTGGCAATGCCAGTGCATATTGCTATCTTTTAACAAAGCTACAGTATTGTTGCATAATAAATACATGTAATTCAATAATAAGACAATGCATACCCTAATGTATCGCAAATGTTTTATTCAAATTCTACTTTTCCCCCCTCTTTTACATGTTTTGACATGTTTAGTATTACCTGGCAATAAAGCAAAGATATAAAGTAAAATTTTGCAATGCTGTGACAGTCCAGCCACTTAAAATAATAGGGAGTTATAACTGTCACTGTATTTCAGTCTTGATGAAACTATTCATCTGTTATTATAGTGAAAAAAAACAGTTATAAACCACATGTATATGAATAAGCGTAGCTGAGTTCAATGGAATGACAACAAAATTTGAGTTTTTAATTTTGTGTCACAAATACTATTTATTTTCCCATTGATGTAGCAAAGTGAAATTCACTCTGATATCACAAATCTTCCAAAAATATATTTCAGATTTGATTTGGCCTGTAGGCCATTGTCAGGCAATGCCTGACCTAGATCATGTTAAACTTCATAGGATATAGGAAAATGATGAGGGCATATCTAGAATTTGACAGAGAGTCCCTCATTTATTGTGAAGGGTCCACACTCAGCAATCCTTTACAACCCATGGGAGAAGCATCTTGCCAACCCTTGGCCTACCCTGAGATATTCAATTCCACATTGTTTTCTGAGTGGTTGCTGCTATCCATTCCACTCCAAGTCTATCTATGAAGGTTTAAACTTGGTCATAGACTTACAGGTTACTTGAAGTGTGGAATTAAAGTGTGGAATTAAACAATAGGATTGGTCTGGATACTAATAAGAAAATTCTCTGGTGTACCTTTTTCAGAATTTCCCCCCAGAGTAAATGACATAGACACTTTCCCTGGAATTCAACTACTCTACCTCTTAGTGACGTTCTTTATTATTGGAGTATCCTGGAGGGAATATCACAAAAATGGTAAGTTACTAAATACTTAAATAATTAAAGTCATGATATCTTAAGGGAACTGTCCACTATCTGACAGACTTTGACATGGCTTCCGAATGGTGATGATAATAGAGATGAGCAGAATCTGAACTTTCCTTTATAAAAGCTGAACTGGAGGCAAGAGCAGGAATAGTTTCACTCCACTGTGTACTTTTGATGGGAACTCATTCATTTAGTTCTGGACAACACTATTTAAGAATGATTTTGACAAATTGCAATTCATCAAGTGTACTATTCATCCAAACTACAAAGTTTCTGAAAACATTTCTTTTAAATTAACAGAATAAATAAATAGTTGACTTTTGTCAACTATTTTGATAACTTTTCATTGAGAGTAGATTCTTTCAGTCTCTCAGTTTCTCTCCAGAGTTGTTTTGATTGTTATCATTAGAAATACCTGCTTGAAGCTGTGAAGAGTCATATTTGAGCTCTAGTATCTATTAGGAAATATTTTAATGATGATTTTTTTTTCATTATCAGATATATCTGCAAAAATATTATGAATTGACTACCACTGATATAATTTTGTTGAAAATTTTATTTATTTAATTTTTTTTTCCTTTTGCTGTGCTAGGTCTTCGATGCTGTACACCAGCTTTCTCTAGTTGGGATGAGTAGGGGCTACTGTTTATTGTGGTGTACAAGCTTCTCATTGCAGTGGCTTTTCTCGTCATAGAGTACAGGCTCTAGGCAGATGGATTACAGCATGTGGGCTCTAAAATAGTTCCGGCACATGAGCTCTAAGCACTGATTCAGTAGTTGTGGTGCATAGGCTTAGTGTTCTGTGGCATGAGGGATCTTCCAGGATCAGGGATCAAATCCACGTCCCCAGCATTGGCAGATGGATTCTTAACTTCTGGAACACCAGGGAAGTCCTTGTTGAAATCTTCATGGTCGTATATAGGAATTATTTTTCTTATATTAGAGAGTAGATTCCTAAATCCGGTGGAGGATTGCATTATAATATGTAAAGAAAAAATCCTATATTCTGAATCAAGATTTGCAGGGTAATGTTAAGAAATTTTACCACAGGGTTTTCACAATTTTTAAAGTTGCTTTTAGGAAAAAAAAAAAGCAACTCCTTAGAAAATAAAATATGCAATATTATACAAATTCAAAACTTCTGAATATGCAGAAATACTCAAGGAAAAACACAGATTTTTTTTTTCAGCCTAGATACTTAGCAATAGAAATCAATGAATATTATTGAATGACATCCCATGAAAATATTTTATTCTAAAAACTAACACACTGGC
>NW_011494482.1:9373-9920 GCF_000754665.1 Bison bison bison
AACTTTACTATAATCATTGATTAATTCTAGTAATTTTCTGGTGGAGTCTTTAGGGTTTTCTATTTAGAGGATCATTTCATCTGCAAACAGTGAGAGTTTTACTTCTTCTTTTCCAATTTGGATTCCTTTTATTTCTTTTTCTGCTCTGATTGCTGTGGCCAAAACTTCCAAAACTATGTTGAATAGTAATGGTGAAAGTGGGCACCCTTGTCTTGTTCCTGACTTTAGAGGAAATGCTTTCAATTTTTCACCATTGAGAATAATGTTTGCTGTGGGTTTGTCATATATAGCTTTTATTATGTTGAGGTATGTTCCTTCTATTCCTGCTTTCTGGAGAGTTTTTATCATAAATGGATGTTGTATTTTGTCAAAGGCTTTCTCTGCATCTATTGAGATAATCATACGGTTTTTATTTTTCAATTTGTTAACGTGGTGTATTACATTCATTGATTTGCAGATGTTGAAGAATCCTTGCAGTCCTGGGATAAAGCCCACTTGGTCATGTTGTATGATCTTTTTAATGTGTTGTTGGATTCTGATTGCTAGA
>NW_011494482.1:10286-10948 GCF_000754665.1 Bison bison bison
GTCAAAGGTAACGAAGAATTAAAGTGCATTGTGGAGTTGAAAATAGGGTGTATATGGAAACAAGATTTATGATTCTTTTCCAGTATGAATTTTTCTGCCATATAGTTTTAATAATCTAAGAACTTGGTCATCAAAGTAACAAAAGATAACTAATACTTCACTTTTATGAAAAGGGAATTTCTCTAAAGAAAAAATTTTCTTAACTGTTACTTAGATAGTTTTAAAAATAATGGCTAGCTCTACCTCTTATAATCCTAGGGAGAGTTTCACCTTTTAAAAAAGCTATTTTCAGGGATGGAGGATGTCCAGTTTTCTTTTAAATGGCATTACTTTTAAAAGTGAATTCATTACTAAATCTCATCCATCATTTGACATACGCTTCAACAAGAAGATGAAAGACTGCTTTTAAAAATGATGCTGAAATGCCCAGAGATAATACAGAAAACAGAACAGATATTTGTATTGGGTAAAATAGTTATTTATGATGTCAGACAAATGTTGGATAAAGCTCTGACTCTGAAATAAGCAACTGTGGGGAATTCAGCAAGTAATGTATCTTTGCTCTAACTTCACTTTACCACTCTGCATATGTGTAATTACTTATCTGGAGCACTTCTGATGACCAAATGTAATGCTACCTCTAAAACAAGTATCATAGAGTC
>NW_011494482.1:11048-12025 GCF_000754665.1 Bison bison bison
TTTTTCTCCCTTTGTTTCTTGATGAGTCTGGCTAATGGTTTGTCTAATTTTATTTATCCTTTCAAAGAACCTAGCTTTTTGGTCTTTGTTGATTTTTGCTATGGTCTCTTTTGTTTCTTTTGCATTTATGTCTGCCCTAATTTTTAGATTTTTTCCTTCTACTAACCCTGGGGTTCTTCATTTCTTCCTTTTCTAGTTGCTTTAGGTGTAGGGTTAGGTTATTTATTCGACTTTTTTCTTGTTTCTTGAGGTATGCCTGTATTGCTATGAACTTTCCCCTTAGCACTGCTTTTACAGTGTCCCACACGTTTTGGGTTGTTGTGTTTTCATTTTCATTAGTTTCTATGCAAACTTCGATTTCTTTTTTGATTTCTTTTGTGATTTGTTGGTTATTCAGCAACGTGTTGTTCAGCCTCCATATGTTGGAATTTTTAACAGTTTTTCTCCTGTAATTGAGATCTAATCTTACTGCATTGTGGATCAAAAAGATGCTTGGAATTATTTCTATTTTTTTTGAATTTTCCAAGGCTAGATTTATGGCCCAGGATGTGATCTATCCTGGAGAAGCTTCCATGTGTGTTGAGAAAAAGGTGAAATTTGTTGATTTGGGATGAAGTGTCCTATAGATATCAATTAGGTCTAGCTGGTCTATTGTATCGTTTAACGTTTGTGTATCCTTGTTAATTTTCTGTTTAGTTGATCTTTCCATAGGTGTGAGTGGGGTATTAAAGTCTCCCACTGTTATTGTGTTGTTGTTAATTTCTCCTTTCATACTTGTTAGCATTTGTCTTACATATTGCGGTGCTCCCGTGTTGGGTGCATATGTATTTATAATTGTTATATCTTCTTCTTGGATTGATCCTTTGATCATTATGTAGTGACCATCTTTGTCTATTTTCACAGCCTTTGTTTTAAAGTCTATTTTATCTGATATAAGTATTACTACTCCTGCTTTCCTTTGGTCCCTATTTGCATGG
>NW_011494483.1:0-1252 GCF_000754665.1 Bison bison bison
TGAATTGATGAGACCGACTGTCATAATCCTAGTTTTTTTTTTTTTTTTTGTTTTGTTTTGTTTTGTTTTCTTTTTTTTTTTTAATGTTGACTCTCAAACCAGGATTTTTTATCTCCGGCTAGCATTTACTCTCCTCCTTCACCCTCATCAAGAGGTTCTTTAGTTTCTCTTCATTTTATGCTATCAGAATTGTATAATCTGTATATTTGAGATGGTTGATATTTCTCCCAGCAATCTTGATTTTAGCTTGTGATTCATTCAGTCTTGCATTTTACATGATGTACTCCTCATATAAGTTAAATAAGCAGGCTTACAATATGCACCCTTGTTGGACTCCTTTCCCAATTTGGAACCACTCAACTGTTCCATGTATGATTCCAACTGTTGTATCTTGATTTGCATGCAGGTTTCTCAAGAGACAAGTAAGATGGTCAGGTACTCCCTTCTCTTCAAGATTTTTTTTCATATTTTATTGTGATCCATAGTCAAAAGATTTAGTGCAGTCAATGGAGCAGAAGTAGATGTGTTTCTGGAATTCCCTTGCTTTCTCCTCACTCCAATGACTTGCTTTCTCCTAAGTCCAATGAATGTTGTCAATTTGACCCCTGCTCTATCTTTCTCTTTGAAACCCAGTCTATACATCTGAAAATTCTCAAGTTATGTACTGCTGAAGCCCAGCTTGAAGGATTTTGAGGATAACCTTGTTAGCATGTGAAAATGTTAGCAATTGTACAGTAACTTGAATACTCGATGGCATTGCCTTTCTTTGGGATTGGAATGAAACTGACCTTTTCCAATCCTGTGGCCATTTCTGAGTTTCTCAAATTTGCTGAAATATTAAATGAAGCACTTTAACATCATCATCTTTTAAGATTTGAAATAGCCCAGCTGGAATCCCATCACCTCCGTTAGCTTTGTTTGCAATGACGCTTCCTAAGGCCTACTTTACTTTACACTTCAGGATGTCTGTCTCTAGGTGAACGATCATACTATCATGGTTATTTGGGTTATTAGGACCTTTTTTTGTTTGTTTGTTTGTTTGTATAGTTCTTTGCATTATTGCCGCCTCTTTTGTTTCTATTAGATCCGTGCCATCTCTGTCCTTTATCATGCCTATTCTTCCATGAAGTATTCCCTTGGTATCTCCAATTTTCTTTAAGAAATGTCTAGTCTTTCCCATTGTATTGTTTTCCCCTATTTCTTTGTACTGTTCATTTAAGAAGACCTTCATATCTCTCCTTTCTGTTCTTTG
>NW_011494483.1:1352-1966 GCF_000754665.1 Bison bison bison
GAAATTAAAAGATGCTAACTCCTTGGAAGGAAAGTTATGACCAACCTAGATAGCATATTCAAAAGCAGAAACATTACTTTGCCATCAAAGGTCCATCTAGTCAAGGCTATGGTTTTTCCAGTGGTCATGTATGATATTGAGAGTTGGACTGTGAAGAAAGCTGAGCACTGAAGAATTGATGCTTTTGAACTGTGGTGTTGGAGAGGACTCTTTAGAGTCCCTTGGACTTCAAGGAGATCCATCCAATCCATTCCAAAGGAGATCAGTCCTGATTTTCATTGGAAGGACTGATGCTGAAGCTGAAACTCCAAAACGTTGGCCACCTCGTTAGAAGAGTTGACTCATTGGAAAAGACTATGATGCTTGGAGGGATTGGGGGCAGGAGGAGAAGAGGACGACAGAGGATGAGATGGCTGGATGGTATCACTGACTCCATGGGCATGAGTTTGAGTGAATTCTGGGAGTTGGTGATGGACAGGGAGGCCTGGCGTGCTACAATTCATGGGGTAGCAAAGAGTCGGACACGACTGAGCAACTGAAATGAACTGATACAGACCCTTGCCAGCAAGGTGATGTCTCTGCTTCTTAATATGCTATCTAGGTTTGTCATAATT
>NW_011494483.1:2066-2674 GCF_000754665.1 Bison bison bison
GGATAGCTCAGTGAGAAAATTCAGTGAAGAAAAGAGGCTGAATAACTTGGTTTACGTGGAAAGCTAATAGAATTCCAAGACAAGGAATTTGCGTCACCTACATAGGCTGCAGGCGTCCTCCCGTTCTTCCGAAGGAGAGGAGACACTAAGGCCTCCCTGGTCAGATCTTAGAAGCCCAGCCAAAATTAGTAGGCTTGACAAGCCTCCACGCTCCAGATGGGAATTCAGCCAGAAGGTTAGAGAAGAACGACATGGGGAGACCAAGTTTCGGTGAACAAGGCCCGCACATTATTTTCCAAAGTAGTTTTTATACCTTAAGTTGTGCATAGAGGATAATCGGGAAAGGGGTAGAGTCAGCAGTAAGCCAGGCTTTCTTCCTGCAAACTTATCATATGCAAAAGTTTAGGTGATTTACATCATCTTCTGGCCAGGAGGCCTGTTAACATTTTATGACCCTTTCTTCAGAAAACTTATTTTTCTCTAAAGGTGATTATTCTAAAGTCAGGTGCCACCCTCTGAAAGCATTAGATAAAGTTGCATTTCTATAGGGCAAAAGTGTGGTGGGCTATAACAAGAAAAGAATTAACTCAAGGGTCCAAGGTTACAAA
>NW_011494483.1:4766-5329 GCF_000754665.1 Bison bison bison
CAGGCCAATATCATTGATGAACATAGATCCAAAAATCCTCAACAAAATTTTAGCATACAAAATTCAGCAACACATCAGAAAGCTCATATAACATGATCAAGTTGGGTTTATTCCAGGGATGCAAGGATTCTTCAACATACGGAATTCAATCAATGTGATACACCATATTAACAAATTGAAAGATAAAAAACATAAGATCATCTCAATAGATGCAGGAAAACCCTTTGACAAAATTCAGCACCTATTTATGATTAAAACTCTTCAAAAATTGTTCATAGAAGAAACCTACCTCAACATAATAAAGGCTATATATGAGAAGCCTACAGCAAACATTACTCTCAATGGTGAAAAACTGAAAACATGCCCCTTAAGGTCAGGAACAAGACAATAATGTCTACTTTCACCACTATATTCAACATAGTTGTGGAAGTCCTAGATACAGCAATCAGAGAAGAAAACAAAATCAAGGGAACCCAGATTGGAAAAGAAGAAGGAAAGCTCTCACTGTTTGCAGATGACATAATACTGTACATAGAAAACCCTAAAGATAGTATTAGAAAATT
>NW_011494483.1:5429-5967 GCF_000754665.1 Bison bison bison
ATAGATAGCCTAAGTTTACACCTAAAACAACTGGAAAAAGAAGAACCAAAAAACTCCCAAAAGTAGTAGAAGGGAAAAAAGCATAAAGATCTGAGTAGAAGTAAATGAAAAAGAAATGAAACAATAGTAAAGATTAGTAATATTAAGGCTGTTTTTTTGAGAAGATAAACAAAACTGACAAACACTTACCCAGACTCATCAAGAAAAAATGAGAGAAGGATCAAATCAACAAACTAAGAAATGAAAGAGGAGAGTTTACAACAGACAATGCAGAAATACAAAGGATTAAAAGAGACTATGATCAACAATTATATGGCAATAAAATAGATAGCCTGGAAGAAATGGAAGATTCTTAGAAAAGTTCAATCTTCCAAGACTGAACCAGGAAAAATAGAAATTATGAACAATCCAATTACAATCACTGAAATTGAAGCTGTGATAAAAAATCTCATGAAAAACTGAGCCCAGGACCAGATGGCTTCACAGGAGAATTCTGTCAAACATTTAGGGAAGAGCTAACACCTATCCTTCTAAAACT
>NW_011494483.1:6067-6497 GCF_000754665.1 Bison bison bison
TAGATGAGATGGATCTCACTGATATCTTCAGGACATTCCATCCAAATGCAGAAGAATACACCTTCTCAAGTGCACATGGAACATTTTCCAGGATAGACCACATCCTGGGTCACAAATAAAATCTCAGTAAATTTAAGACAATTGAAATTGTATCAAGCATCTTCAGTGACCATAATGCTATGAGACTAGATATCAACTACAAGAAAAAAGCTGTAAGAAACACAAGCATATGGAGATTAAACAGAATGTTTCCAAATAAACAACATGTTACTGATGAAATCAAAAGGGAAAGTAAAATTTCTAGAAACAAATGACGATGAAAACATGATAATTCAAAACCTATGGGCTGTAGCAAAAGCAGTTCTAAGAGAGAAGTTTACAACAATACAAGCCTACCTCAAGAAACAAGAAAAACTTCGAATAGATAGCC
>NW_011494483.1:6597-7122 GCF_000754665.1 Bison bison bison
TATGGGGAGAGGGGAGGAGAGAGTGAGATGTATGGAAAGAGTAACATGGAAACTTACATTGCCATATGTAAAATAGATAGCCAACGGGAATTTGCTGTATGGCTCAGGAAACTCAAACAGGGGCTCTGTATCTACCTCGAGGGGTGGAATGGGGAGGGAGATGGCAGGGAGCTTCAAAAGGGAGGGGATATATGTATACCTATGGCTGATTCATAGAAAGGTAAATGGCAATCCACTCCAGTATTCTTGCCTGGAGAATTCCATGGACTGAGGAGCCTGGTGGGCTATAGTCCATGGGTTCTCAAAGAGTCGAACATGACTGAGTGACTAACATACACACACGTGGCTGCTTCATGTTGAGCTTTGGCAGAAAACAGCAAAATTCTGCAAAGCAATTATCCTTCCATAAAAAATAAATTAATTTAAAAATCAGAGAGATATTTATTTTAATAAAGATGTTGGAGGTAAACAAAAGAAAGCATAATTTTAAAAAAACAAACCAATTGTTCAGTTGTGGTCAGTTAC
>NW_011494483.1:7222-8199 GCF_000754665.1 Bison bison bison
TTACTAGAGCTAATCAGTGAATTTAGCAAAGTTGCAGGATACAAAGTCAATACACAGAAATCACTTGAATTTCTATATACTAATAATGAAAAAATCAGAAAGAGCAATTAAGGAATCAATTCCATTCCCCATTGCAACAAAAAATAATCAAATATCTAGGAATAAACTTACCTAAGGAGACAAAAGAACTGTACACATAAAATTATAAGACACTAATGAAAGAAATCAAAGATGATATAAACAGGTGGAGAGATATTCCATGTACTTGGGTAGGAAGAATTAATGTTGTGAAAATGACTATACTACCAAATGAAATCTACAGATTTAATGCAACCCCTATCAAATTACCAATGGCATTTTGCACAGAACTAGAACAAAGTTTCACAATTCATATGGAAATACAAAAGACACCGAATAGCAAAAGCCATCTTGAGAAAGAAGAATGGAGCTAGAGATATCAACCTTTCAGACTTCAGATTATGCTACAAAACTACAGTCATCAAGTATGGTACTGGCACAAAAACAGGAATATAGACCAATGGAACAAGATAGAAAGCCCAAAAATAAACCCATGCACCTATGGGTACCTTATTTTTGACAAAGGAGGCAAGAATATACAATGGGGCAAAGACAGCCTCTTCAATAAATGGTGCTGGGAAAACTAGAAAGCTACATATAAAAGAATGAAATTAGAACATTTCTTAACACCATACACAGAGAGAAACTCAAAATGGATTAAAGACCTAAAGCTCAGAAACTATAAAACTCTTAAGAGGAAAATACAGGCAGAACACTCAATGACACAAATCAAAGCAAGGTCCTCTATGGCCCACCTCCTAGAGTAACATAAATAAAAACCAAAGTAAACAAGTGGGACCTGATTAAACTTAAAAGCTTTTGCACAGCAAAGGAAACTATAAGCAAGGTGAAAAGACAACCCTCGGAATGGGAGAAAACAATAGCAAGTGAAACAACTG
>NW_011494483.1:9132-10748 GCF_000754665.1 Bison bison bison
ATTGACATATGGTAATGTATATGTTTCAATGCTATTTTCTCAAATCATCCCACCCTTTCCTTCTTCAACTGAGTCCAAAAGTCTGTTCTTTATGTATATGTCTACTTTGCTGCTCTGTACATCAGATCATCAATACCATCTTTCTAGATTCTGAATATATGTTTTAATATATAATCTTTCTCTTTAATATAAGACTTTATTTTCTTGGGCTCCAAAATCACTCTAGATGGTGACTGCAGCCATAAAACTAAAAGACTTTTGCTCCTTGGAAGAAAAGCTATAACAAACCTAGACACCATATTAAAAAGCAGAGGCATTACTTTGCTGACAAAGGTCTGTATAGTCAAAGCTATGGTTTTTCCAGTAGTCATGTACGGATGTGAGAGTTGGGCTATAAAGGCTGAGTATCAAAGAATTGTTGTTTCCAAACTGTGGTGTTGGAGAAAATCTTTGAGAGTCCCTTTAACTACAAAGAGATTAAATCAGTCAATCCAAAAGGAAATAAACCCTGAATATTCATTGGAAGGACTGATGCTGAAGCTAAAGCTCCAATACTTTGGCCACCTGGTGGGAAGAGCTGACTCATTGGAAAAATCCCTGGTGCTTGGAAAGATTGAAGGCAGGAGGAGAAGGGTTGACAGAGGATCACCAACTCAATGGACATGAGTTTGAGCAAACTCTTGGAGATGGTGAAGGACGGGGAAGCCTAGTGTGCTGAAGTCCATGGGGTTTCCAAGAGTCAAACACAACTGAATGGCTGAACAATAAAAACAACTTTCTCTTTCTGACTTACTTCACTCTGTATAATAGGCTCTAGGTTCATTCATCTCATTAAAACTGACTCAAATATGACCTTTTTAATAGCTAAGTAATATTCCATTGTGTATATGTGCCACAATTCCCTTATCCATTCATCTGCCAATTGATATGTAAGTTGCTTTCATGTCCTAGCTATTGTAGATAATGCTGGGCAATGAACATTGGTGTACATGTGTCTTTTTCAATTCTGGTTTCCTTGGGCATATTGCTGAGTTGTATGTTAGCTTTATTTGTAGTTTTTAAGGAGTTTCCATACTGTTCTCCATAGTGGTTGTATCAGTTTGCATTTGCATCAGCAGTGTAAGAGTTCCCTTTTCTCAACATCTTAAATATTTGTTGTTTGTAGACTTTTTGATAATGGCCATTCTGACTGGTGTGATGACAATTCATTGTGGTTTTGATTTGCATTTCTCTAATAATGAGTTATGTTGAACATCTTTTCCTGTGTTTTTTAGCCATCTATATATCTTATTCCCATTTAGGGCTTCTGACCACTTTTTGTTTGGGTTGTTCATTTTTCTAGTATTGAACTGCATAAACAGCTTGTATATTTTGGAGATTAATTATTTGACAGTTATTTCATTTGCTGTTATTTTCTCCCATTCTGAAGGCTGTCTTTTCACCTTGATTATAGTTTTCTTCATTGTGCAAAAGCATTTAAGTTTAATTAGATCCCACTTGTTTATTTTTATTTTCATTACTCTGGGAGGTGGGTCATAGAAGATCTTGCTGTGATTTACATCAGAGAGTGTTCTGCCTATGTTTTCCTCTAAGAGTTTTATAGTTTTTAGTCTTAC
>NW_011494483.1:10848-14027 GCF_000754665.1 Bison bison bison
TTCTATATTTTTGCTTTGTGCCAGTACCATACTGTCTTGATGACTATAGCTTTGTAGTATAGGCCGAAGTGGGGAAGGTTGATTCTTCCAGTTACATTCTTCTTTCTCAAGTTGCTTTGCCTATTTGGGATCTTTTTATGTTTCCATACAAATTGTAAAATTATTTGTTCTACTTCTGTGAAATACCATAGGCAGTTTGATAGAGATTGCATTGAAACTATAGATTGCTTTGCATAGTAGTCATTTTAATTATAGCCTAAGTCAACTTAATTCCAGTCCAAGAACATGGTATATTTTTCCGTTTATTTGTGTCATCTTTGATTTCTTTCATTAGTGTTTTATAGTTTTCTGTATACAGGTCTTTTGTCTTTTTAAGTAAATTTATTACTAAGTATTGTATTCTTTTTGTTGCAATGGTGAATGGGATTGTTTCCTTAATTCATCTTTCTGCTTTTTCATTGTTAGTGTATAGTAATGCAAGGGATTTGTGTGCATTAATTTTATATCCTGTAACTTTACTATATTCATTGACTAGCTCTAGTAATTTTCTGGTGGCATTTAAGGTAATATTACTGGGTTCCTGTCACCTAGCCAGTTATTAATACCTGCTCTGACCATGGCCATAAATATGGATTTTTCTCTAAATTTATTCAACCTCAAACAAAGCAACAAGCAAAAAGCCACCCAAGGAGTTGTGGGAATCCAGTCCCAGTAAGGGATGGAGTTAACACCAAGCTGTGGCCATTAAGTTTTTGTTTTTGTTTTTGTTTTTAATTTATTTATTTATTTTAATTGGAAGCTAATTACTTTACAATATTTTAGTGGTTTTGGCCATACATTGACATGAATCAACTATGGGTGTACATTTAAGTTTTAAGGCCCTCCTTTATCTTGATAACAGTTAAATTATGGTGGTGTTAGTGTTAAAGAACCTACCCACCAATGCAGGAGACATAAGAGACATGGGTTCAATTCCTGGGTTGCGAAGATCCCCTGGAGGAGGGCATGGCAACCCACTCCAGTATTCTTACCTGGGAAATCCCATGGACAGAGGAGCCTGGCGGGCTCCATGGGGTTGCAGAGAGTCAGGCACGACTGAAGTGGCTTAGCATGCACACAAGGATAACCAGACTAGCAACAGTAGGACTAAAAGACTACTCCCAAAAGACTGGGAGCCTTTTAGACAGTGTCAATATATAATTTCCTGAAAGACAAAGATTGGCACATAATAGACTAAGTCAGATGACCTGAAAATACACTGGGCAATAGCTAATGGAAGCCCTTGGCTTAATTGTCACTACATTATTTGTATTTAGCCTGTTTTACAAAATTGTTGTTACTTATATTACCATATGTGATTGAACCTCCAATAAAAGTAATGATGACTAGTTGATTCAAAGCAGTTGATCAAATATATAGTTCTGTATGCAATTGATGATTGTAATACTGTGACTCTAGGTATGGGAAGATAAAACAAGAGGGAAATTTTCCTGGATCATAACAGATTGAGTAAGACAGATTGATCCAGAACCCTATGGTTACTGTTGATAGACCTAGTCCAGTAACAGCACATTGAGTGGCCTATCACAGAAATCTTAGGCAGACCTAAGAATGGGACCTAGCACTGTGGGAAGAAATGGTCATGAAATGCCTCCCAAAGTATGGTTAAATTTATGACCATCAGGTGGTGGTGGTGATTTAGTCACTAAGTCGTGTCCGACTGTTGTGACCCCATGGACTGTAGCCTGCCAGGCTCCTCTATCGATGGGATACTCCAGTCGAGAATACTGGAGTGGGTTGCCATTTCATTCTCCAGGGGATCTTCCTGACCCAGGAATCAAACCTGGGTCTCCTGCATTTCAGGCAGGTTCTTTACCGACTGAGCTATGAGGGAAACCCATGTCCATCAGGGGTCCCTGTCAACTACAAATTGACACTTACCGTCGGCACTTGCAATCTTGTGCTGCTGCAGCTGCTGACCTTCAACATCCCCTAAAAGGAATTCAGAATGGAGAGCAGAAATGAGGCATTTTCTACCCAGGGAATATCTGGGAAGACATGTCTTCAGATAGATAATTTCAGGAATGAATTTTATGAGCCCAATTCTTTTATCTCCTCATATGTAGAAAAGCACTAAAATCCTTCATGGTGATGACTGTTCCTTTTAATTAGCAGAATGCTTCACAAGAAAATGCTTCACTAGCAGAAAATTTCTGTAAAAAATATGTGCTTGATTGTGTGTATTCCTCTTCACAAAACCACATATATACTGATCTTTCCCATTGCCTCTTTGGAGCAGTCCCAATAAGGGACTGCACTTCGGATAACTCTGCTTTTCAGAGTTATCCAAAGTGCTGTCCCCAAAGTTGCAGTCTTCATTTTGTCTCCAATAAAACATAACTTGCAACTCTCACATTGTGTATTTTTTTTTAAGTTAACAACTATTTTAGACAAAGGGACAGACACTGGAAGAAGTCATAAACTAGCATGGAATGTTAGAGCAGTTATTATTGCATTCTGAAAAAAAAGAAGCGGGGAAGTGGATAGGCAACCAATAAGGTCTATCACAGCATCTTTCAGTAGGGGAATAGATATCAAGGATATGAGGGGACTACCAGAAAAATGATTGAATGAGTAGTTTGGATACACATGTTCATCTACTGAAATATGGGAGTTTTATGTTTAGTATTTGTATTGATAAGAATAGCTATAAAAAGTAGTGCATGGGTAATGCTTCTTAAATTTTCTGATTCTGTTGCTTTTTTGATATGTTTACATTTGAAAAATCACAATAAATATGTAATGAATTTTGTTAGTGATCTTCAGTTGTCTTCTCAAAATTTAATCCCATTTTGTTGTTTGGGGTCTTACATATAAATATAACATTTAATAAAGTTTTCTCATCAGCTTTATAAAATTGCCTTTTTTAAATAAGTTCTTCTGATTCTGTGATTCACAATTGTGTGTGTGGATGCATGTGTTTATAGTACTTTGAAAATGAGAATTTCTGAGCACATGTTTCAAATAAGACTATCTAAAGCTATAGAAGACCACAATAATTGCAACACAACACCTACTTTAGCTTCCCTGATAGCTCAGTTGGTAAAGAATCCATCTGCAATGCAGGAGACCCAGGCTCAATTCCTGGGTCAGGAAGATCCCCTGGAGAAGGGATAGGC
>NW_011494483.1:14770-15750 GCF_000754665.1 Bison bison bison
ATGAACAACAACAATAGCAGAAAACAAAACTGACTAGCCAAAACTTAATGTAGGGCTTGGATTTCCCAGATGGTGCTAGTGGTAAAGAACCTGCCTGCCAGTGCAGAAGGCAGAGGAGATGCAGGTTAGACCCTGGGTCCAGAAGATACCCTGGAGTAAGAAATGGCAACCCACTCCAGTATTTTTGCCTGGAAAATTTCATGGACAGAGGAGCTTGGCAGGGTATAGTCTATGGGGCCACAAAGAGTCCGACACAACTGAACACATGCATACACACACACACACACACACACACACGTAGGGCTTGCTTTTCATGTTCCAGGAAACATAAGATCATTGGCTCATTTCACATTACACTTTACCCCTTTTAATTTGCTCCAAGTTTATTCAGATTATTGACTCACCTCAAGGTTTATTTTGGTAAACCTTTAAGTGTTAATCTTCACTTATAACATCCATGAGTAATTAAAATATAAGAGTTGATGAAAATATATCCAACTCTTTTTAACCTACTGGAGCTTCCTGGGTAATGGTAAGAATAGGTGGAAGAGACATTTCAGATTTTATTTTTAACCATAAAGTTATAATATTAACATTTATCTTCATTACATAGGTTTGCCAATCAGAATGCCTCATCAATATGAAATAAAGATATTACCTTACTGGGCTAATATTTTATATGCAAAGCATTCAAATTTCTTTGTTTTACATAGGATGTATCAACACGAGATTCAACTTAATTCCGTTTTTGAAATGTGTAATATAGCTCTGGATGACTCTATTACTACCTTCCTACATCCTTAACATTCTATGTCATGCCAGGTAAACCAGGTATTTGATCCATCTCTATTACACATTGAAACCCTAGAGGAAATTTAGCTTGTCCAGGGCCACCATATTAGTGACAAAGACCAACATTTGAACACTGGTCTCCTGAATCCCAATTTAATTTTTTTTTTACTTCTGAGTTCTTATGTGCT
>NW_011494483.1:15932-17071 GCF_000754665.1 Bison bison bison
ACCTGCATTGGCAGATGCATTCTTTTCCATTTAGGCCACCTGGGAAGTATGTGTGTGTGCATGTGTGTATGCTTGTGTGCATGTGTGTATGCTCAGTCGTGTCCAACTCTTTGTGACCCCACAGACTGTAGCCCACCAGGCTCCCCTTTCCATGGGATTTTTCAGGCAGGAATACTAGAGTGGGTTTCCACTTCCTTCTCCAGGGGCTTCCAAGTATACCTCTTCAAAAAAATTTCATCTTCATCACCAGGGTCACCTGGAGACCAGTGCAAAGTGAAAGTGCAGCATAGTCATAAATTCTGACTCAAAATAAATGGCCAGCTTGGTCGCATAAGTAGTAGATAACAGAACCTATGTTGACAAAACTTGAACATTTCAGTCTCAGTTTTTAAGTGACTCAGACTTTAATGATGAAAGAAAGCAACTGACAGAGCCAACATTTCCTTACATAATTATAATTTAAATTGTAGCATTTATTTTTTCATTCAATAAAAAACTTTTCATGCCATCACTGTGCTAAGCACTGGGGATATATAAGTAAATCAAATAGACAAAAAAATCATTGTCTTCATGGACCTTATATTCTAGTAGTTGGAGATTAAAAATAAATAAGTTATAAAGAAGTTAATAAGTGCTATGGGAAAAAAAAATAATGAAACAGGGTCACAGGGAGGGTCAGAATAGAGGAAAAGGTAGATGAGATCTTTAGGTTCAATTGAAGACATGATCTCCTGACAGTCTGCCTGTGAATGTTGTTAAAGAGAGAAACTGATAACTGAAAAGAGAAAATGTTTGTTTCTTCTTCAAAGCTCGAGATCATCCTTGGAGAAGCTCAGAAACCAGGCCAAAACTCATTGTGTACAGTGCACATATATCCTTTTACTCTTCCTGCTTTACTTCCAGGTATTGAGTCTGAGAAAGGCTTGAGGTGGAAAATAGATGTCACAAAAGATAAAGAGAAAGAGATAATCAGCTTCAGTTATGCTTCGATAGTGCCTCAATGATTGGGCCCCATATCTTTTCTAGTGTTTACTTCTGTGGTTCTTTTAGGTTCTTCTAGGTTCTTCTGTGGTCCTTTTCCCACTCATTTTCTTCCCTAAGGATATGTACACAATGAAACTTCAAACTTCAATAAAGAT
>NW_011494483.1:19304-20317 GCF_000754665.1 Bison bison bison
ATATATTTTTTTAATAATTTTTGACTTTTTTTTTCTTTTTCCTTCTTTTCTTTAACATCGTATTTTTGAAATTCCAAACTCTACTCTAGATTTTTAAATTCTTGCTTTTATGTATTTGTTACCAATTTAGTACCTTTAAGAACCCAATCTTCAGTACCCATTTTTCACTAGGGAGCGAGATTACTGGCTTAACTGCTCTCTCTCCCTTTGGACTCTCCTTTTTCTCCACTAGGTCCCCCTGTGTCTCCTCCCTAACCCCTCTCTACTCTACCCAACTCTGTGAATTTCTGTGTGTTCCAGACGGTGGAGAACACTTAGGGAACTGATTACTGGCTGGATCTGTCTCCTTCCTTTTCATTCCCCCCATTTATCCTACTGTCCACCTCTGCCAACTTCTTCCTTCTTCTCTTCTCTGTATAACTCTGTGAACAACTCTGAGCGGTCCAGTTGTGGAGTGCACATAAGGAAGAGATTACTGAATAGCCCACCGTCTCCTCTGTTGACTCCACCTCATCTCATTCAGGTCACTTCTAACTCCCTCCTCACTCTTCTCTTCTCCATATAATGCTGTAAACCTCTCTGGGCGAAACAAGTTTCAGGGCAAGACATACCAAGCAAATTCCCCAGCAGCAAGGAAAACAGCCCAGAGCTCCAAGATACAGGCAGCCCAAAGTCACCCCAAAACCATAGACATCCCATAACTCATTACTGGGCATTTCATTGCACACCAGAGAGAAGAAATACAGCTCCACTCACCAGAACACGACACAAGTTTCCCTAACCAAGAAACCTTGACAAGCCACCTGTACAAACCCACACAGAGCGAGGAAACGCCACAATAAAGACAACTCCACAAACTGCCAGAATACAGAAAGGACACCCCAAACTCAGCAATTTAAACAAGATGAAGAGACAGAGGAATACCCAGCAGATAAAGGAACAGGATAAAAGCCCACCAAAACAAACAAAAGAGGAAGAGATAGGGAATCTACCGGATAAAGAATTCCAAATAA
>NW_011494484.1:0-228 GCF_000754665.1 Bison bison bison
ATATACTATCCTACAAATGCTATATGTTTTTTCCATTCTTTTTCACAGTTTTTGTTGTTGCTATTGTTCCTGTTGGTAATTTCTGATCTCATAAATAGTTCTTTTTCTTGATCTAGTCTGCTATTTAGTCTCTATTGCTTTTTTTCAGTTCAATTACTGTGTTCTTCAGTTCTAGGATTAGAATTTGTTTGGTTCTCTTTTACGTTTAAAGTAATTATTGATAAGTAT
>NW_011494484.1:328-565 GCF_000754665.1 Bison bison bison
CAAATATTTTAATATTTATATCTCTACAGCTGACATTTTAAATGCCTTCACTGAAACGCAGGGGTCACAGTGATTTGATTCTAGGCCTCCTTTTCCTGAAACTCAATTTAATTCTTTTTTTCTTTTTTTTTTTTCCATCCACTTAGGCACTTAGGAATATCCACCGAGACTTACATAATATCAGTTAAATCACTAGAAGCCCAGGATGGCCACCAGCCAAGGTTTGGGTAGGAGTTC
>NW_011494484.1:665-898 GCF_000754665.1 Bison bison bison
ATGCAGGCCTGGCTGTATTGCTTAGTATAAGCAGAAGTACTTAATTCTGAACACACTTCTCTTAAGCAGTTGCTGAAGAGTCCCTTCTCTTTGGTGGCAAATAGAAATAAAAATACAATTAGTACCTTTTACTATATCTGGACTTTCACATACTCACTGGCTTGATTAGCTGAAAGCAGTCCAAACTTCTTCATGGAAGCAAAGTCATTTTCTGAGTAAAATTCTTTGAAAAA
>NW_011494484.1:3619-3925 GCF_000754665.1 Bison bison bison
CCAGTTCTAACTGTTGCTTCCTGACCTGCATACAGATTTCTCAAGAGGCAGGTCAGGTGGTCTGGTATTCCCATCTCTTTCAGAATTTTTTATAGTTTATTGTGATCCACACAGTCAAATGCTTTGGCATAATCAATGAAACAGAAATAGATTTGTTTTCTGGAACTCTCTTGCTTTTTTGATGACCCAGCAGATGTTGCCAATTTGATGTCTGGTCCTCTGCCTTTTCTATAACCAGCCTGAACATCTGGAAGTTCACGTTCATGTATTGCTGAAGTCTGGCTTGGAGTATTTTGAGCATTACTT
>NW_011494484.1:4286-6626 GCF_000754665.1 Bison bison bison
CTCCAAATCTACTGGAATATATGTATGGTCTACATTTATATGGAATATATAAGTGTATTCTGTAATTATATGGAATATACATATATATCTATATAAATAGAGAGAGAATCACATAATTTTTTATAAAATTATTTTCCCTGGTAGCTCAAACAGTATGGAATCTGCCTGCAAAGCAGGAGATCGAAGTTTGATCCCTGGGTTGGGATGATCCCCTGGAGAAGGGAATGGCAACCTACTCCAGTACTCTTTCCACAGAAAGAGGAGCCTGGTGGGCTACAGTCCCTGGAGTCACAAAGAATCGGACACAACTGAGTGACTAAAACACATATGTATATTCAATACAATGTGATTTTATTATAAAATATTTTTACACATTCTTATAATTTTAGTGGGAGAAAATTGAAAATATTGAGTCATATTTGACTTTCTATTAGAGACTGACAATTATAATTTGTACCATAGAGAGGAAGGTATATTTTTTAGATATATGTATTTGTAAGGCAAATACCTGTGATAAAATTTATCATTATCAGGATTTTTGAAACATCTGCTTCTTTCTACAGTTAAAGAGATAATAATTTTTTTATTATCTTTTCAGAGATATGAATAACAGGTATTGTCTAAATATAACTGTGGAAATAGAGAAAAGGTATTTCAAGCATTTTTTCTATTGTTTTTTTCTGAACAAAGTTACTTTTGAGCATATTTTTCAGTGCTTCTAGAACATCTTTTTTCCTACAGCTGTATATAATTGGGTTGAAAGATGGTGTGAAGATGGTATAGAATATTGCCAGGAACGTATCCTGGCCTGGAGTGTGATACTTTTTAGGTCTCACGTATATGAAAATAAATGGCCCACAGTACATTATGACTACAATCATGTGGAAGAAACAAGTAGAAAATGACTTTTTCCATGCCTCTGATGATTTCATTTGGAGGACAGTAAGGAGAATTTGGACATAAGAAGCAAAGATTAGAGAGGAAGGGATAAGCAGGAAAATGATGCCACTTACATAAACTCCTCATTCATAGTGTGTTGTGTCCACACAGGACAACACCAACATAGCGGGGACTTTACGGAAAAAGTGGTCAATGACTCTTGTGCCACAAAAGGGAAAGTGAAGTGTGTAAGCTGTGTGAACTATGGAGTTGATTATCCCAATAAATCAGGCCCCTCCAGCCTTGAGAACGCTGACATAGCCATTCATAAGAATGGGGTAGCACAGTGGGTGACAGATGGCTACATAGCGATCATAGGACATTGCTGCCAGGAGAAGACACTCACCACCCAAGAGGGTAAGGGATAGAAATATCTGGACGCCACAAGCTGCAAATGAAATAGTTTTGCTGCCTGACAGGAAATCAGTAACCATTTTGAGAACAATGTTGGAAATATGCAAGATATCCATAAAAGAGAGATGGCTAAGCAGGAAGTACATTGGAGTATGACGTCGTAATTCCCTGTGGATAATGAGAATCATGACTGTATTTTCTGTTACAGTCAAAACAAAAATGGTGAATATAAAAGAGAAAAATACCAGACTTGCTTGAGAAGAAGTAAAGAGTGAAGTCAAAAGAATGAAGTCATTGCTGAAAGTGTGATTCTCATGCCCCATCATGAATTCCTTATTTTACCTATAAATAAATAAATAATAAAATTAGATCTAAACACAAAATGGGGAAAGAGTAGTGTGAATCTCAAACTTGTTTATACTTAGCTGTATGTGAAAATGAGAGTTACTAACATGTATTTTGCAATTAAAGCCAAAGGAATTTCAGGCAACTTTTGAAGTAGATATTTTTTGTAATATGATGTTTATCGCTTTACAGAATTTTGTTGTTTTCTGCCAAATATCAACATGAATCAGCCATAGACTACTTTTTTTTTCATTATGAAATAAACAAATTCTGATTTTACATTGAATTCCTTGAAATTTTAAAATAAATTTACTACGATTTTACTTTTACAAGTTTTAAATGATCAGCATATGAATGAGGTTTGCAGGATATATGCATGTAAATTTGCTCCTGACTGTTTTTACTGGTTTGACTTACTAACTCAGTAAAAATTCCATATAGATGTAGATTCAGATTTCAGGCAGTGGTGCCTGCCAAGAACTGGTTGATCATAAGTCTCGAATATCAGTGGTTACTGACAACTGAAATTCAATATGTCTGTGTACAAAGTTGTTGGCATTTTCTCATGCCTGGAATAATTTTGTCCTCCTGATTTTGCTTTTTCCTATAGTCATCCTGATTCAAAACTTAATACATCATCTTAGTATTGAGTATGGGTAATGTCTAGTCTACTCACACTGAGTCCCTGTACCATGATAAGTT
>NW_011494484.1:6726-7229 GCF_000754665.1 Bison bison bison
TGTGATGGGTCTGTTAAGGTTTTCTATTTCTTCCTGGTTGAGTTTTGGAAAGTTGTACTTTTCTAAGAATTTGTCCATTTCTCCCTCGTTGCCCATTTTATTGGCATATAATTGTTGATAATAGTCTCTTATGATCCTTTGTATTTCTGTGTTGTCTGTTGTGATCTCTCCATTTTCGTTTCTAATTTTATTGATTTGATTTTTCTCCCTTTGTTTCTTGATGAGTCTGGCTAATGGTTTGTCAATTTTATTTATCCTTTCAAAGAACCAGCTTTTGGCTTTGTTGATTTTTGCTATGGTCTCTTTTGTTTCTTTTGCATTTATTTCTGCTCTAATTTTTAAGATTTCTTTCCTTCTACTAACCCTGGGGTTCTTCATTTCTTCCTTTTCTAGTTGCTTTAGGTGTAGAGTTAGGTTATTTATTTGACTTTTTTCTTGTTTCTTGAGGTGTGCCTGTATTGCTATGAACTTCCCCTTAGGACTGCTTTACTGTGTCCCACAGG
>NW_011494484.1:7329-9837 GCF_000754665.1 Bison bison bison
GCATTACATGTCTTAGACCCTTCCACATTTGTGCAACTCTTACCCAACATAAAGTCTCTTTCCATCTAGCAGCAACATTTCCTTGTTTAACAATGCTAAATTTCAGAAAAGAGATGTGCAATGCAGTTTATATCCCTGTATTTTCTAGAAGAATCTTGGAGATGAATCATAGAAAATGCTATCACTTTTAGGTTTTCTTTTAGCTAAAAACACAGCCATATCTCAATCCTTCCTCAAAGGAAATAAAAAGACCTTCGTATTCTTTACTCAGTGAAATGTACTACACTCTAATCATTATCATTTTGCACTTATCAGGATTTTCAAAATACATTATATATAAAATCAAATTATATGTCATTCTTTACTAGATGTATCGTTATAAACTTAAGCACACAATATTGTTTTACATTTCCATTTAACTAGAGGTCAGTTATTCATTAATCTTGGTAAGACTGCACATTTATATATTAAAGAAATATTTGTATGTTCTAACATCTTGTAATTACATTAAAGTTATCATTGTAATGTAAACAAATGCAAAAACACCAAATCATTTCTTTCTGAAAAATACTTACTTTGAAAAGTGTTTAATTTGGAAATCCTGGGAAATGCTAAATATGAAGATTTATATTTTACGCAATATGACACTAGCATTTTTACTTTTTAAATTTTCTATAACTTATAATATCAGTGACTTGCTTGATAAAATAATGATAAATTCTCTCAGAAAACTTCAAATATCAGACTTAGTTGGTGTGCAACTGACTTGAAATAACTGGTTGTTATAAATAATTCAATAAACTAAATAGATTTTCATTGAAGATATAGGAGTCCTAAATTGAATTGCCCTAAAAATGAATGAAATAAAAGTTTTCATTTTTAAGAAGTTGATATGGAATATGGGTAGAAAATTGTATGATAGATATTACCTAGCCTGAGGGCAGGTGTGCTTTTGACTCAGATAAAGATATTAGTCATAAATATAAAAAATAGAAATATAACCTAAATTTTTCTAATGCTTTGAAGAGACAAACAAGAAATTACAATGTAAACATATCTTTTATGTCTCTTCATGATATGAAAGTGAAAGTGAAGTTGCTCAGTCGTGTCCGACTCTTTGAGACCCCATGAACTGTAGCCTCCCAGGCTCCTCCATCCATGGGATTCTCTAGGCAAGAGTACTAGAGTGGGTTACCATTTCCTTCTCCAAGGGATCTTCCCGACCCAGGGATCGAACCCGGGTCTCCCTCATTGGAGGCAGACGCTTATAACCTCTGAGCCACCAGGGAAGCCCCAATTAATAATGAATTTGAGTTAAAATGAATTTCTATAAAGTCAGGATAATAATGGTACATTTTTCACATTAATCTTTTGAAGATTAAGTGAAACACATTAGACAATACACTAAATAATACACACATGCATTATTACATAATAATACATACATACATGTAGTCTATACATACATGCACATACACACCAAACAAAAACTGCTGCTGCTGCTAAGCCACTTCAGTCGTGTCCGACTCTGTGCGACCCCATAGACGGCAGCCACCAGGCTCCCCCATCCCTGGGATTCTCCAGGCAAGAACACTGGAGTGGGTTGCCATTTCCTTCTCCAATGCAGGAAAGTGAAAAGTGAAAGTGAAGTCACTCACTCGTGTCCAACTCTTAGTGACCCCATGGACTGCAGCCTACCAGGCTCCTCCATCCATGGGATTTTCCAGGCAAGAGTACTGGAGTGGGGTGCCACTGCCTTCTCCAAAACAAAAACTGGCACATTGTAAAAACTCAAACTAAAGGTTATTCTTTCTTCTTATTATTATTTTTGCTTCTATGATTAGTGTCTTAGAATTTCTATCATTAATATATTGTTATTTGTTATATTTAAAATATACATTTAAGCCATTATATACTAGAGAGACAGGGAGAGATAGAGAAATAAACAGGACCTTAGAGAATATAATCAGGTAATTGGAAGTAAATTTCAAAGAAGTGAACCAGAAATTCAATTTTGCTCACTATCTGTTAAAATTAGAGACTTTCTGGGAGAGAAACCAACTCTGCATGTTGAATGATATTTAGATTGGCTTCCTCACACTTATACACATGTATAGATCTGTGTGACAGAGGAAAGTAATGTTCTTTGTTGCTTCTTATTCTGAAATCAATCAAGAGAGCTGTTCATAATTTCATTTGAAATAGCCAATGATATTGCCATTACACATTTCTTGCCCTGCAGACTTTTCAGGGTACTACATCATGCCCCAAGGAATTATTGTAGGATGATCTTACTTCTGCCTCTTCTTGCTGCCTCTCCAATTTAAGAGAATCTTGTGATTAGCATCTCATATTGATATCAAATTCATCACGTACAATGCTGAACTGCCCAAGTTCCCTTAAACAATGAATGATCCCATTGCATGTAACTGCTCCATACAGAAATCAGAAAATCATTCTAACTTCTCTTTGTTTTTTTTTTTTTCTTTTTTCAATTTTAATTAAAAA
>NW_011494484.1:9937-10651 GCF_000754665.1 Bison bison bison
CAATCATGAGTTCATTTTTAAGTCTGTGAATTTCTTTCTATTTTATAATTAAGTTCATTCATATCATCTCTCTTTAGATTCCACATATAAGGGATGTCATACTATATTTCTCCTTCTCTGTCTGACTTACTTCATTCAGTATGACATTCTGATGTTAAATTATTAACTCTATCACAGTGAAGCTGTGACTAATCTACTTAATGTACCTTAAGTGGACTACAGAAATAAGATAATGAAATTATCCTTTGATCAAAGTATGGCCCTGTTTAGGAGAACAAGCATAGTTTAAAATATTTGAATAATGGTTGAATTTTATTAAAGACTTTTAAACATGGTATTCAGTTTTAAGCTAAATGCAGCAGTTAGTATCTCTTCTAAATCTCTAGGTGTCACTTCCAAATTACTCCAGAAACCTAAACAGTTGGTTCTGTCCCATGCTTCTTGATATTGTATTCTTTAGATCATACTTCTGTTTAATTCATGTGAAATAAAGGAAGCAATTTGAAAAAAAAAATACTATGCAACAAAAGAAAAAGTTGTGAAAGTTGGGATTCAGATCAAGTAAAAATAGAAAAATTAAACATTTAAATTACTAAATTAGATTCTGCCTCTAAGTCACTTCAGTCGTGTCCGACTCTGTGTGACCCCCATAGACGGCAGCCAACCAGGTTCCCCCATCCCTGGGATTCTCCAGGCAAGAACACTGGAGTGGGT
>NW_011494484.1:10751-11055 GCF_000754665.1 Bison bison bison
TGGGATTGCAAACAGCTGAACATGACTGAATGACTAAGCACACACACAGCCCACTAACAATATTGTGATAATTTCAAGTGAACAGTGAAGGGACTCAGCCATATATATGTGTGGATCCATTCTCCTCCAGACTCCCCTGCCATCTGGGCTTCCGTATAACATTGAGCAGAGTCCCATGTGCTATACAGTAGGTCTTTGTTGAAAACCATTTGAAATAGAGCAGTATTTACATGTCCATCCCAAACTCCCTATCCCTGTGCCCCCTCCCCTGCTGCGTGGCCTCGTGTTCCATGTCCACGGCCTC
>NW_011494484.1:11155-14092 GCF_000754665.1 Bison bison bison
GAAGGAAAAAAGGAGTAGATTGTTCTGTGGTAATCATTTTCTAGCTTTAGCATTCCTACTAGATCATCAGTTTTTATAGGTAACAGATCTAGTATAATTCTAGTATGTTTTATCCAAAATGCCTAATACTTTGCTTTATGGGATAGAATCTGAAAGTGTTATAATATTGTAATGATAATTTGAGTAGTCTCGTGCCTCCCACTACTCCCCACATAAATGCACTTTTTGCCCTAGTTCGTTAGTTTTCCTAGAACACAGATTTAAGAATGCAAATTTCTGCTGGGTACATTAAATTAAATAAATAAATAAACAAACATAAAATAAGATCTCCTTACCTTTAGTTCCCATTTTATGAACTGAAGTATTTGCACTTATTTAATAGTGTGTTTCTTGTTTTTGTTTTTTTTTAATTTTCGCCTATACCCTCTTCTCTCTTCCACATAAACAGTCTTCTCCATCATTGCTAGGGGCTTTTTGGTCTTCCACTAAGATTTTATGTTTGGTCCTTCATGTGCACAGACTTCCTTGATATTTTTCAAACTGTCTTCTCTCCTTCTCTTTCTTGCTCAGAACTATACAACTATGTCAGGATGTCATATCTGTTCTAGAGCTTCTCCATTTATGCTAAATTATACTCTCTGCACATTGAACATGACCTATCCACTCCTTCTTAACCTGGGCTCTGAAGTCTTCCCAAGGCCCATATCGCACCCCATTTCATTTTACTCATTTCTCACTACCTGGAAAAGGACCTTTTGTTGAGTTTTTTCACATCTAACTCACTAGCCCAACTGGTGCCTCATAGGCTACAAGCAACACTCTCCTCAATAGGCCGTTGCTTATACCATTCAGGTGTCTGCTTCAATATTATTTCTTACTTCTTACAGAGTGTTTGAAAGACATGGGTGATGCCTCAATCCAGGCACTTTCTTTGACATAGCTGAGGGTTTACAGGGACATGGGGAATAAATGTCTTGAGAGGAGGAATAAGAAACTGAGAGTGTACCCACCTCTTGAAGTCTTACTGTCTGTGGCTTCTGGGAAAGAAAACAACCACCCTTTGATAAAGTGACATGGGAAAATGTCCACATGGAACAGTCAAAGAAAGAAGTTAAAAAAAAAAAAAGCATGAGGAAATACTTTGTGTGGAGAAAGGTATGGAAACCGAAATATAGCAGGTTTTCCTCTGGGTGCTGTGGAAGAATTATGTGAAAGGGTTAAAGGAATAGTCTATTTCAGTGTTAATTGTACAAAGTGGTATAAACGTTTGATGAAGGAGGGGGAAACTGCCTTCTCTGAATCCTTTCCCATTATTCCCTCTTTTCTTTGTATATTTTATTTCTACTCTTAAAGGTTTGCAACTACTCTGGCTGTTAAGGTTTCTGTGTATGACCTGTTCCTTACACTAGGTAGAAGCTCTAGGGAGACAACTTGGTGGAATGCACTTGCTGTTGCATTGAGTCTCCTGGGTGTTTTGGCATCAGTAGATGAACTTGATTATTCTACAGACTGCCTACTACAAGGGGGGACATTAAAAAGATCGACTCACTTCACCAAAGTGATTCTGCTTATTTTAATCTTCAATAGATTCATGAGTCAGTTAAACGATCACCAAATAAACTGAATATGTAAGTGAATAAAGCAAAAGCATTTAGCTAATGTACTTATTTTACATATAATTATTTTGGCTGCCAACTCTGAGAATTTATAAATGTCAAATAGCATTTTAAGTATCTTATATTTATTAGCATTTTACAATTAATTATTATTTAATCAACAAAAATCTGCATGGATTCTACAGATGTTAAGCAACATTCTGAAGGTCATACAGATTATCCAGAGTTTCAAGTCCTAAATTTTTTGTCTCAGAACTCGTATTCTAAAGTAGTATATCCCCACAAACTTTAACTACTTTACCACAAACTTTAACCACAAACTTTAGCAGCACAGACTCCATTTGACAATATCTTGTTTTTAATGAAGGGCAAAGATGGCAATTTCACATATGTGGTGTTCATATTATGGGGGACAGAAGGTGTGTTTTCAGTCTTATTTTTTAAAGCTTATCCTTCTTAACATACATATGTATATATATATATATATATATACACACTCACACACAGACATTTGAGTTCAGATTTGTGTGAAGGTGGGGCATAAATTTTCCCCAATAAATATATCTCCGTATTTTAAAAATAGAGGTAACATTGAACATTTCTCATAATTATGATAATGATTAATATAAGAAACAAAGTGAAATGTTAAGCAAAATTCAGTCACAAGGTTATTCATGAATTAAGTACCTTGTATGTTTATTGTTATTATTATTGCTAGTTTTCATGTACACTTTTTATTTTCTATTGGGGTAGGTGATGCAGTGGTAAAGCAATTGCCTACTGATGCAGGAGACGCAAGAGATGTGGGTTCAATCCCTGGGTTGGAAAGATCCCCTGCAGTAGGGAAAGGCAACCCACTCCAGTATTCTTGCTGTTAAAATTCCATAGACAGAGGAGACTACAGCCCAGGGGATTGCAAAGAGTTGAACATGACTGAGTGACTAAGCACACACACAGCCCACTAATAATGTTGTGGTAATTTCAAGTGAACAGTGAAGGGACTCAGCCATATATATATATATGTGGATCCATTCTCCTCCAGACTCCCATGCCATCTGGGCTTCCATATAACATTGAGCAGAGTCCCATGTGCTATACAGTAGGTTTTTGTTGAAAATCCATTTGAAATAGAGCAGTATTTACATGTCCATCCCAAACTCCCTATCCCTGTGCCCCCTCCTTCCCTGACAATCATGAGTTCATTTTTAAGTCTATGAATCTCTTTCTATTTTATAATTAAGTTCATTCATATCATTTCTCTTTAGATTCCACATATAAGGGATGTCATACTATATTTCTCCTTCTCTGTCTGACTTACTTC
>NW_011494484.1:14868-16014 GCF_000754665.1 Bison bison bison
AGTGACCCCATGGACTGCAGCCTTCCAGGCTCCTCCATCCACGGGATTCTCCAGGCAACAGTACTGGAGTGGGGTGCCATTGCCTTCTCTGAATTAGATTCTAAACAAGTTATTTAAAAGTATTGTCTTACAGTTAACTTTATATTAATATTTAATTTCTTTATCTTTGGAGAGTTATGTGTGCATGCATGCTAGGTTCCTTCAATAATGTCTGACTCTTTGTGACCCTATAGACTGTATCCCAGCAGTCTCCTCTGTTCATGGGGCCTCTTCAGACAAGAATACCCAAGCAGGTTGCTATGCCCTCTTCCAGGTGATCTTCCTGACACTGGGATTGAATCAGCGTCTCTTATGTCTCCTGCATTGGCAGGTGGTTTCTTTACCACTAGTACCCCTGGTAAGCCAGAGTTATGTGCACATATTTGTAAATACATAGATGTTCAAACAAATATACAATTGTAACTATTTTCTTTGAAAATCCAATGGCCTCTAATTTTTCCAAATTTCTTAGCTATAACTAATTGTGGGTGTGTACTCAGCAGGAGAAATAGGAATATACTGATAAAATAAGTTTCCTACTTTAAGGGAAGACAAAAAATTGAACATGAACATTTTCTCTGCCCATTAGATCTCCTTCCATCCCTACAGTGTGTATTGTACATCTGCATTATGTATTAATCAGACATCCTCAAGGTCAGAAAAACCCACTAAAATATAAGGATTTTTTGTTTTTTCTGATACCAACCTCATAACTCCTTAGCAGTTAATGTTCCCTTCTCAATCTTGTAAAGGATCGTGATGACTCACCATTTACCTTGTACATGTAGATATCTTTGGTAAACTTTATAAACAATGCCAAGATATTATTTCACTTAAAGATAGTGGTTGGTACTGACAGATTGGAACAGATGGCCTGGGGAGATATGGGTTAGATCTAAGGAAAGATGTTAGCTTACTTATGACTTTACTAAGATTACTAGCTGTATTATTTGTATTCTGTTTCTTTTGCAAGATTATTTATTGTATTACCAAATGTGTGACTGAGACTGATAAAAATAATGATGACTAGGCACCTTAAAACAATAGATCACATGTATAGTTGTATAAGATCAATGACTGTAATAGTGCAACCCTAGGTATGAGAAG
>NW_011494484.1:16114-16653 GCF_000754665.1 Bison bison bison
TCATTCCTTGAACAAATATTTATTGTGCAGTGGAGTGTAGAAGCATTTTAATAAGTATTTGTGAGTAACAGGTTTTTAATAATCAATAGTCTGATTTATTGATGATTAACTTAGCAAATGATCCCAAAGTATGGAGGTCCATATGAATTCTAAAGTAAAACAGAAATAGCACATGGAGATACAATGAGTATATACTGTCTAAACACATTGTACAATCTTGAACTTTAGGGCAAATAAATCTAATGTTAATCAAGACTTAAGGTAGTGCACACTGATCCATACACTTTCTCAGAGCTCCCTTGACCTCACTGTTCCTCAGACTATAGATGAGGGGGTTTAGCACAGGGGTGAAGATGGTATAAAATGCTGACACAAACTTATCATGTTTAGCTGACCTGTAAGATTTGGGTCTGATGTAGATAAAAATGGCAGCTCCAAAAAAGAGTCCCACCGCAGAGATATGTGAGGAGCAGGTGGCAAATGCCTTCTTGCGGGCTTCATTAGAATGCATCTGGAGAACGGCAGCAAGGATGAGACTA
>NW_011494484.1:16753-17793 GCF_000754665.1 Bison bison bison
AGCTTTAATCCAACTTTTTCACTCTCCTCTTCCACTTTCATCAAGAGGCATTTTAGTTCCTCTTCACTTTCTGCCATAAGGGTGGTGTCATCTGCATATCTAAGGTTATTGATATTTCTCCTGGCAATCTTGATTCCAGCTTGTGCTTCTTCCACCCCAGCAATTCTCATGATGTACTCTGCATAGAAGTTAAATAAGCAGGGTGACAATATACAGCCTTGACGTTCTCCTTTTCTATTTGGAACCAGTCTGTTGTTCCATGTCCAGTTCTAACTGTTGTTTCCTGACCTGCATATAGGTTTCTCAAGATGCAGGTCAGGTTGTCTGATATTCCCATCTCTTTCAGAATTCTCCACAGTTTATTGTGGATCATTGGAAAAGCAAGAGAGTTCCAGAAAAACATCTATTTCTGCTTTATTGACTATGCCAAAGCCTTTGACTGTGTGGATCATTACACATTAGGAAAATACTAATTAGACCAAATGAGTACATTAAATAAGACAGACAAAATAAAAAGAAACAGTAATATCAACAACTTGGAGCAACTGCTACTGATGTATTCTGCTGGCAGGAGTTTAAAATCCAATATCCACACTGAAAACAGATTATTAAAAATTTATTCATACTTTTACCAAAAAAAGTAAAAACATATAATCAGAGCCAAAAAAAAAAGAGAGAGAGAGAGAGTAATAGGAGTTTAATCATAACAGCTCCAGGCTGAAAATAGCCCTGATATCTATCAAGAAAATAATACATAAATAAATGGTGATTCACACCAATAACAAAGTACTACTTAGCGATGAAAGAAACAAACTGCTGATAGTGTAAATTTGTGTAGGAATCTTTAAAAACTTTTAATTTGAAATAAAGATATAAAAGACAAGAAAAATACACACTGTACAGTTTCGTTGATATAAGATTCAAGTACATGTTAAAATAACAGAGATACAAATCAGGAGAGTATTTGTTGCCGGGTTGAGTGATTTCACTGAAAAAGGACATGAGGGACATTTTTGGTTTAATAACAGTTTTGTCTCATG
>NW_011494484.1:17893-18972 GCF_000754665.1 Bison bison bison
GAGAAGATCTTATGAACTCAATTTCTTGCATCTTCTCATATTTAGAAAAGCACTAAAACTGCTATCTAAGATATCCCTTACAAATGGCAGTAAACATCTCCAAAATGTGTGCTTGATGGCTTGTATCCTTTCATCAAAATCACATATATACTAGCCTCCCCCTGACCTCATAGGAACAGTTCTCAGAGCTCTATGAGGGGCTGTCTCTGAGATTATAATCCTCAAGCTGTCTTGTGTAAAATTTTCCATTTCTTTGGAGATTGACTAATGATTAACTTTTTCCTCCATAATGACTTGAAAACCCAAACTTTAAAGTTGTAACCTATTTTTTATCTGCCTTCCTTGGGTGAAGAGTACATAATAATAGAAAAAAAAATTTTCAGGTTTCCAATGACATGATTCCATTAATGTAATTGAAATATTTTATTACACTGCATAATTAAAAGAAACAAAGTTACAGCTTCAAGCCCAATGGAGGTGGAATAGATTCATTATATACATACCCAGTTCAATGAAAATAGAAAACCTTCATGAATTAAATGGAAATAGTGATGTCAGAAAGTGTATACTTGTATAACAAGTAACAGGTAATTTATTTAAAAATTCCAAATATTCCTATAAACATCATGTGTTATCTATCAGTAAGCCACCAACTTGTGTTTGATTTAGAAGCACATTTTTTTTCTTTTTTTCAAAGACTAGATGAATCTTTCAAAAAGAAAGATACACAAATAGGAAATAAGCTAATTCAAAAGTCTGCAGCATCATTACATGTTCAGTTCAGTTCAGTCGCTCAGTCGTGTCTGACTCTTTGCAACCCCATGAATCACAGCACGCCAGGCCTCCCTGTCCATCACCAACTCCCAGAGTTCACTCAAACTCACTTCCATTGAGTCAGTGATGCCATCCAGCCATCTCATCCTCTGTCATCCCCTTCTCCTCCTGCCCCCAATTCCTCACAACATCAGAGTCTTTTCCAATGAGTCAACTCTTCCCATCAGGTGGCCAAAGTACTGGAGTTTCAGCTTTAGCATCATGCCTTCCAAAGAATCCCAGGGCTGATCTTCTTCAGAATGGAC
>NW_011494484.1:21449-21901 GCF_000754665.1 Bison bison bison
ATTTAATTTTCAAGGATTTTAGAAGTCCCTAGAACTTCAATATACTTTCTTACATGCTTTCATAATGCTATGATTCATTAAAACAAGAAAGAATTATTTACACAAAGAAAGTTAAAATGCAAATAAACCTAGAAAGAAATGTCTATTTAAAAATACATTGAATGGACTAATCTGATTCTAGTGTTACTTGTTTAAACTTTAATAAGGAGGAAAATTTAGAGAGTGTTATTGAAAGACAAGATTTGGTCAAACTCAGTAATTAAATTGATAAAGCCTATGATAGAATTCAGCTACTTACCTTTTTGAACTTAATTTGATAAAATAATGCTATATTAAAAAAAATAATGCTATATTTTAAGTTTCATTTAGTTTGTATCTATATAACATAACTATATATAATTTTGCATTTGTATGCTTGTGTCTATGTAATAAATGCATTATAATAGCAAGAA
>NW_011494484.1:22001-23126 GCF_000754665.1 Bison bison bison
AGGGATACTTTCTAAAATTGGCTATGGATACAAAGTGTGGTGAAATGTTTAAATGAGGAATAATTCATCTTGCAAATAAAATATTTACAATGACATTATGTAGACAATAAAAGCTTACCTCTAAACTAGGGTAGGAATAGGAATATGTAATACTGTAAAAATAAATATTTTTTCTTTGGCAGTATGGTTTCAGAATGCTAAAGATGTTCTGTCTTTCATTCTGACTATATAGTCTTTCATTTATAGTGTTGTAAAGTTGTGATATTTTTACTTTAAATCACTAACTCATCTCTTTTGCAGTGCTACCAGAAGGCACAAATAGAGCCTCTCTTGTTTTCTCATAGAGCTATCATAGAATATTTAAAACTGTCTATAATTTGTATTTCTATATTTTTCTAATCCTTGTTTTCTTCACTCAACATTAAAATTATAAATTTCCCCCAAGTAAACAGAGAATTGATCAATCTATTCTGTAAAAACTAAAATGATAACAGCCAAATCATTTATTTGATGAAATTTAAGGTTATTACAAGTACTTTAACCTAATGACTATGCCAGCTAGCATATGCTTGAGTTCTTCAGGTTGTAGGGTACATAATCAAATGGATTTCATTTGTAAAACTATATAGAGAAAGTGAATTAACTGTGGACTTTCTGGAGTTCAAATTTAATAAGCAAACCTAAGAAATATTTAGAGATTAGTATCACTTACACAAGATAAAAATGACAAACTCCAAAAGTCTGCATCTGCATCCCCTCTGAGTGGCATCCTCTTATTGTTCCTCTTTGAGTGGAGGAAGGTTTTTCTAGTCTTGAAACATCAAAGGTGCTCATCACAGTGTCTGCAGTGACCTATTAATGGGTGTGGCCTATTGCCATCTTATTCTAAATTTGTGTGCTAAGTTGCATCAGTCGTGTCTGACTCTTTGTGACCCTATGCACTGTAGCCCTCTAGGCTCCTCTGTCCATGGGATTCTCCAGGCAAAAATACTGGAGTGGGTTGTCATTCCCTTCTGAAAGGGATCTTCCTGACCCAGGGATCAAACCCTCCTCTCTAACTTCTCCTGCATTGGCAGGCGGGCTCTTCACCACTAGCACCATCTGGGAAGCCCAAGATGGGCTTCT
>NW_011494485.1:0-874 GCF_000754665.1 Bison bison bison
AGAGTTCTATGCCCACAGGACAAGTATGTAGTAATGAAGAGAGTGTGGTTGTAAAACGGTGTCGACAATGGGAATGAAATGGACTCAGTTTCAATATTATAATCATGGCATTCAATGCAGTTGCATTAGTTGTTGATGTAAACAGAAAGAATTAACTCCCATTTTCATTTTGTTTCAGAAACAAACATTATATTCTTGACAGCATCTCATTGCAGACGAGTCAGCGATTCCCGGAAGCTAGCAATAATTACACAGGCACCTGCAATGAGAAGTAGTAAACAGTGAGGTGTAATGTGGGGTAAAGCATCTGATAAACCAACCAAAGGCCTGAAGACATCTGTAACACGGAGGGAAAACAAACGGAGACTCTTACCACTGTCTTCAAATATTTCAAGGCTAAAATATGAAAGAAACACTGACTTTTTTCTGTGTCCTAAGGACAGAAATTTAATTTTAAATGAATTAACTTTTAAAAGCCGCAGGAAGCTAATTTCAGACCAACAACAATAAAAGAATTTTCTATTTTTTTCTCCAGTGTCAATGAACAGAATAGTATGAATGACTCAGAGTCTCTGGGTTGCCCAGTTTCACTAAAAGTATATGAGAAGGGGCTGTAGAGACACAAACTTGAATGTAAACAAAAGGAAGGGGAAGAATTTTCCAGAAGAATGTAGACAAGATATTAAACTCCACAATGTCTCTCTACATTTCCCATATTCTGTGACTGGTCCTCACACTGGCCTAGAGCTTTCACTAAGATCACTTTTTGCTTGGTGTTCCCAAAATACTGTTTTAAAATTATCTGTATAATTCTCAAAATCCATAATTTACACATCTGTAACAGGTTGACTTAACTACTCCATCTGATAAAAAA
>NW_011494485.1:974-2004 GCF_000754665.1 Bison bison bison
TTTCAAGATTTTGGATCAATTTCACTATCATTATTCAGAATTCTTTATCAGGTAGATTCCCTATCTCTTCCTCTTTGGTTTGGTTTGGTGGGCATTTCTCCTGTTCCTTTATCTTCTGGGTATTCCTCTGTCTCTTCATCTTGTTTAAATTGCTGAGTTTGGGGTGTCCTTTCTGTATTCTGGCAGTTTGTGGAGTTCTCTTTATTGTGGCGTTTCCTCACTCGGTGTGGATTTCTACAGGTGGCTTGTCAAGGTTTCCTGGTTAGGGAAGCTTGTGTCGGTGTTCTCGTGGGTGGAGCTGTATTTCTTCTCTCTGGAGTGCAATGAAATGTCCAGTAATGACTTATGAGATGTCTATGGTTTTGGGGTGACTTTGGGCAGCCTGTGTCTTGAAGCTCAAAGCTGTGTTCCTTTGTTGCTGGACAATTTGCTTGGTATGTCTTGCCCTGGAACTTGTTGGCCCTTGTGTGGTGCTTGGTTTCAGTGTCGGTATGGAGGCGTTTGATGAGCTCCTGTCAATTAATGTTCCTTGGAGTCAGGAGTTCCCTGGAGTCGGGGTTTGGACTTAAGCCTCCTGCTTCCAGTTATTGGTCTTATTTTTACAGTAGTTTCAAAACTTCTCCTTTTATACTGTACCATTGATAAAACATCTACGTTAAAGATGAAAACTTTCTCTACTGTGAGGGTCACTCAGAGAGGTTCACAGCGTTACATGGAGAAGAGAAGAGGGAGGAGGGAGTTAGAGGTGACCCAAATGAGATGAGGTGGAATCAATAGTGGGGAAAGTGGGCTAGCCAGTAATCACTTCCTTATGTGCACTCCACAACTGGACCACTCAGAGATGTTCACGGAGTTATACAGAAAAGAGAAGAAGGAGGAAGGAGACAGAGGTGGCCAGAAGGATAAAAGGGGGAATGAAAAGGAGGGAGACAGATCCAGCCAGTAATCAGTTCCCTAAGTGTTCTCCACCGTCTGGACACACAGAAATTCACAGAGTTGGGTATAGTAGAGAGGGTTAGGGAGGAGACAC
>NW_011494485.1:2104-4031 GCF_000754665.1 Bison bison bison
CAGCCTGCAATGCAGAAGACCCAGATTTGATCCCTGGGTTGGGAAGATCCTCTGGAGGAGGGAATGGCTACTCACTCCAGTATTCTTGCCTGGAGAATTCCATGAATGGAGGAGCCTGTTGGGCTATAGTCCATGAAGTCATGAAGAGTCAGACACGACAGAGCAACTAACGCTTGCACTTTTTTCCCTGCATGTATTTATGTGTAGATACCTCTGAGAATGGCAAGTATGAAGTGCAGGCCATCACGGGCACCCTGGTGTCTAGTGTGCGCACAGGCAGTTTTCTTTATCTTTCTTTGATCTGGTCTGGGGCTCCAGTCCGGCACATATTCAGAAAAGATTAAAGAATTAAAGTAAATCTGATAGTCTCAGTCCAGTATTATTTCTTATTACACAAGGGGTTATTTTTTCCGCTTAAGTTTATATACAGTTTAAATACTAGTTTGACACAATGGGAAGGAAATGTTGGTTTTATTTTCCCCAACATTCCCAGTTTGACCCTACATTATCTATTTGTCGTCTCATTCTCAGCAAAATTACATAGTAATTGGTAGAATTTTTTCATAGGATCTAAGAGTATAAAGTGCTAATCGCTCAGTCATGGTTGACTCTTTGCAACCCTATGGACTGTAGCCCGCTAGGCTCCTCTCTGCCTGGAATTCTCCTGGCAAGAATACTGGAGTGGGTTGCCGTTCCCTTCCCGAGGGTATCTTCCCAATCCAGGAATCAAACCCAGAATCTCTCACATTCTAGACGGATCCTTTACCTTCTGAGCCTCAAGTAGCATAAAATCCCTCTGCAAATTAGTAGCAAAGAGTATGAATTTGTCTTTCCCTAACAAGTGATGCAATGGCACCCCACTCCAGTACTCTTGCCTGGAAAATCCCATGGCTGGAGGAGCCTCGTAGGCTGCAGTCCATGGGGTCGCTAAGAGTCAGACACGACCGAGCGACTTCACTTCCACTTTTCACTTCCATGCATTGGAGAAGGAAATGGCAGCCCACTCCAGTGTTCTTGCCTGGAGAATCCCAGGGACTGGGGAGTCTGGTGGGCTGCATAGCCCAGTCTATGGGGTCGCATAGAGTCGGACATGACTGAAGCAACTTAAGCGACTTAGCAGCAGCAGCAACAAGTGATACAAATAGCATATCCACTTGATGGCAGAGTGACACTGTAATTTAAATCAAGGCACAAATAATGTGCATTGATTGACTGCTTTAGAGAAAGTAGCAGAAACTGATAGAAAGCAAGATGTTCGTGGTTTAAATATAACTTTGAAAACATTTTATTCTGTGAAGGAAAAATGTGCTCTGTCATGTCGACCGACAGAGGATGCTGAGGCCACCAAGCCATCAGCACGGCTCCTGCACCCCAACCTCCCGCTCAGGCTGCTGAGCCCTGAGGAACTCTCTGGAACAGAGCTGCACCCTGAGGGAACACTGGATAGAAAAGAGCAGGGCACTGGCCCTAAGTAGTCAAGGTGCAGCTCAAAGGGATGATTTCAAGGAGCCCAGACTGTTCCCTCTCCCAGGCACAGAAAGCCCTAAATTCATTAACGTGAGCTTTCTGGTTTTAATTTCCGATAATCTTCTGATGGTCTGACTACCTGGTTTTTGTTGCAAAAATGCATATACATCCTGACTCCTCCCTTCCTTTTTCAGAGCAGTTTCTCTGAACTAACTGAGAAGTTGTCTTCCAGGTTTGTGTGTGAGTGGCCGCTCAGTCATGTCCGACTCTTGTGACCCAATGGACTGTAGCCCACCAGGCTCCTCTGTCCATGGGATTCTCCATCAAGAGTATTGGAGTGGGTAGCCAATTCCTCCTCCAGGGGATCTTCCTGACCTAGGGATTGAACCTGGGTCTCCTACATTACAGGTGAATTATTTATTATCTGAGCCACCAGGGAAGCCACTTATTTTCTAGGTTT
>NW_011494485.1:4309-5142 GCF_000754665.1 Bison bison bison
AGTTCTAATGAGATGGATAAAACTGGAACCTATTATACAGAGTGAAGTAAGCCAGAAAGAAAAACACCAATACAGTATACTAACACATATATATGGAATTTAGAAAGATGGTAACAATAACCCTGTGTACGAGACAGCAAAAGAGACACTGATGTATACATCTCAATTAATTTTATAAGAAGTAAATACACAAAAACATGGTTAATAATATGTGCAAATATTAGTATAAATATTAAAATCTTACAGAAGCAAATACTATTAATATATTACAAAAACAAGAATGCATAATGAAGTTATAATTTTATTAACATATATATATATATAATTCAATGACAAAGCAAAAATATTAATAAGCCATAAACTATAAGAGATGAGAGGAGAAATAAAAAGACTCTAAATTCGAACTAAAAACAATATATGATATATATATATATATATGTGTATATATATGTATATGTATGTATGTATACATATGTATATATGTATACATATATATATGTATATATATATTTATATATATATATATGTGATTGTGTTTCTGTTATAATCCCAAATGACACAATTACATTACAGAAATCTACTAATAAGGAATAGAATTTTTTCCAATCTTTCTTAAGAAGTTTTAAAAATTGACTATGTCTTAGCCCATAAGTAAAACACAACAATTTTAATAATAAAAATATCATATATTCAGTTCAGTTCAGTCACTCAGTCGTATTTGACTCTTTGAGACCCCATGAATTGCAGCACGCCAGGCCTCCCTGTCCATCACCAAGTCCCGGAGTTCACTCAAACTCATGTCCATCGAGTCGGTGATGCCATCCAGCCATCTC
>NW_011494485.1:5242-5637 GCF_000754665.1 Bison bison bison
CTGCATAGAAATTAAATAAACAGGGTGACAATATACAGCCTTGACGTACTCCTTTTCCTATTTGGAACCGGTCTGTTGTTCCATGTCCAGTTCTAACTGTGGCCTCCTGACCTGCATAGGTTTCTCAAGAGGCAGGTCAGGTGTTCTGGTATTCCCATCTCTTTCAGAATTTTCCACAGTTTATTGTGATCCACACAGTCAAAGGCTATGGCATAGTCAATAAAGCAGAAATAGATGTTTTTCTGGAGCTCTCTTGCTTTTTCCATGATCCAGCGGATGTTGGCAATTTGGTCTCTGGTTCCTCTGCCTTATCTAAAACCAGCTTGAACATCAGGAAGTTCACAGTTTATGTATTGCTGAAGCCTGGCTTGGAGAATTTTGAGCATTACTTTACT
>NW_011494485.1:5737-6487 GCF_000754665.1 Bison bison bison
TTTTTGAACTAGGAGTGATACATAATCACATAGTTTAGGTAATGAAGAGTGTTAACACTTCATCTCAATTAATTTTATAAGAAGTAAATACACAAAAACATGGTTAATAATATGTGCAAATATTAGTATAAATATTAAAATCCTTACAGAAGCAAATACTATTAATATATTACAAAAACAAGAATGCATAATGAAGTTATAATGTTATTAAGGTATATATATAATTCAATGCCAAAGCAAAAATATTAATAAGCCATAAACTATAAGAGATGAGAGGAGAAATAAAAAGACTCTAAATTCAAACTAAAAACAATATATGATATATATATATGTGTGTGTGTGTGTGTGATTGTGTTTCTGTTATAATTCCAAATGACACAATTACATTATATCACAGAAATCTACTAATAAAGAATAGAATTTTTTCCAATCTTTCTTAAGAAATTTTAAAAATTGACTGTCTTAGCCCATAAGTAAAACACAACAATTTTAATAATAAAATTATCATTTATTCAGTTCAGTTCAGTCCCTCAGTCGTATTCGACTCTTTGAGACCCCATGAATTGCAGCACGCCAGGCCTCCCTGTCCATCACCAACTCCCAGAGTTCACTCACACTCATGTCCATTGAGTCGGTGATGCCATCCAGCAATCTCATCCTCTGTCATTCCCTTCTCCTCCTGCCCCCAATCCCTCCCAGCATCAGAGTCTTTTCCAATGAGTCAACTCTTCGCATGAGGTGGCCAAAGTA
>NW_011494485.1:6587-11544 GCF_000754665.1 Bison bison bison
TTGCAGTCCAAGGGACTCTCAAGAGTCTTCTCCAACATCACAGTTCAAAAGCATCAATTCTTCGGTGCTCAGCTTTCTTCACAGTCGAACTCTCACATCCACACATGACACCTGGAATGACTAGACGGACCTTTGTTGGCAAAGTAATGTCTCTGCTTTTCAATATGCTATCTAGGTTGGTCATAACTTTCCTTCCAAGGAGTAAGTGTCTTTTAACTTCATGGCTGCAGTCACCATCTGCAGTGATTTTGGAGCCCCCAAAAATTAGAGTCTGACATTGTTTCCACTGTTTCCCCATCTATTTCCCATGAAGTGATGGGGCCAGATGCCATGATCTTCATTTTCTGAATGTTGAGCTTTAAGCCAACTTTTTCACTCTTCTCTTCCACTTTCATCAAGAGGCTTTCTAGTTCCTCTTCACTTTCTGCCATAAGGGTGGTGTCATCTGCATATCTGAGGTTATTGATATTTCTCCCAGCAATCTTGATTCCAGCTTGTGTTTCTTCCAGCCCAGCGTTTCTCATGATGTACTCTGCATAGAAGTTAAATAAGCAGGGTGATGGTATACAGCCTTGACGTACTCCTTTTCCTTTTTGGAACCAGTCTGTTGTTCCATGTCCAGTTCTAACTGTTGCCTCCTGACCTGCATAGGTTTCTCAAGAGGCAGGTCAGGTGGTCTGGTATTCCCATCTCTTTCAGAATTTTCCACAGTTTATTGTGATCCACACAGTCAAAGGCTATGGCATAGTCAATAAAGCAGAAATAGATGTTTTTCTGGAGCTCTCTTGCTTTTTCCATGATCCAGCGGATGTTGGCAATTTGATCTCTGGTTCCTCTGCCTTTTCTAAAACCAGCTTGAACATCAGGAAGTTCACAGTTTATGTATTGCTGAAGCCTGGCTTGGAGAATTTTGAGCATTACTTTACTAGCATGTGAATTGAGTGCAATTGTGTGGTAGTTTGAGCATTCTCTGGCACTGGGATTGGGATTTTCTTTGGGATTGGAATGAAAACTGGCCTTTTCCAGTCCTGTGTCCACTGCTGAGTTTTCCAAATTTGCTGGCATATTGAGTGCAGCACTTTTACAGCATCATCTTTCAGGATTTGAAACAGCTCAACTGGAATTCCATCATCTCCACTAGCTTTGTTCGTAGTGATGCTTTCTAAGGCCCACTTGAATTCACATTCCAGGATGTCTGGCTCTAGGTCAGTGATCATACCATCATGATTATCTTGGTCATGAATATCTTTTTTGTACAGTTCTTCTGTGTATTCTTGCCACCTCTTCTTAATATCTGCTGCTTCTGTTAGGTCCATACCATTTCTGTCCTTTATCGAGCCCATCTTTGCATGAAAATCTCCTTAAATATTATTTGGAAATATTAAAAATATGTCATAAATATAAAACAAAACATGAATAGAAAAAAGAGATTATGCAAAAAAAAGAGTTGGACTCAAGAAAGAGATTGTAAAAAAAAAAAAAAAGAATTTTGTGAGAAATCAAGATTAAATTGCAATGTAGAAAAAAAGGGATAGGGGACTTCCTTGGTGGTTCAGTGGTTAAGAATCCACCTTGCAACACAGAGAACACAGGTTCAATCCCTTGTTGGAAACTAAGATCCCACCTGTGGAGGAGCAACTGACACCCCCCACTGCAGTGAAGAGCCCAGGCAGTGCAATGAGATATCCCTGTGCCACAGCTGAGACCTGATACAGCCAAGGTAACTAAGTAATTAAAAAAAAAAAGATAGGAGAAACAAACATTGCATGATTTCCCTTACATGAAATAGAAGAACAAGATTCACAGAGGCAGAGTATATTAAAGGATATCAGTGGCAGAGGGAAAGGAGGATGAGGAGTTATTACTTAATGGGTGCGAAGTTTCTGTTTGGAGTGATGAAAATGTTTTGGAAATATATAGCAATTACACAATATTGTAAATATAAGCAATGCCACTGAGTTGTGCACTTAAAGTTGTTACAAGTGCCATTTTTTAAAAATGTGAACATTTGAGGAATATGGTCTCTGGAGCTTGAATAAAATGCTGTCAGAGAAGAGAAAATATTGTCTCCAAATGTTACTGAGAAATAAGAAAAACATAAGTAACCACAAAAAGACTTGGTGTTACCTTCCATTACAGGGATGAGGTATATAAGGGAGCTATTTTGGTAAACTGTGGACAGAAAAATCAACAGTGAAAGACATTGAGGAAGAATGGACAACAGATTGTGGTAACTTTTCAAAGTGGTTTTATTATTGATAGACTACAGGAGATGCATGCTGGAATAGCCAGCACGCTCCACAAACTGAATTGAGGCAGCATCAATGTTTTCATTTTACCTGCAACAAAGAAAGAGTTTCCTTCTCTTTCTTTGCCTCTTCTTTCTGAGGTGTGCATGTTATGAGCTTTCTTTCCAGGTCATCTGAGTTTTCTCACAATAGCCCCCAAGGAAAGTTGTACTTAGTTTCCATATACACATAGGGAAAATATGATTTGGTCGATATAATTATTTTTAGGTCTTTGAATAATGTTCAGAAAAGTTCAGCTTCACTTTGGTCACATTATCCCAAAGGGAATTTCCAAACTCACAGAGATACTGCAATAAATGTCTGCAAGTTAAATATCTCCCTGGTAAAGTTGCTTAGAAATCAGATAGGAACCTTATGCTGTCTTTGTTTTAATGTTCACCATAGAATATAATAAAAGTGTTATTTAAAGAGAAATAAAGAATAGTTGCCAACATAAATGATGGCACCATTTTGTTCTCTTAAACATTAAAATAAGACTGGGAAAAGCCTTTTGAATTTGCTTAAGAAAAAAGCTGGACACCTTACCTTAGAAAGCAGGTAACTTCTATTTTCAGATTTCTAGAGAATTATTTGTATAATGAGACATATTACTTCATAGTCATAGAATTTACTGGTTAATTTACATTATGGTACTGTGAAATATTACATGTACCTGAGATTTAAGCCAAGTGAGTTGGACATGAATTAACTTTTCTTTAATCAATCCACAATTAATCAGATCAATATGATTTTAGAATTTATTATTTAAATATAATTTAATGATCATTTGCCCCTTGGCTAATGTTTGTTAGAAGACTTTAACCACATTTTCATACAGTCAACATTTGAAGCTATTGCTCTATCTACCTGGTAACACAGAGCATCTCTTTCATGGCTACACATTTTTTGTACAACTCATGTGTGATAACTTACCCTTCCTATGTCAGTTGCATAAAGTAATAAAAATGGCAGTGATAAACATTTTTTCATAACTTGGGGAATGTTAAAGGGAAGCTAGTAAAGCAGAAAGTCTGTGACTTAAATTCCAGTAAAGGATACAGGGAATCTGTTAAGGAAAAACTCAAGAAGTACAAAGTATATTAAATCACTCTGCACTAACTTTCTATTAATTGTCTGAATGTGCCATATTTGTAGCTTGAGTTTCTCACTCCTGTATTTAAAAACACCACTTATTCTATTACAAGTTGGCCAAGACAGGGCTGTCTATTAAAAGAGGAGGTTAATGAATATGATCTGAATAAATATCAGAATAAATGAGAATGGCTAATAGTACATGGGAAGATTTAGTTCTGTACAGTTTGGAGACCACCCAGGTTGGAGACAACCAGGGTTTTAGGGCAAGTGACTGAGTTTTAATATATAAGACTACTCTTAAAGGTCTAGTCTCCACAGTAAGCCAAGGGAGTGAGAAGTGGGGGAAGGTTACAGGGATGGATTTATGTGACCTTCAAATGGTTTTTTCTAATAGAATATTAGGAAAAATTTGACAGCAATTCTAAGATGATCTTTCTGAGTCTCTATCATTCTAAAGTAAATTTTATTATAAGCATTCTGTGTTTTTATGTCTCTTAAATACATGACAAAATAATTATAATGATAATGACATGTAATTAAAATGAATTTTCATTTCATTCTATCAAATATTGAAATAAAATTTATTTATTTGACAAATGCATATTGAATACTTAAAATAATCAAAGTATAGAGTGAGGGTATAATGGGAAAGCCAACAGAATTAATAATTTAATTCATGATGAGACACAGTGCCATATAATTGATTAAATGAGGAGTGTTTTGTATAACCTAATTCATAAAATCCTTGATAATTTGTCATTATCCAGTCACAACCTTATTATGGGAGAACTAGATAACTAACTTACTAAATGAGAATTTCAATAAAGCCTCCTGAATGATTTTAGTCTTTTTTTCACCTAGCACAATTCTTGACACATAGTAATTGATAACTGGTTAATAACTTTTCCCACATCCAAGATCAGATCAGATCAGATCAGTCGCTCAGTCGTGTCTGACTCTTTGTGACCCCATGAATTGCAGCACACCAGGCCTCCCTGTGCATCACCAACTCCCGGAGTTTGCTCAGACTCACCTCCATCGAGACCTCCCAGCATCAGAGTCTTTTCCAATGAGTCAACTCTTCGCATGAGGTGGCCAAAGTACTGGAGTTTCAGCTTTAGCATCATTCCTTCCAAAGAAATCCCAGGGCTGATCTCCTTTAGAATGGACTGGTTTGGTCTCCTTGCAGTCCAAGGGACTCTCAAGAGTATTCTCCAACACCACAGTTCAAAAGCATCAATTCTTCGGTGCTCAGCCTTCTTCACAGTCCAACTCTCACATCCATACATGGACACAGGAAAAAACATAGCCTTGACTAGATGAACCTTCATCCAAAAGAGATGAGCTTTATTTTCCTTTCTTTAGAGATCAAACAAGTAAGATGGCTCAGAAAGTTTATATAATCTGTTCCAAAGTCAAACATTCACTGTTCAACATAGATTTGAATGGCATAAATTTTGTTTGGTTTTGTTTTTCATTATGTCCAGGTTAGGGAGAAAATGAGGCACTGGCCCTAACTCTCACCAAGATAAGATTGTTTTAGAGAGATAAGCTAAAGCACTTAACAGTATCTG
>NW_011494485.1:11644-12405 GCF_000754665.1 Bison bison bison
GAATCTGTCCTATGTCTTCATTCCTTTATGGGCCTTACTGGCTGGGGCTTTGATAGAGCTTGGATATAATGTCTTTTTTGTGAGAGACTGACTTCTAAGGACATCAGCTCATTTTATTGCTGTTCAGCAAGCTATTATTAAAGTTTACTGAATCTTTGCAAGCTTGAAGAATGCCGGAGAACTGAGAAAAATACCAAATGTAATTTTATACTGCTCCCATTAAAATAGTCTTGGTGACTTCTAGTTGACCCCAAACTTAATCATTCAATATTTGAGTTATTAATACCCTTATTGTTCTATATGAATAAAGTTTGTTTTGGATCTTAAAAAAATAATTTAATTCATGATGAGACACAGTGTCATATAATTGATTAAATGAGGAATGTATTGTCTAATCTAATTCATCAAATCCTTCATAATTTGTCATTATCCAGTCACAATCTTATTATGGGAGAACTAGATAACTAACTTACTAAATGAGAATTTCAATAAAGCCTCCTGGATGATTTTGTCTTTTTTTCACCTAGCACAATTCTTGACACATAGTAATTGATAACTGGTTAATAACTTTTCCCACATCCAAGATCGGATCAGATCAGATCAGTTGCTCAGTCGTGTCTGACTCTTTGCGACCCCATGAATCACAGCACACCAGGCCTCCTGTGCATCACCAACTCCCGGAGTTCACTCAGACTCACATCCATCGAGTCAGTGATGCCATTCAGCCATCTCATCCTCTGTCGTCCCCTTCTCCTCCTGCC
>NW_011494485.1:12505-18012 GCF_000754665.1 Bison bison bison
ATGAGAACTCTTCACATGAGGTGGCCAAAGTACTGGACTTTCAGCTTTAGCATCATTCCTTCCAAAGAAATCCCAGGGCTGATCTCCTTTAGAATGGACTGGTTGGATCTCCTTGCAGTCCAAGGGACTCTCAAGAGTCTTCTCCAACACCACAGTTCAAAAGCATCAATTCTTCGGTGCTCAGCCTTCTTCACAGTCCAACTCTCACATCCATACATGACCACAGGAAAAACCATAGCCTTGACTAGACGAACCTTCATCCAAAAGAGATGAGTTTTATTTTCCTTTCTTTAGAGATTAAACAAGTAAAATGGCTCAGAAAGTTTATATAATCTGTTCCAAAGTCAAACATTCACTGTTCAACATAGATTTGAATGGCATAAATTTTGTTTGGTTTTGTTTTTCATTATGTCCAGGTTAGGGAGAAAATGAGGCACTGGCCCTAACTCTCACCAAGATAAGATTGTTTTAGAGAGATAAGCTAAAGCACTTAACAGTATCTGGTAATTATTAGAAAAAAAAATACGAAGCAAGGTAGATATTCTAAGAACCACAAGACTTAGAATATTTGAGTAACCATAGCATGGTGGGCTGTAGTTAGTGAAATCTACCTGGAAGTAGTAGATTTCACAGAGTTTAATACACTGTGATAGTACTGAGCAAAGATTGGTTTGAAACTGCTAGTCCAGGTTCACTACTTCAGGGAATCATTAGGGATTCCAGAGAAGAATACTTAAGTTTGAACTATAGATGATGGAGCCTTCTATATACCTGGATTGGATAAAGGGAATTTAAAATATCAGGCTATAAAGGATCCAAAGAAAAGGAAAGCTGGAGGAGTTGTGTTTCTTTCTGAGACTGGATCAGTTAATCTTAAAGGAAATGAGAGACAATAACCTGGAGGGGAGTTGTAAATTTATTCTGATTTGTTTGGAAAATAATAGTCATCAACATCCAGCTATTAACTCCTCAAAATATATGTCGGAACCATGGACAAGGAGTTAGGGTCCAGCAGAGATTCTTAAACATATAGTTTAACTCCCATTGCTTATTGATGCCTAAACTGAAATACAAAAAAGGGATGTGGTATACTCGTGCCAACAAGTTAGAAAATAGTACAACGAGATGAAGGAGACAATATTTTGCTTCATTTTCCAAATAGTCCAGTATTTTAAAGAATACCTTCTGTTGATATAATTATTAATATTTTAAAATATGAAAATGACGCTTATAGACATATGAGGCACACTTTCTTATTTTCCATAGAAATACCTGAAAATAGGGAAAAATGCTTTCAAGTTGTCCAGGAATATAGATTATGGTTTTGAGTCATGCATTAAACAGTTTTTATATTTTAAAATGCAAATTAATTTGTAGGTATTTTTCACATATTCCCTCTCTTTCTAATGGCCTAGACTGAGTGCATTTTCAAGATTAAAATTTTTAAAATAATTTTCAATTTGTCTGAAATATTCAAATATTGGTAAGACAAAAGAATCTGCATTTTAAAAGCTTTTGTTTATTTTCTTGGTAATTCATAATCATTTCATTGATTTTCCACTTTTAGTCTGCAAATGCACTTACCAAAATAGCATTTACATTGTCTTTTTCAAATATGATTTGACCTGCTATCTGATAAAGAATCTCAGAGGTAGGATTTTAGACAAATAGTAAGGGAAAAGATGCTGAGAAGATATAAGTTAATTGGTCAATTCATGCAGTAAGTCAAGTATTAAGTAAAGAATAATCTGTGATTGAATATATAACTTACAGTGTTTCCCACCAAATCAGAAGAATATAATTTAGGGGAGAAGTTAGAATAGAGCCCTGAATTTTTTAAAATTATTGGGAATTATTTTAAAAACCTAAAATGTAATTGTTAGTTGAATGAGATGGTTTATTTGACCACTACAAATATCCTCTCTTCACTATTCAGTTGTTACATACTTAAATGTCATTTTGTGGCCACTGATGTTGACTCTCATACACTAGATAGATTTGCAGTTTTTCTCTTCCAAACCCTACTTTATGTACACAGATTTGAATGGCAATTTCACTGAAAATGAAAAATAAGGAGAGGAGCATTACAGATTTGAAAATAAATTGTGGATATATTGGTTCTGAAGTTTGGAGTAAATGAAATAAAATATTTTAAATATTAAGGCCTTGTGTTTTATATAGTTGAAGTAGAGAATTTTGGTGTGATTTAGTGGAATGATTAATTCTCAGTAGTTCTCCCTAGTCTATGCTTCTTGAACTTCTGCCAGGAGAAAGGTATTGGTTTGTTCAAAGGCATAATAGTTATGAGCATATTATTAAAGCTGGTTTTACATTACTTTACAGCAGTGACTAGAAGGAGGAGGAGGTAAAAATAACAGGAATGGAAGAGAGAAAAGCCAGCCTGAGATACTAAGACATATGATATAGGAACAGAAAGAAGCAAACGTTTTCAGGATGAGTGATTATTAGGAAGAGTTGAACAGCTTGAGTACATCGCTTAGAAAGAAGCCAATTTATGCAAGTGAGTAAGACACTGTATGAGACTAAAATTCAAGTGAAACCTACTATTAACCTCAAATGCCTTACTGAACGTAAAAAACAAATATTTTTAAAGTTTGAGGTGATACCTTTTGAAAAAATAGAGGTAATTATACTTTGCTTGTTATCCTTTTGTTTGACTATAAAATATAATATTCTATCTGTAAATTAAGCACATTTGTAAATTAATAATATTTGTAAATTAGGTACAACAGATATATAGCTGATTTTGGTCATGTATATAGTACTTTGGCCACCTCATGCGAAAAGTTGACTCATTGGAAAAGACTCTGATGCTGGGAGGGATTGGGGGCAGGAGGAGAAGGGGAGGACAGAGGATGAGATGGCTGGATGGCATCACTGACTTGATGGATGTGAGTTTGAGTGAACTCTGGGAGTTGGTGATGGACAGGGAGGCCTGGCGTGCTGTGGTTCATGGGGTCGCAAAGAGTCAGACATGACTGAGGGACTGAACTGAACTGATATACCTCATGATTCCAAATTGGTTGATTTTTTTCTATTTATCACATTTCCACCTAGGATGGATGGAAGGAAATTTCTCACATATAGCATTATCCACATATAAGTGCTTTTTAATTTTCTCTCAAGGTTTCATTTCTGTGTCTATTCTCTCAATAACAAATAGTGAGAATAGGAAAGGGATGACTGATTTTTATCTACAGTACCATTTTTGAATTCAACCAGGGCCTATTATCCAATTATGTTTGATAATACATGCTAATAGAATGGTTGCATAAATATGCTGCATTCTACAGGGTTAGTTTTTAAATCAGGTATCAAAGTTGTTTATCAGGAATTAATATTTTCCAGACAGGGACAAAAAGAATGCAAGGGAAGCCTTTCAAATAAAAATCAAATCTTTTTCTTCAAGTTTTGAATGCTTTCCATTTTAAAATGCCCATAATAAGGAATAATATACATAATTGTATTTACATATTTGTAAAGATTGATAACTATTTAATTTCAAGTGGCTACAAACTGCTCTGAGTCATGGAAAATAGGAATAACATCACAGAATTTATTCTCTTAGGACTTTCTCAGAAAAAGGAAATTGAAATTCTCTGGTTTTTACTGTTCTTACTTTGTTACGTTGCAATTCTGATTGGAAACCTACTTGTCACGATTTCTATCGCCTCCAGTCAACTTGTGAAGCAGCCCATGTATTTCTTTCTGAGTCACCTCTCCCTCGCAGACCTTTGTTACACCTCCACTGTGACCCCCAAGTTGATTGCTGACTTGCTGGCAGCAAAGAAGATCATTTTCTACCATGGCTGCATGACACAGCTCTTCACCATGCACTTCTTTGGGGGGATTGAGGTCTTCATCCTCATAGGGATGGCCTATGACCGCTATGTGGCCATCTGCAAACCTCTGCTCTACACTCTGATCATGACCAGACAGAAGTGCGTTGCCATGATCGCTGCTTGCTGCGCTGGGGGGTTCCTGCGTTCCTTCAGTCAGTTTCTCCTGGCCATCTTTTTACCCTACTGTGGCCCATGTGTATCCTTTGCTGAAACTGGCCTGCACTGACACCACCAGAATTGGTCTCCCTGTCATTGCCAACTCGGGCCTCATGGGCCTGGTGACTTCTGTGGTCTTGTTGGTCTCCTACGCTGTGATCTTGTCCACTGTCAGGTCCTACTCTGTAGAGAATCGCCGCAAAGCTCTCTCCACCTGCAGTTCCCACAACACTGTGATGATTCTCTTTTTTGCTCCTTTATTCTTCATTTACATTCGACCAGCAACTACTTTACCAGAAGACAAAGTGTTCGCTCTTTTTTATACTGTCATTGCTCCCATGCTCAATCCTCTAATCTACACATTGAGAAACTTGGAGATGAAGAATGACATAAAGAAATTCTGGTGCCATATCGCAGTAAGAAAGGAAATGAACTAAAAGATACCTCTGATTTTCACTGCTGAACTTGGTTGAATATATGGATTTTCTACAATGAAGACTTTAAAATGTATAACGCGTGCCTTATATGCTTTTTTGTTTCATTTTGTTTTAGCAATATATAGATTTAAGTACGAGCAAAAGCTTACAACTCCCTGGATTTATCCAGACTCTGCTGTGCTCTTTTCTAGTTTTCTTATTTATATCTCCTCTTCCCCTCTGATCTTTTGGCTGTGTAATCAATTTAGATATTTAGCAGTAGACCACAAAGGCATCATGTAATACAAATCAAAACTGAGAACCTATACAGCCCATTCTTGTATGTGACTTTAGTCAATAAAGCCAATCCCAGGTAGCAATGATTTAGAAGATAATTCCAACATTTTACTTGCATCATTTAAAGAATATTCTAAAAGACCAAATTTTGGACCTGCAACTATATTTCTTAAAAATATAGCTTTCTACTCTGATAATTTTGTAGCCAACAGCGATCTGGAGCTTCTCATATGTCCAACACCAGTACTCTTACCTAAGTCCCACATCAATCTCTTTTCTTTTGTTCAAAGGAACTGTCTTTCCCAACTCTGTCCGTGTAAACGTGAACTGCAACTCTGGCTAATTCTAGCACCTGATAGTGTATATTTGTTACGGGCATGTGTTCTGGACCTGGAATTGCTTACTAACTATGAGGACTAGGACATATGCTTAACAAACCATCCATCAAGTGATAATAATAGCCTAGCACACAGTCTAGTGAGGATATGTGCAGGACTGAAACACTGCTTGGTCACACAGTAAGTGCTCAACACGTATGAGCTATTTTATTGCCCAGTCTCCTGTTATGCATCAGAAATGTAACCCTTCTGATAATAACTTTCATTTGCAGCAGTGAGAGTGTGAGAATGTGGCTCATATTAATGTCATGCTCCTATTACTAGGCTTCCCTGGTGGCTCAGACAGTAAAGAATCCACCTGCAATGTAGGGAATCTGGGTTCAATCCCTGGGTGGGAAGATCCCTTGGAGGAGCTCATGACAATCTGTTCCAGTATT
>NW_011494486.1:0-911 GCF_000754665.1 Bison bison bison
AAAAAAAAAAAAAAAAAAAAAAAAAAAAAAAAAAAAAACAGTTTGTGAATCTTTATTGCTTTCCCATCAATGGGTCTTGCTGATGCTAATAAAAAGAATAATTAATGCTAACGGGGGAAAAATACTTTTAAGGAAGAGTCTAGCCACTTTTTCCAACAAGGTAGAAATTTTAGACAGAATTTAACTTAAATGAATAAATATTTAAATGGTTATTTAAAATAGGATAAATAGACATTTATGTGATTAAATCATGATGTTTTGAGATTACACTACCTAAAGTTTAAAAGGGCAAAAGTGGACAGTATATTGGTCCTCAAAACCAACAAAATATGGTGAAGCACTTATCCTCCAATTTAAAAAAAAAAGAAAAACTTTGAAATCATGTTTTAATGATTCTGTATATGCCTTCCCCCCCTCCCCCTGGTATATTCTCTAAGATATTTCATCTGTCAAAGTTATTTTCTGGCTAAATATTTCAGTACTACTCATTTCCCTAAAAAAAAAAAAAAAAAAAGCCCAAGTAAATCTGCTATATACATATATATCTATATAACTCTGCTATGATATATACATCCCCTTCATGGATCACAGCCTTGTCATGGTGAAGGGGCTTGCATAACTCAGTGAAGCTACGAGCCATGACATACAGGGCCATCCAAGAATGATAGGTCATAGTGAAGAGTTCTGTCAAAACGTGGTTCACTGGAGGAGGGAATGGCAAATTGCTCTAGTATTCTTGCTGCAAGAATGCCATGTACAGTATGAAAAGGCAAAAAGATATGACACCAGAAGAATGGACAGAAATGGGCAAATTTAATTCAGATGACCATTATATCTACTACTGTGTGCAAGAACCCCTTAGAAGAAGTATAGTGACTCTTAGTAAACAGTAGTCTGAGCATTAATTGGGT
>NW_011494486.1:4362-4767 GCF_000754665.1 Bison bison bison
CTATACCATTTTTCTATATTCCACATGTAACTGATAAAATGTTTGCTTTTCTCTTTCTTACTTCACTCTGTATGACAGTCTCTAGGTCTACTCACATGCTAGCAAATGACAGTATTTCATTCCTTTTTATGATCGTGTTATATTCCATGCTGTGTGTGTGTGTGTGTGTGTGTGTTCTTTGACACATGTTCTTTACCTTCCCTGGTAGCTCAGTTGGTAAAGAATCCGCCTGCAGTGCAGGAGACCCTGGTTCATCCCTGATTCCTGATTCAGCAAGATCTGCTGCAGAAGGCATAGGCTACCCACTCCAGTATTCTTGGGTTTCCCTGGTGGCTCAGCTTGTAAAGAATCTGCCTGCAGTGTAGGAGACCTGAGTTCGATTCCTGGGTTGGGAAGATCCCCTGG
>NW_011494486.1:4867-5683 GCF_000754665.1 Bison bison bison
GAGAAGGAAAAGGCTACCCACTGCAGTATTCTGGCTTGGAGAATTCCATGGACTGTATAGTCCATGGGGTTGCAAAAAGTAGGACACGACTGAGTGACTTTCACTTTTGTCTAACTTCACTTTCATATTCTTTATCCATTCCTCTCTTGATAGATATTTAGGGTATGTACATATCCTGGCCACTTTAAATAGTGCTAATGAACTATTCTGCAAATGAACATTGGGGTATGTTTCTTTTTTTAAACTTTTTATTTTGTTTTGGATATAGCTGATAAACAATGTTGTGATAACTTCAGGTGGACAACAAAGGGACTCAGCCATACATATACATGTGTCTATTCCTGAAACTTCACTCCCATTCAGGCTGCCAAATAACATTGAGCGTAATTCCCTGTGTTATGCAGTAAGACAGTGTTTGTGAGCATTTTAAATATAGCAGTGTCTATGCATTGATCCCCAAATCTCTAAAACTATGTCCTTTCCATTATTCTCCCTTGGCAACTGTAAGTTCATTCTCTAAGTCTGTGAGTGTGTTTCTGTGTTGTAAGTAAGTTTTTATCATTTCTTTTTGAGTTTGCATATAAGAGATGTTGAACTACATTTCTGCTTCTCTGTGTGACTTAACTTCACTCAGTATGACAATTGCCAAGTGTGTCCATGTTGCTGCAAATGTTATTATTTCATTCCTTTTTATGGCTGATGACTAGATCTGATAGACAGAGTGCCTGATAAACTATGGACGGAGGTTCATGACATTCTATACGAAACAGGGATCAAGACCATCCCCAAGAAAAAGAAATGCAAAAAAGCAAAATG
>NW_011494486.1:6933-7058 GCF_000754665.1 Bison bison bison
AGAACATGAGAAACGCTGGGCTGGAGGAAGCACAAGCTGGAACCAAGACTGCTGGGAGAAATATCAACAACCTTAGATATGCAGATGACACACCCTTATGGCAGAAAGTGAAGAAGAACTAAAAA
>NW_011494486.1:8263-11002 GCF_000754665.1 Bison bison bison
TCTCCCATTCTGTACATTTTCTTTTTGCTTGGTTTATGGTTTCCTTTGCTGTGAAAAAGCTTCTGACTTTAATTTTGTCCCATTTGTTTATTTTTATTTTCATTTCTGTTATAGTGGGAGATAGATAGAAAAAGACACTGCTGTGATTTTTGTCAGAAAGTGTACTGCCATTGTTTTCTCTAGGAGTTTCATAGTGACCAATCAAACATTTAGTTCTTTAATACAGCTTGCATTTATTTTTGTGTATAGTGTTACATAATGATCTAATTTATTTTTTTTACATGTAGGTGTCCAGTTTTCTCAGCACCATGTGTTCAGATGACTCTCTTTCCAACATTGTGTAGCCTTGCCTCCTTTGTCATAGATTAATTGACATAAATGTGTGTGCTTATTTCTGGGCTTTCTATCCTGTTCCACTGATCTACATTTCTATTTTTGTGCCAGTACCATACTGTTTTTATGATATGACTATAGCTGTGTAGGATAGACTGAAATCAGGGAGCCTTATTCCTCCAGCTCTGATTTACTTCTCAAGATTGCTTTGGCTATTCAGGATCTTTTGTATCTCCGTGCAGATTTAATGATTTTTTGTTCTAGTTGTGTAGAAAATGTAATTGGAAATCTGACAGGGATTGCATTGAATCTGTAGACTGCCTTGGGTAGTGTATTCACTTTAACAATATTTATTCTTCCAACCCAAGAACATGATATATATCTCTGTTTGTATCTTCTTTGATTTTTTAATCAGCATCTTATAGTTTTCACAGTACAGATATTTTGTCTCCTTACATAGGTTTATTCTTAAGTATTTTATATTTTTTGATGCAATTGTAAGTGAAATTGTTTCTTGAACTTCTATTTCTGAATTTTTGTTGTTGGTATATAGAAATGCAGGAGATTTCTTTGTGTTGATTTTGTAATCTACAACTTTACCAAATTCATTGATGAGCAACTAGTAATTTCTGGTAGCATCTTTAGGATTTTCTATATGTAGTATCAGGGAATTCCCAGGTGGATCAGTGGTAAAGAATCACCCTGCAGATGCAGGAGACATAGGAGATGTGGGTTCGATTCATGGTTTGGGAAGATCCCCTGGAGTAGGAAATGGCAACCCACTCCGCTGTTCTTGCCTGGAAAACTCTACGGACAGAGGAGCCAGACTCTATACTGTCCGTGGTGTTTCAAAGGGTTGAACACAGCTGAGTGGCTATGCACACATGCACACATGTATAGTATTATATCATCTGCAAAGAGTGATAGTTTTACTTCTTTTTCCAATTTGAATTCCTTTTATTTCTTTTTCTTCTCTGATTCCTGTATCTGGGACTTTCAAAACCATGTTGAATAAAAGTGGTGAAAGTGGACCTTTTTTCTTGTTCCTAATATTAGAGGAAATGCTTTCATATTTTCACCATTGAGTATGATATTAGCTGAAGGTTTGTTATATATGCCCTATATTATGTTGTGGTAGGTCCCCTCTATGCCCAGTTTCTCTATCTTTCTTTATAAATGAGTGCTAAATTTTGTCAAAAGCTTTTTCTCCATCTACTGAGATGATCATATGGTTTTTATTTTTTTGGTTTCTTGATGTGCTGTTGATTTGTGTATATTGAAAATTTCTTGCATCTCTGGGATAAATCCCACTTGATCATGTTGTGTGATCCTTTTAATGTATTTCTGGATTTGGATCGCTAGTCTTTTGTTGAGGATTTTTGCATCTTTATTCATCATTGATCTTGTAATTTTCATTTTTGTGTGGTATCTTTCTCTAGTTTTGTTATCAGGGTGATGGTTGCCTCGTAGAATGAGTTTGGGAATTTTCCTTCCTCTGCAATTTTTTGGCAAAGTTTCAAAAGAATAGGTGTTGGATCTTATCTAAATGTTTGATGAAATTCACCTTTCAAGACACTGGGTGTTACACTTTTTTGTTTGTTAGGAGTTTTAAAATCAGTTTCTTTCCATTTCAGTGTTTGTGATTGGTCTGTTCATACTTTCTATTTATTCCTGGTTCAGTTTTGGGCAATTGTACCTTTAAGGATTATTCTATTTTTTTAGGTTGTCCATTTTTTTGGCATACAGTTGCTTTTAGTAGTCCCTTATGATCCTTTGTATTTTTGTGGTGTCTCTCCTTTTCCATTTCTTATTTTATTGTTTTGATTTTTCTCCATTTTTCTTGATGAGTCTGGCTAGTGGTTTGTCAATTTTGTTTATCTTTTCAAAGAACCAGATTTTAGTTTCATTGATCTTTGTTTTGTTTTCTTTGTCTCTATTTCATTTATTTCTGCTCTGATTTTTTTACTTTTTTTCCTTCAATGAATTTTAAGTTTTGTTTGTTACTGTTTTTCCAGTTGTTTTAGGTATAAGGTTAGGTTGTTTACTTGAGATTTTTCTTGTTTTTTGAGGTAAGACTGTATTGCTTTAAACTTTCCTCTTAGAACTTCTTTTGCTGCCTCCCTTAAATTTGGATAATTGTAATTTAATTTATTATTCTCATTTTTTAATTTCCTCTTGGTTTCCTCAATAATCTGTTGAATGCTTAGTAGCATGTTGTTTCAGTTCAGTTCAGTCACTCAGTCGTGTCTGCCTCTCTGCAACCCCATGGACTACAGCACGCCAGGCTTCCCTGTTCATCACCAACTCCTGGAGCATGCTCAGACTCATGTCCATCAAGTTGGGGATGCCATCCAACCATCTTATCCTCTAATGTCCCCTTCTCATCCTGCCTTAAATCTTTCCCAG
>NW_011494486.1:11347-14619 GCF_000754665.1 Bison bison bison
TTAAGAGTCTTCTTTAGCATCCACATATTTGTGTTTTTCATATTGTGTGTGTATTTGTGAATGTATCAGAGCAATTTACTATTGGAAACACATATAGTTTCCCCCTCATTTATTATTTTGGTATTCCTAATTCTTATTTTTTTTTTATAACTGGGGGGGAAATTGCTTTACAATTTTGTGTGGTTTCTGTCATAAAACAACACAAATCAGCCATAATTATACATGTATCACCTCCCTTATGAACCTCCCTCCTCATCCTGGATCATACTCCTCCAGGTCTTCACAGAGCTCCAGGCTGTGCTCCCTGTTTCTCGCCAGCTATCTTTGTTGCACATGGTAGTGTATACATGTCAACGGTACTTTCTCCATTTCTGTCAGTCTCTCCTTCCCCCAATGTGTCCACAAGTCCATTCTCCACATCTGAGTCTCCATTGTTTCCCTGCAAAAAGGTTCATCAATATCACTTTTAAGATTCCACCTATATGTGTGTTAATATTAAATATTTATTTTTGTCTTTCTGACAAAAATACTTCACTCTGTATAACAGTCTATAGGATCATCCACCTCATTAGAATTGACTAAAATTCCTTTTTATGGCTGAGTAAATATTCCACTGTATATATGTACCACCATATCTTCTTTATCCACTCAATTGTCAGTGGTCATCTAGGTTGTTTCCATGTCCTAGCCACTTTAAATAGCACTGCAATGAACATTGGGGAACATGTGTCTTTTTCAATGATGGTTTTCTCAGGGTATATGCCCAATAGGGGGATTGCTGGGTCATATGGTAGTTCTATTTTTAACTTTTTAAGGAACCTCCAAACTGTTTTCTATAGTGACTGTATCAGTTTACGTTCCCAACAACAGTCTGTGGGGATTCCCTTTTCATCACATCCTCTACAACATTTATTTTTTGTAGATTTTTTGATGATGGCCATTATGACTGATGTGATGTGACATCTCATTGTAGTTTCTTTGCATTTCCCTAATAATGAGTGATATTGAGCATCTTTTCATGTGTTTATTGTCCACCTGTATGCCTTCTTTGGGAGAAGGCAATGGCAACCCACTCCAGTACTCTTGCCTGGAAAATCCCATAGATGGAGGAGCCTGGTAGGCTGCAGTCCATGGGGTTGCTAAGAGTTGGGCATGACTGAGCGACTCCACTTTTACTTTTCACTTTCATGATTTGGAGAAGGAAATGGCAACCCACTCCAGTATTCTTGTCTGGAGAATCCCAGGGACAGAGGAACCTAGTGGGCTGTCATCTATGGGGTTGCACAGAGTCGGACACGACTGAACGGACTTAGCAGCAGCAGCAACAGCATGCCTTCTTTGGAGAAATGTCTGTTTAGATCTTCTTCTCATTTTTTGATTGGGCTGTTTGTTTTTCTTAATGTTGAGCTGCATGAGGTGCTTATATATTTTGGAGATTAATATTTTGTCAGTAGTTTTGTTAGAAATTATTTTCTCCCATTATAAGAATTGTCTTTTAACCTTATTTAGTGTTTCTTTTGCTTAAAAGCAAAAGCTTTTAAGTTTAATTAGGTCCCATTTGTTTATTTTTGTTTTTATTTTCATTACTTCAGGAGGCGGGTCAAAGAGAATCTTGCTGGGATTTATGTCAAAGAGTGTACTACCAATGTTTTCCTCTAAGGGCTTTATAGTTTTTTTTTCTTGTAGTTTATTTTTCATCTCATCATGTTGTGATCAGAAAACATACTTGATATGATTTCAGTTTTCTTAAATTTACCAAGGCTCAGTTTGGGGCTCAGCATTTGGTAAATCCTTGAGAATGTTCTGTGTGCACTTGAAAAGAATGTGTATTCTGCTGCTTTTGGATGGAATGCTCTATAAATATCAATTAAGTCCATCTGTTTTAATATGCCATTGAAGGCCTATGTTTCTTGACTAAATAAATCTGTCTAGATGATCTGTCCATTCATGTTAGTGGGGTGTCCAAGTCTCCCACTATTATTGTGTTACAGTTGATTTTTCCCTTTATGGTTGTTTGCACTTGCCTTACATATTGAGGTGCTCCTCTGTTGGGTGCATATATCTTTACAATTGTTATATCTTCATCATGGATTAATCTCATTATCATTTAGTTTCTTCTTTGCCTCTTACAACAGACTTTGTTTAAAGTCTATTTTGCCTGATACGAATATTGCTGCTCCAGCTTTCTTTTGATTTCCATTTGCATGGAATGCCTTCTTCCTTTCCCTCACTTTGAGTCTGTATATCTCTCTTGGTCTAAGATGGGTCTCTTGTAGACAGCATTTATATGGCTCTTGTTTTTGTATCCAATCAAGTGAACTATGTCTTTTGTTTGGTGCATTTAATCCATTTACATTTAAGGTAATTATCAATATGTGTGATCCTATTACCATTTTCTTAATTGTTTGGGGTTGATTTTGTAGATCTTTATTCTTCTCTTGTATTTCTTGAGTATATAAGTCCCTTTACCATTTGTTGTAAAGCTGGTTTGGTGGTACTGAATTTTCCTAACTTTTGCTTGCCTGTAAAGTTTTTGACTTTTGTCAAATCTAAATGAAAGCATGGCTGGGTACAATATTGTTGGTTGTGGGTTCTTCCCTTAACCCACTTTAAAAATTTCATGCCATTCCCTTTGGACTTGTAGAGTTTCTGCTGAGAAATCACCTGTTTACCTTATGGGAGTTCCCTTGTATTTTCTTTGTTGTTTTTAATATATTATCTTTGCTTTAATATTAGTCAGTTTGATTACTGTGGGTGTCTCCATGTTCTTCTTTGGCTTTAGCCTTCCTGTGATTCTCTGTGTTTCCTGGATTTAACTGACTATTTCCTTTACTGTGTTAGGGATGTTTTAAGCTATTATCTCTTCAGATAGTCTGTGGAGTCCTTTCTCTCTCTTCTTCTTCTTCTAGGATCCCTATAATGTGAATATTGTGTCTTTAATATTGTCTCTGATGTCTTTTAGACTGTGTTCATTTTTTTAATTCTTTTTTCTTTATTCTTTTTCTTGCTGATGTTTTCCACCATTCTATCTTTTAGGTCATTTATCCATTCTTCTGCTTGAGCTTTTCTGCTTTTGATTCCTTCCAGGGTATTTTTCACTTTAGTTATTGTATTGTTCATTTCTGTTTGTTTATTCTTTAGTTATTCCATGTCTTAAGCAATTTTTGCAGCTTCTCAGTCTTTGCCTCTGTTCTTTTTCTGAGATCCTCGATCATCTTCAATACCATTATTCTCAATTCTTTCTCTGTCTGTTGCCTATCTACACTTCATTT
>NW_011494486.1:14810-15722 GCF_000754665.1 Bison bison bison
CCTTAATCTGAAACATAATCCTCTGCCTTTTCATTTTAATAGTTTTCTGTGATTGTGGTTTTTGTTCTGTAGGCTACAGTACTGTAGTTCTTGTGGCTTCTTCTGTCTGTCCTCTGGTGTATGTGGCTCCCCAAGAGGCTTTTGGAAGCTTCCTGATAGGAGAGACTGGTGGTGTGTAGAACTGGGTGTTGTATGGAACTGGGTCTTGCTCTGATGGGCGGGACCATGCTCAATAAAACAAATCCACTTGCCTGCTGATGGCTTGTTTTTCTGGTATTGAGTTGCATAAGCCGCTTGTGTATTTTGGAGTTTAATACTATGTCAGGTGATTCACTTGCTATTTTTTTTTTCAATTCTGAAACTTGTCTATTCATTTTATTTATGATTTATTTGCTGTGCAAAAGCTTTTAAGTTTAATTAGGTCCAACTTTTTTGGTTTTGCTTTTATTTCCATTGTTCTAGGAGGTGGGTGACAGAGAATCTTGCTGTAATTTATGCCAAGGAGTGTACAAACTATGTTATCTTCTAGGAACTTTATAGTTTCTGGCCTTATATTCAGTCTTTAATCCATTTTGAGTTTAGTTTTTGTATGATGTTAGGAAGTGTTCTACTTTCATTCTTTTATATGTAGTTTTCTAGTTTTCCCAGCACCACTTATTGAAGAGGCTATTTTTTCTCCATTATATATTCTTGCCTCTTTTGTCAAAGATAAGATGCCCATAAGTGTGTGGGTTTAACTCTGGATTTTCTAGTCTTTTTCTATTGGTCTATATTTCTGTTTTTGTGCCAGTACCACATTGTCTTGATGACTGTAGCTTTGTAGTATGATTTAAAGTCATGGAGGTTGATTCTTCCAGCTCCATTCTTCTTTCTCAAATCACTGTGGCTATTAGAGTTGTTTTGTGTTTCCAT
>NW_011494486.1:15822-18873 GCF_000754665.1 Bison bison bison
TTTTTGCTCTAGCTCTGTGAAAAATACCATTGGAAGTTTGATAAGGATTGCATTAAATCTATAGATTGCTTGGGACATGTAGTCATTTTCACAATATTGTTTCTTCCAATCCAAGAACATGGTATATCTCTCAATATGTTTATGGCATCTTTGATTTCTTTCTTTAGTGTCATACAGTTTTCTGCATACAGGTCTTTTGTTTCTTTAGGTAGGTTTATTCTTTTTGTTGCAATGGTGAATGGAGTTGTTTCCTTAATTTCACTTTCAGATCTTTTATTCATAGTGTATGGAAGTGCAAGGGAATTCCTTGTATTAATTTTATATCCCGTGACTTTACTGTACTCATTAATTAGCTGTAATAATTTTCTGTTGGCATCTTTTGGATTTTCTATGTATAAGATAGTGTCTTCTGCAAACAGGAGAGTTTTGTTTTCTGATCTGGATTCTGTTTTTTAATTCTCTGATTGCTATGGCTAGGACTTTGAAAACTCTGTTGAATAAGAGTTATGAGAGTAGGCACCCTTGTCTTGTTCCTAGTCTTAAAGGAAATAATATCAGTTTTTCACCTTTGAGGATAATATTTGCTGTGGGTTTGTCATATATGGCTTTTACTATGTTGAGGTATGTTCCTTCTATTCCTGCTTTCTGGAGAGTTTTTATCATAAATGGGTTTTGAACTTTGTCCAAAGCTCTCTTTGCATTTATTGAGATGGTTGTGTTTTTTTTTTTTTTTTTTTTTTTTGGTGTTTCAATTTGTTAATTTGGTGCATCACATTTACTGATTTGCATTACTGAAGACTTCTTGTATCTGTGGGACAAAGCCTGCTTGGTCCTTTTTATATGTTGTTGGATTCTGTTTGTTAGGATTTTGTTGAGGACTTTTCATCTTTGTTCACCAGTGAAACTGGCCTCTAATTTTCTAATTTTTTCATCATCTTTGTCTGGTTTGTTATCATGGTAATCATGGCATCAGAATGAGTTCAGGAATTTTTCTTCCTCTGCAATTTTCTGTGTTTGAGTAGTATAGGTGTTGCAAGTGAAAGTGAAAGTGAAAGTTGCTCAGTCGCGTCCGACTCTTTGTAACCCCATGGACTAAACAGTCTATGGGATTCTCCAGGCCAGAATACTGCAGTGGGTAGCCTTTCCGTTTTCCAGGGAATCTTCCCAACCCAAGGATCGAACCCAGGTCTCCCACATTGCAGGCGGATTCTTTACCAGCTGAGCCACAGGGGAAGCCCAAGAATACTGGAGTGTGTAGCCTATCCCTTCTCCAGTGGATCTTCCTGACCCAGGAGTTGAACTTGGGGTCACCTGCATTGCAGGCAGATTGTTTACCAGCTGAGCTATCAGGGAAGCTCTTCTCTAAACTTTTAGTAGTGTTCATCTGTGAAGCCATCAGGCCCTGAGCTTTTGTTTGTTGGGAACATTTTTATTAACAGTTTTGATTTTTGTGCTTGTGATTGGTATGTTCATATTTTCCATTTCTTTCTGATTCAGTTTTGAAAGGTTATATTTTCTAAGAGTTTCATTTCTTCCAGGTTGTCCATTTTATTGGTATTGCTCGTAGTAATCTCTTCTGATCTTTGGACTTCTGCATTGTCTGTTGTAACTTCTTTTTCATTTCTGTTGTAACTTCCTTTGTCTGTTGTAACTTCTCCTTTTTAATTTCTAATTTTACTGATTTGAGTTTTCTCCTTTTTTTTCTTGATGAATCTGGCTAATGGCTTGTCAATTTTGTTTATGTTTTCAAGGAATCAGGTTTTAGTTTTGTTGAACTTTGCTATTGTTTTCTTCATTTATTTTTCATTTATTTCTGCTCTGGTATTTATGATTTCTTTCCCTCATATAACTTTGAGGATTTTTGTTTTGTTTGTTTGTTTTAGTTGCTTCATATGAAAAGGGAGTTTGTTTATTAAATATTTTTCTTGTTTCTTGAGGTATGATTGTTATAAACTTCCCTCTTAGCACTGCTTTAGGTGAATGCCATAGGCTTTGAGTTTTCATGTTTTCATTTTAATTTGTTTCTAGGTGTGTTTTGATTTCCTTTTTTATTTCCTCAATGACCACTAGGTTATTCAGAAGTGTATTGTTTGGCCTGCATGTTTGTGTTTTTTATAGTTTTTTTCTCCCTCCATTTGATGTCTAATCTTACAGCGTTGTGGACAGAAAATATGCTTGGAATGATTTAATTTTTTTTGAATTTACCAAGGCTAGATTTATGGCCCAAGATGTTATCTGTCCTGTAGAATATTCCATATGTACTTGAGAAGAAATCCACTATCTTTTGATGAAATGCACTGTAGCTATCAGTTAGGTCTGTCTGGTCCAATCCATTGTTTAAAGCTTGCATCCTTATTAGTTTTCTGTCTGGGTGATCTGTCCATTGGTGTGAGTGAGATACTGATGTCTCCCACTATTATGATGTTACCGTCAATTTCCTGTTTAATTGTTGTTAGCATTTGCTTTATGTATTAAGGTGCTTCTATGATGGGTGCATATGTATTTATAGTTATTTTACCTTCTTGAATTGATTCTGTGATTATTATGTAGTATCCTTCTTTGTTTCCTCTAACGGTCTTTATGTTAAAGTGTATTTTATCCAATAAGAGTATTGTTACTTCAGGTTTCTTTTGATTTTGGTTTGCATGGGATATCTTTTTCCAGCCCTTCATTTTCAGTCTGAATATGTCCCTAGGTTTGCGGTTGGTCTCCTGTAGATGGCATATATAGGGGTCTTGTTTTTGTATTTATTCAGCCAATCTGTGTGCTTTGGTTGGAGCATTTAGGCCTTTTACATTTAAGATAAATATTGATATGTATGATTGTATTACCCATTGATTGTTTGGGGTTTGTTTTTGTAGGCCTTTTTTGTTGTTGTTGTTTTCTGTCTTGAGAAGTCTTTTTAGCATTTTTTGAAAAAGTGGTTTGGTGGTGCTGAATTCTCTCAAATTTTGCTTTTCTGTAAACTTTTAAATTTCTCCTCCAAATCTAAATTAGATCCTTACTGCACAGAGTGATCTCAGTTGTAGGTTTTTCTTTCTTTTAATCCCT
>NW_011494486.1:18973-20287 GCF_000754665.1 Bison bison bison
TGCCAGTCCCTTCTGGCTTGCAGAGTTTCTGTTGAAAGATCAGCTGTGTTAGTCTTATGGGAATTCCCTTGTATGTTATTTGTTGCTTTTCCCTTGCTGTTTTTAATATTTGTTCTTTGTGATTAATTTTTATTAGTTGCTTTAATATGTGTCTTGGTGAGTTTCTCCTTGGGTTTATCCTGTAGGAGTCTCTCGGCTTCCTGGACTTGGGTAGCTATGTTCTTTCCCATATTAGTGAAGTTTTTGACCTTGATCTCCTCAAATATTTATCATGCCCTTTCCTTTTGTCTTCTTTTTCTGGGTCTGCTATGATTCTGATATTGTTATGCTTAATAATATTTCAGAGGTCTCTGAGACTGTCCTTTTTATATTCTTTTTTCTTTATTCTGCTCTAATTTAGTCATTTCCACCATTCTATCTTCTGGCTTCAGTTATTCTGCTTTTAGTTCCCTCCAGTGTATTTTTAATCTCAGTTATTGTGTTGTTCATTGCTGAGTCTTTATTCTTTAATTCTTCTAGGTCCTTGTTAAACATTTCTTGCATCTTCTCAATCCTTGCCCCCAGTCTATTTATCTGTGCCTCTATTTTATTTTCAAGATTTTGCATCATCTTTAGCATCATTACTCTGAATTATTTTTCAGACGGATTACCTATTTCCTTTTCATTTGTTTGGTCTTGTGAGTTTTTAACATTTTCCTTCATCTGTTGTATGTTTTTCTGCCTTTTCATTTTATTTAATTTACTGTGTTTGAGATCTCCTTTTTGCAGACTGGAAGGTTGTAGTTCCTCTTGATATTGGAGTCTGCCTCTCATAGTGCCTTCTGAAGGATTCCTGGCTGGTGGGATTTATACCTGTGTTCTGGTTAATGGAGCTGGATCTTGTCTCTCTGAAGGGTGGTGCAATGTCCAGTAGTGTGTTCTGGTGTGTCTATGGGTTTTGTATATCTTTGAGTAGTCTGTCTGCTAATGTCTAGCGTTGTGCTCCTGTTTTGCTGAAGTTTTGGTCTGGGGCCTCCAGCACTGGGGCTGGCCTTTCAGTGGGGCTTGGTCTTATTGTTGAGATGGAGACCATTGAGAGAGCTCTCGTTGATTAATGTTCCATGAAATTGGGAGTTCTTTGGTAGTTCAAAATTGTGGGCTCGGGTCTCCCACCTCAGGTTCAGGCCTAACCCCTTAATGTAGTACCAAAACCTCACAAGCCACACAGAACAGAAGACAAACCGCCAAGACTATTGGTGAAAGCAACATTTAATACCCCACAAAACCCTAACGAAGTCACACCAAAGTCCTCCAGTATTTCTAGGAAGGTGTCTG
>NW_011494486.1:20965-22680 GCF_000754665.1 Bison bison bison
GGAAATGGCAACCCACTCCAGTGTTCTTGCCTGGAGAATCCCAGGGATGAGGGAGCCTGGTAGGCTGCCGTCTATGGGGTCGCACAGTCGGACATGACTGAAGACTTAGCATAGCATTTGTAAACTGCAGTCATGTCTATTTCCACTTGCTGTTTGGAGGCCACCTTCAGACACTCAGCTGCTCTCTTTAAATCTGTCTCGGTGACAATGACCTCTTGCTACGCTGAGACACCCAGTCTTTTCCCTGGATTCCCTCCTCTGTTGCCCTAGTCCCCTCAGAGTATCCTTATGGCAGCCCATACCAGTTCTCTCCCTGGGGTCTGACACTGGGACCTGAGCCTTGGCACCTTGCCCCCCATTCTCTGCTGTGGGTGGAGGCATGAGAGCCTCTTCTCTGCTAGGAAGTGCTGTTTGGCAATGATCTCTGTGGTGAATTGTCGCTGTTTTGCCTTCTGAGCACCTGTCATTGCACTCCCCTCTGAGTTCTGAAGCTCCCCACTGACCTGGCCTGTGAGTGAGTTTCCGAGTGTGCCAAAAATTTTCCTCCTTCACCAGTCCCTTCCTGAGGCACAGGTCCATATCATGAAATCCTTTGTCTCTTTTTTATCATTACCTTTTTTCGTACCTCAGTCTAAGGAGATTGGCTAGCCATTTTGAAGTCTGGTGTCTTCTGCTGCCAGCATTCAGTTGTTCTGTTGGAGTTGTTCCATATTCAGTTGAATTTTTGATGTATTTATGGGGAAGAAGGTGATCTTCCCATATTATTCTTCCACCACCTTCTTCCATCTCTGCATTTATCTTTTGAATTATTGTTTATTCTGGGTATATGCCTGGAAGTGACAGTATTGGATGATACAGTAGTTCTATTTTCAGTTTTTTGAGGAACCTCCATACTATTCTCTGTAGTGACTGTATCAATTTACATACCCACAAACAAGCGTAGGAGTGTTCCCTTTTCACCATGTCCTCTCTAGTGTTTACTTTTTGTAAAATTTTTGATGATGGCCATTCTGACTAGTATGAGGTGATACCTCATTGTAATTTTGATTTGCATTTCTTTAATAATTAGTGATGCTGAGCATCTTTCAATTTATTTGTTTTGGCATCTATATGTCTTTGGAGAAATGTCTGTTTAGGTCTTCCACTTATTTTTTTCATTGGGTTGGGTTTTTTATATGTTGCGTTGTAGATTCTAATTTAAACATGTAATCAAAGCTAATAGGAATAAACATTTCCGTTTAGAGTAGGAAAGTAGAGTATGTGCTTTCAGTAAAGAAATTATGAAGAATGGAATTGAATTTTGCTGAAGGAAAAGAAACACTGTCTTAGAGCTGACTGTTTTTCAATGGAACAATAAGGGACAAACTAGTAGGGATACAGAGAATGACGAAAGATTGTGAAAAGTAATGGCCAGTGGGGTGGGGGGGGGGCGTGTTTTATGCATGTCCAGGGTTAAGTAATTTTATATTGAAATAATAAAATAAATAAATTTTGTTGCTAAGTAGGTGAGTACAGGATTGGAATTTGAAAGAAGTTTCTTAATGCTCCTTTTTTATAAGAGATTGTATGAATTCTGTGCCCTTAAGTGTTTTAATTTTTTTTCCATCTTTTTGTGACTTGGGTTAAATACGTAAGTATTTTTTAAAAAAGACGTATGATCTTTTATGTTTTAAAACATTTTTGTTATTTTTAATAGACTTATCAAATTATCAAAA
>NW_011494486.1:22780-24044 GCF_000754665.1 Bison bison bison
GGGACCCTGAGACATCTCAAAGAAGAATGTTAAATGAATTATTTGGTATGTGAAATTATTTGAAAAACGTTGTCAAGTGATTGGCATTTATTCATACACCTTAGCTTATGGTGAATGGATAAATATCATTAGTATAGATATTCCAAAATTTATGTGAAATTTCTCACATTTGATATGCCCTGTTGCAATATTAGTTATAATTCTAATTATTAGCCTAAAATATTTTATGTCACAGAAATATCTAAGTTTCTTGCTAACTGCATTATACTCAAATCTTTAACCATTCTAAATTTTGTAATTTATAGATAATCATTATTTCCACTTATGCTTTTACACAATGAAGGTCTTCAAGAAAACTCATAAAAAATAACTTAAAAAAAAAAGAAATGTAAGTTTTCAGTAGCCTTTAGATAGTACCACTGACCTAAGTAACAAATGAAAAAACTCTAATGGGAAAACTCACAACTTCATCCAGATCAACAAGAATTAATTACATGGGGTTGAATGAGCTGATGAACATGATATACAACTTTATGAAATTTTAGAAAATATACAAGCTTTAATTTTTATTTTCCAGAAAAATCTTTCTCTTATGATGTGACCTGCAACAAGTTGATAAAATATAGCTTTGTAAAGGGTGAAGCATTAGCCTTTTTCTCTCTACTTGATCCTATCAGAGATTGGCTTCTTTAGCCAGGTCTCCTGTGGACTTGATGGTTTATTGCAACTGGATTAAAATGAGTTATACTAATTATTGTTTTAATTTATTCTTTGTTTACAAATTATGATTTGTGTCTCTCTGCTACACTATGGTTTTGTCAATATTACCAGCTGTATTACTGATACCATGTCTATTTTATAAGATTGTTGCCTGTTTCAATACCCAATGTAAAACTAGGCCTCTAGCAAAGTTGATGATGGCTGAACATCTTGAGGAAATAGATAAAATCTATGACTCTTACAGTGATTGTAATAGTATGATTATAGGTATGGGCTTCCCTGGTAGCTCAGTTGGTAAACAATCCACCTACAATGCAGGAGATCCCAGATCAATTCCTGGTTTATGAAGATCTGCTGGAGAAGGGATAGGCTACCCACTCCAGTATTCTTGAGTTTCCCTTGTGGCTCAGCTGGTAAAGAATCTGCCTGCAATGTGGGAGACCTGGGTTCAATCCCTGGGCTGGGAACATCCCCTGGAGAAGGGAAAGGCTACACATTCCAGTATTCTGGCTTAGAGAATTCCATGAACTGTATAGTTCATGGG
>NW_011494486.1:26471-26741 GCF_000754665.1 Bison bison bison
CAGCTTTCTTCACAGTCCAACTCTCACATCCATACATGATCACTAGAAAAACCATAGCCTTGACTAGATGGACCTTTGTTGGCAAAGTAGTGTCTCTGCCTTTCAATACGCTATCTAGGTTGGTTATAACTTTTCTATCAAGGAGTAAGCGTCCTTTAATTTCATGGCTGCAGTCACCATCTGCAGTGATTTTGGAGCCCCCAGAGATGAAGTCTGACACTGTTTCCACTGTTTCCCCATCTATTTCCCATGAAGTGATGGGACCAGATG
>NW_011494486.1:26841-27211 GCF_000754665.1 Bison bison bison
GTTGAGTTAAAAAATTATACTAGTTTTAAATATAAAACATAGTGGCTCAGTATTTTTATAGTTTATATCCCATGTGAAGCTACTATAAAATATTGGCTATATTTCCCGTACTGTCAATTACACTCATTAATTTTGTTTTATATTAATAGTTCAGTTCAGTCACTCAGTCGTGTCCGACTCTTCGACCACATGAACTGCAGCACACCAGGCTTCCCTGTCCGTCACCAACTCCTGGAGTTCACTCAAACTCACGTCCATCGAGTCAGTGGTGCCATCCAGCCATCTCATCCTCTGTCATCCCCTTCTCCTCCTACCCCCAATCCCTCCCAGCATCAGGGTCATTTCCAATGAGTCAACTCTTCGCATGAGG
>NW_011494487.1:0-335 GCF_000754665.1 Bison bison bison
GGCCGTGGGAAGACTTCCTAATGTGATCCAAGATGAAACCAGCAAGAGAAATGGTTTTGATTTAGGAGAATGTCTGGTGTTACACAAGAATATAATTTTTATACAGCCGTATTTTCCACTGTATTTCTAACCCAGGAAAGGAGAATGAGATATGATCCACAGACCACTATAGAAACTATTCTGATCTGGAAGAGAAATTATAAAACAATCACACCAACACTGACCTATCTATTTTTGAGAGTTGTACTCGTGTGACACAGGATAAACTGTCTATCAGGGAAAGTGTGTTAGTCACTCAGTCATGTCTGATTCTTTCTGACCCCATGGACTGTAGC
>NW_011494487.1:1334-2472 GCF_000754665.1 Bison bison bison
AAAATGGCAACTGACTCCAGTATTCTTGCCTGGAGAATAGAAGAGCCTGGGAGGCTACAGACCATGGGGTCACAAAGAGTCAGATACAACTGAAGTGACTTAGCACATATGTTCCAGTGTCTCCTAGTTTACAGGCTATTGGAAGTCAAATAGAATTTGTATCCTACTGTTGTGTCCAAATTATATAAATCTTAATTATGTTGAACTGGTTCATGGTGCTTTTCAGGTCTAACTATATCCTTCTACTTTTAGAAATTAAATTAAATAAACTTTAATAAATCATAATCCATTCATTTTAGAATGAATATTCCATTAACTTTGGAGAGCTTGATATTGAAACTCCAACTAAAATCTTAATTTATCTACTTAAAAAGACAAATGTATTATATAGTGGAACTATATGTAACTTTCTTCTGTGTTGTACATGTCTCCTGTAAGTGTGTTATCATACTTTCATAGTACAAAAAAAGAAAAAAGAAAAAGAACAGAGAAATATACAGAGACAACTCTAATAAATGTGTAGACAAGTGTAGGTAATTGGGAAGAACATCAAGAACATAGTCCAAAAATGGATCAAATAAGGTTAACATTTCCATGCACACACCTACACTAACATGGGAACTACATACATTTTAAAAGTGATAAAAAGTATTCAATTCAATAAAATCAAGATGATTTTTCACTGGTTAAATCTTATCATTTTTTGTGGATGATAATCTGTATTTTTAAAATACACTTATGTGCAAACACACATACCAATATGAAATAAACTAGGACTCTAAATAGAGTCCTTTATTTCTTTTGAAATCTGTGTCACTTGTGTTGAGCTATATTTTAGAAATTTGACATAGTTGCACAAACATTAGGAATATGATTATGGTAAGTGCTTTGGAAAATAAAAAGAGGTGATAAGATCATGTCTGAGATACGAGGGTGGAGTGTAACGGAAACTACCGGACCTGGGCTTGAGTGAGGAAACCTCCACTCCCAAAATCCAGTATCCCCACTAAACACAGGTGTGTTCATTACTCAAAGCAAAGGTAGACTAAGAAGGTGCGGATTTCCACCGTAACTGGTGGCTTGTGCAGGTCCCTCCCTAAATCATCCTAAATCTTTATTAAAGGTTAAGAGAAAAAAA
>NW_011494487.1:3107-3606 GCF_000754665.1 Bison bison bison
CCACCAAGTGGGTCACCCGGTCAGCCTGAAGAGCAGCCAGAGGATCACCAATCTGCCAATAAGACCGTCAGTCTCTATGTCAACGGAGGATCAGGCTAGTGCCCTGATGAGTCTGCAATGAGTACCCTCATAAATCATTTAATCGGATAATCCACCCCCTTCACAGCCTGCCCTGTTAATCAGTCCAGTTAGGCTCCCTGTAAATCAGCTTCCTAATAAGCTAATCCCCCTACCAGGCACTCAGTCATTAGTCACACAGTTATCCTGCGTGTAAACCAGCTAATCGGTTTCACTGTTAGTCCTTGATTTCTCTTGAAATTCGTTTTCCAGGCTCCTAAGTAGGTCAGTCATCCAAAAGTCAGTCCCGCCCTTATCAAGTCTGGAAAGGTCACTGCATCTCTTGCACTCTGCTTCAGAAATATACAGACAGAGGTGTGCTGAGGTCAAATAACCGTCTGGGGCCCTTGGAACCAGAGACAAAGGTAAAATTGAGAGGAGA
>NW_011494487.1:3706-4129 GCF_000754665.1 Bison bison bison
GAGAACAGGCTCTGGGACACAAGGGAGAGGTGGTCTAGAGAGCCGGTCTTCACGATAAGAAGAAAAGGAAAAAATAAGAAGTTGATAACAAATACCCCAGGCAGAAAAATTAGAAGGAGAGAACTAAAGGTTTGCAGATTCTCAATCCAGGCAGTTCAGGAGGAAAAGCAGACACAGCCCCAGGCCCAGAACAGGACATGTACCTGAGAAGCTGCCATTTCCTCCTTTTCTTCCTCCTGCTGTGTCTTCTCTGAGGATGTTATGTAGCAAACACACCTCTGCATCTTGAGAAAATACCTTCAAAGGCATCCGCACAGCTCTTTAACCTGCAACCACTTCACCTACAGACAGAAGGCCCTTGAAAAGCCGAAAAGACCCACCTCCCCTGTCCTGTCTCAGGAGAGATTCAGGAACAATCACTTT
>NW_011494487.1:4229-10490 GCF_000754665.1 Bison bison bison
GAAATGAGTCTTTAGCAAATTCCCTGTTTGTTCTGATGTTTCTCCCTCACGGCCCACATTAAGGAGCCCTGAGGTCGAGCCCTTACACTCAGCACACCTGAGACTTCTCTGTGGGGTAGGGTTTAGGGAAGGGATTTCTTAGGAAGGTCAAGGCAAGAACCAGGCACAGAAAGAGGCAGTGATTGGGATTCAGGCCTTTCTAAGTGACCCTGAGTGAAGTGCTGTGGGCTCCCCAGGCCAAGCGTGGATGGGTCCATTCAAACCAAAAAGACCAGGATTCTAGTGAGCGCTGTGAGGGTGTCATTGAAGGGGGGCCTGTGAAGTAGACCCTGGGGTTCAGCAAGACTGCTGATCTCAAGGAAGGGGGTCACCTATTGCAGGTGCTCACAGGACTGGCTGGTGTGAGTTCAAGGACCTGCAGGCTGCCTGCTCCCCAGATAGATGCTGAAGCAGCAACAGCATGGAGCAGTTCAGGTAGACTCTCAACAGTACTCTGTATGATCCTTCTTATTAGAACCACCACAATGTCCCTTCAGTTACAGAGAGGGAAAAAGATACAGTGTAGAAATGGTGCAAAATATATGACGTTACTAGAGATTTAAAGCCAGTAAGGAAACTAATTTCTACAGATGCCATGTCTCTGTGCTACCAAATAGTTTATTGTTGTTATCTCTTCCCTGAAACCTTTAATAAGGTGGGAGAGATTAATGGTGGTGGTGGGTTAACACTTCATTAAAATAAAAAATAAAAACCATTCACTTTTTATTAATTAGCATGTCTTAATTTCACACATAGTTGAAATAAAACATTTTACAATTCACTGTGTGATCATTGATTAAAATACAAATTACAAGTGTAGAGAAAGCTATTTATTTTCCTGATATAACAATCCGAGAACTGTGATTTCTGTGATTGACAAAACAGAAGCTAGTAAACAGACATACACTAATTATATGACTTTTTCAGGAAGGGTTTCCCATACATTTCTAGGTTATCACAGAAGCTGTCTTTATTTCAATGTTGTCAACTAATGTTCATGAATTCTAGTGACATTATAAACATAACATCAATATTTTAGTGAGCTGTCACTGTGTTCTCATCACAAATCAAGTGACATAACTATTGAAAATTTAGAACCAATCTGTCTTACTTTAATACATGAAAAGATTCCATGATCACTTACATCATGGTGACGTCCAAGGATATTTGACAGGAATCAAACACCTCCAGTTAGATGTTCATTGTACATTTTACATTACGGTGTCCATCTCCTAATGGAGAATAGATATAAATGGTTGCAACACAATATAGAAGGGCTTCTCTTCTCTGAAGCACAAACCATCAAAAACCTATATTTGCATACACACTAGAAACGAAGCATAGTATGGATTATTTGAGAGCTGAATGACATTCATTTTGGTTTTCAAATAATTTCACATTATGTCATTATAAACAAGGCTGCTGCTGCTGCTGCTAAGTCGCTTCAGTCGTATCCGACTTTGTGCGACCCCATAGACGGCAGCCCACCAGGCTCCGCCGTCCCTGGGATTCTCCAGGCAAGGACACGGGAGTGGGTTGTCATTTCCTTGTCCAATGCATGAAAATGAAAAGTGAAAGTAAAGTCACTCAGTCGTGTCCGACTCTTCGTGACCGACTCTTCGTGACCCCATGGATTGCAGCCTACCAGGCTCCTCCGTCCATGGGATTTTTCCAGGCAAGAGTTCTGGAATGGGTTGCCATAACAAGGGTACATCGCTAATAATCCTCACTTTCTAAGCATCACCCCTCCCTCTCAGGAACCAAACTAAACCACTCAGTCACTGATTGGCTGGGAGGCGGGCCCGTGCAGTCGCTGATTGGCTGCCGGATATACGCTTACGTCACAGGCTCAGGAGGCACGCAGCCAGGATCTAGGGCGGTTCCCACACAGCCTTCTTTTTGTAGACACATGGGTCGTCGTGGGGCCTCACGAGGCCTCACGGGGCTGCACTCTGGCTGTTGGCTCTCCTGTCAGTTGTTGAGTGGAGAACCTGCGCCGGCACTGGCCGAACTGGGCTTCCATGAGAGTCGGGCATCTCTGTCAGTCACTGTGACCCTTGGACAGTTAGGCGGCCGGAGGTGGGTGAGGCCTCCCAAGGTGACTCTCCGGCCTGAGAGGCCCCCGGGGCCAATTCTGGATCAGGTTGGGAGGCTCCCTGAGAGCCAGCTCACCAGCTAGTCAGTCAGTTCACCGGAGCCTGTCTCTGTATTCGTCAGCCTGCCACCAAGTGGGTCACCCGGTCAGCCTGAAGAGCAGCCAGAGGATCACCAATCTGCCAATAAGACCGTCAGTCTCTATGTCAACGGAGGATCAGGCTAGTGCCCTGATGAGTCTGCAGTGAGTCCCCTCATAAATCATTTAATCGGATAATCCACCCCCTTCACAGCCTGCCCTGTTAATCAGTCCAATTAGGCTCCCTGTAAATCAGCCTCCTAATAAGCTAATCCCCCTACCAGGCACTCAGTCATTAGTCACACAGTTATCCTGCGTGTAAGCCAGCTAATCGGTTTCACTGTTAGTCCTTGATTTCTCTTGAAATTCCTTTTCCAGCTCCTAAGTAGGTCAGTCATCCAAAAGTCAGTCCCGCCCTTACCAAGTCTGGAAAGGTCGCTGCATCTCTTGCACTCTGCTTCGGAAATATACAGACAGAGGTGTGCTGAGGTCAAAGAACCGTCTGGGGCCCTTGGAACCAGAGACAAAGGTAAAATTGAGAGGAGAGGTGATGGATGAAGGGAAATAGAAGGAGAGGGGGAAAAGAGGGTGCATGAGGAGTCACTCAACTCACCTCTAAAGGCTGGCAGAGAGAAGCAAGAGGAAATCAGAATTTTAGAGCTTGGCTGATCATTACATCTCAAACAGTCAAGCTCACTCATATTATAGATGAAGAAATAAAAGGAGGGACTTCCCTTGTGTTCCAGTGGCTAAGACCCTGTGCTTCCAATGGAGGGAGGCTCCGTTCGGTCCCTGATCAGGGAACTAGATCCCATGAGCCACAACTAAGATGCCATGGAGTCAAATAGATAAATATAGATTAAAAAAAAAAAAAGAAAAAAAAAACAAAACCAGAGAGGGTAAAATAGTTGACCAAGGTTCTTTAGTGATTTACTGGCCAAGCCTGGGCCAGGACCCAGACAGGGCTCATCCCAACACCCAAATGCAGTTTTAAATTGGAGAAAGGAAAAGGGAATAAAAATGGCAGTGCAAAAAGGGAATGGCTGTAGGGTGTGAAGAAGAGAAAATACTATCTTTTCAGCCCAGAATCTATCCTCAGTACAGTAAGGATCTCCAGAGCTGCCACCCTGGGCTAGGCCATCATCACACTTTCTGACTGGCTGCGTGGTCTCCCACTGGTCTCTGTGCTTTTGCTCTAGCCCCTGATGTGGTCCATTTTCCACACAGCAGCCAGAGGGAACTCAAAACCAAATTAATCAGTTTACAGTCACACCCTTAATACACTCCAGTGGAATTGCATTCATATTCCTCCTTGTGCCTTTTAGGAGCTGAGCCCACCTGGTATCTGACCTTGTCTCATGCCAGTCTCCCGCACCCCTCACTGCACTTCAGCAGCTCGCTTTTTTTCTGTCTTAACCATGCTAAACTCCTCAGCTTTGCAGTTGCTGTTCCCTCAACCTGCAATTTTCCTTCCCCCAGCGTGGCCTGGCTTTCCTTCCTCTAGGTTTCTGCTCAAATGTCACTTCCTCCAAGAAGCCTTCATTGACCACCCTATCTAAACTGTTTCCCCAATGTCCCCCATCCCATAATTCCTATCGTGTTGTCCTGGGTTCTTTTCCTTCATTGTATTTACAGTTATCAAGTTATGCTCACCATCAGCTTGATTTTTGAGGACAGGGATTGTGTCATTCTTGCTTACTGCTAAAACCCTAAAATAGTCCCTGGCATAAAGGAGATGCTCAAACATGTTGGTTGACTGAAAGAATGAATGAAGAGTGCCATCACCAAGGCATGTGCTCCTTGGGACTTCTCTGGTGGTCCAGTGGTTAGGACTCTGTGCTGCCGATGTAGGGGGCCCGGGTTTGATCCCTCCTGGGGGAACTAAGATCCCACATGCTGGCTGTGTGTCATGGCCAAAAACAAAAATGGCGTGTGCTTCTCGAGAAAGGTTCCTGAGAAGGGGAAGACTGCTCTTTGATGTAGAGTTTCTGTAGAGTGGTAGGGGATGGGATCAGACAAGGAAAGGGAATGGAGGGAATGGACCATGTTATGCAGAACTTTGCCTTTTACTCTTGAGTGAGATGAGAACGGTTTGGAGAGTTTTGAGAAGAGAAGGGGGCAGGATGATACTGAGGTGTTGATGGAATCCCTCCAGCTGCCATGCAGGGAGTAGCATGTACAGGACACAGATGAAGCAGCCAAGCCAATGAGAAGATCATCGAAGCCATCTGGGTGAGAGGATGGTGGTTTGGGCCAGAGTGGCAGCAGTGCAGCTGATTAGAAGTGGCCAGACTTTGAATGTATTTTGGAAAACAATACCAACAGGATTTTCTGACATATAAAAGAGTAGTCAAAGTGGACTCTGAGGTCTTGATTCTTGATTTCTTCCTGAACGTGATTTTATTTGATTTAGAGACATATTTCCTAAATTTTAGGTGATTGACTTTTTCCTTTTTATGAGATGAGGGCTGTGTTGCTGCGTGTGTTCTCAGTCTTGTCCAACTCTTTTCAACCCCGTGTACTGCAGCCCACCAGGCTCCTCTGTCCATGGGATTCTCTGGGTAAGAATACTGGAGTAGCTTGCGATTTCCTTCTCCAGTGGAGCTTCCTGATTCAGGGATCAAATCCACGTCTCCTGCATTGGCAGAAGGATTCTTTACCTCTGAGCACCTGGGAAGCCCTGAGAATAGGGCAGTGCTGTTTAAACATTTAATAGTAATTTGTACAGTACCCATAGTGCCAGTTGGCCAGAGAATTTGGGGGAGCTTATAATCTCTACACTCTTGAAAGTTGGTGTGGAAAAAGAGAAACGAGTTTTAAGTTCATCTCTAACTGTATCTGCTCAGCGACTCTGGGAAAATCACTTATTTGTCTGAGTTTCCATTTTCTCCTCTGTGAAGAGGAAATCATAACACTTAATTCCATAAGGGCTTGTGGAAATAAATGAAAACCACCCAAATGAGAACAAACAGGCTGTTGATTCAGAGCTTGCTGTAGTGAGAGAGCCAGCCACCACCATTTGCATTCGGCAAAGACTACAAAGCCGGGCAAGGCAGTGGGAGTCCTTTAGAGTGGAAAAAAGTGAAGGAATGTCAGCAGTGTTGGGAGATGATTTTAATCATGAGAAAGATGGAGGGTTAGCACCTTCTGTGGTTGAATTGGAAAGCATATTTGGTTTTCCTTGGTTGGTTCTGAGCCGGAAACAGGGGTAAATAATAAGGAACCTGATACTTACGGGCCAGACTCTGACTGTTCTAGGCTAACTGTCACGGCAGTAGTGGTTTGGTTTCCTGGACTAGTTGCTGGTAATTGAGGACCAGAGTCATGTATGTCATACTGATGAGACTTGAGGTTCATATGTAGTCTGGCTCTTTTTTCTGTATATTCAGTCTCTCAGGTTGTTGACGGGGATGTAAATGAGACTATGTGTATGTGAAATTGACAGATACATAGTAAACAATAAATACTAGTTTAAGTTAAAGGTTTTTAAAATCTCATTATGGCCTAATTAGGTGATTCTTTCTTTTTTTCCACTTACTAATCCATCTTTGCTTCCCAAGTGGCTCAGCCTGCAATGCAGGAGATGCCAGTTGGATCCCTGGTCAGGGAACTAAGATTCCACAGGCCACGAGGTGCAGCCAAAACAAAAATAAATAAATAAAACTTTTACATAAATGAAATGATCAATTTTTCATTTCTCCTCTGTCCATGGAATTCTCCAGGCAAGAATACTGGAGTGGGTTGCCATTCTTCTCCAGGGGATCTTCTTGACCCAGGGATCGAACCTGGTTCTCCCACATTGCTGGCAGATACTTTACAGAACTGTATAAAAATGGTATACAAAAGAGCATACACCTACCATCCAGCTTAAAATTTAAAACACTCACCCTTTGTACCCCTTCCCCAACCATATCTCCCACTAAAATCTAGCAATAACTGCTACCTTGAATTCAGCACGCATCATTCTATGTAGTAAGGAAGTTAATGGAGCCCAAAGAGAGGTCTGGCCTTTGCCCTTGGATTCCAGGAGGTATAATCTCTAAACCCTG
>NW_011494487.1:11141-14569 GCF_000754665.1 Bison bison bison
ATGAAATCCACTAGAGCAAACAGGACCCACTGAAGCACACCATTTGGGAAAAGGAAGGATGAGGACACGAGATGATGACTCTGATTCCTGGGTGGCCCCAGGGTTACTCAAGGGTTGCTGAAATACAACTGTTCTGTAATTAGTTACAGGAGGTTAAGGGTTACCTTTTTTTAATGATGGATACAACATCCAAGAAGTTGACTCACTGGATGCATAAGAAAATGCAACATAACAAGAACAAGCTAAATGCATGATCCTGGGTTATTTTTATCTGTAATAGCTAACATGAAAGAAGAGGAAAAGGCTGGGCGGGATCCTGACAGCCCAGTTTGGGTTCTGTCCAGCCCAAGATAAAGCTGTTAGCCTCGGGGCTGCTGCTACTAAAGGGAAGCGTTATGGTGAAACCACAGGGAGCACAAAACATTAAAGTGAGTCACCAGAAAATGAAGAAAGACGAAGGGGAGAGTCAAAGTCTGACAGGGTGGAAATCTTTAAACAGTCCTTAAGAAATGGGATAAATAGGAACTTCCCTGGTGGTCCAATGGTTAAGGATCCTCCTGACAGTTCAGAGGACACGGGTTCCAGCCCTGGTCCAAGAAGATTCCACATGTCAGAGGGGCAACTCAGCCTGTGCGCTGTAACTACTGAAGCTCGTGCACCTAGAGCCTGTGTTCCACAACCGAGAAGCCACTGCAATGAGAAACCCACGTGCTGCAAATAGAGCAAGCCCACATGCAGCAACAAAGACCCAGCCCAGCCAAAAATTAATAGATTAATTTTAAAAAAGAATTGGGATAAATGGGACATTGATGGGGTCAAAACAAAGGTCTCAGTGCAGTACGCTGGGAGACTGGGTGGACCCGTGGGAACCCTGGATCGTCCCCCAGCATTGAAGGACCTCAGTCAAGTCTGCTCTATCTACCCTTGTTTGGGGGAATTTAAAAAGCCACAAGACAGATAGGACAATGAGAAATCTGACTGCAAATTACCTGAGGTGATGGTGCCATAACCTAATCAAGATAAAGATTCATTGAAGGGCCTGGGTTCCTTGGCCCCACTTCCAGCAGGGCACTCAAAGCCATATGCACATTAGCAATAAAACAGAGACATGTTTCTGAGACTCCTTAACATGGGAGCCTCACGCTCTGTGACTCTAAAACTTGTTGTTCAGTCACTCAGTCATGTCTTACTCTTTGTGAACCCCGTGAACTGCAGCATGCCAGGCTCCCCTGTCTTTCACTATCTCTCAGAGTTTGCTCAAATTCATGACCATTGAGTCAATGACGCTATCTAACCATCTCATCCTCTGTCGTCCCCTTTCTCCTTTTGCCTTCAGTCTTTCCCAGCATCAGGGTCTTTTCCAATAAGTCAGCTCTTTGCATCATGTGGCCAAAGCATTGGAGCTTCAGCTTCAGTATCAGTCCTTCCAATGAATATTCAGGGTTGATTTCCTTTAGCCTTGACTAGTTTGAACTCTTTGCTGTCTACGGGACTCTCAAGAGTCCTCTCCAGCACCACAATTTGAAAGCATCAATTCTTTGGTGCTCTGCCTTCTTTATGGTCCAACTCTCCCATCTGTACATGACTAGTGGAAAAACCATGGCTTTGACTATACAAACTTTTGTCAGCAAAGTGATGTCTCTGCCTTTTTGATACGCTGTCTAGGTTTGTCATAACTTTCCTTCCAAAAGGCAAGCATCTTTTAATTTCATGACTGCAGTCACCATCTGCAAAGATTTTGGAGCCCAAGAAAATAAAATCTGTCACTGCCTCCACTTTTTCTCCTCCTATTTGCCATGAAGTGATGGGACTGGATGCTAGTCAGTCCTAATAGGACTTACAGTTGAATGGGGAAGCTATGGAAATTTAAGAATTGATGGGATTACTGTGGGAGTTTAGAGGAAGATTGGAATGTTTAAACAGATTTCATGGAAAGTCATTGAATCTCCTCCTTTACCTCAATGTATTAATAAATAGATACCTTGTATGACTGGGGAACATTTCCCCTTTCTAGTATTATTAAACAGGAGACATATAAATCCTCCCTTCAACCAAAATTGATTGGATATAATAAATGGGAACCAATAAAACTGCCCAAACCCACACAGGTTGTTAATTTGAAAAGCACAGGATGTCTGGTGGAAAAAAGAAGTTAGAAGCCCAGTGTCTGATTGGCCTATTTGGATTTTGGGGGACACGCACATATTCTACATCAGGGATTGTTGCTAGCCCCTGTCTATAAAATTACTGGAAAGAAGTCTCAGAATCCTTATGCAGACCGGAGTTTATGGCAAAAGCCAATGAGCTCCACAAAGTGGTGGCTGCTGGAATATTTTACCAGAAATCAATTGAGACCAACCCAATGTCTGAGGACATAAAATAACCTTGGAACCTGAAATACCCATGATGTCTTTGGTAATGCTTGATTAAAATGCTAATAAGGAAGGTCATGCCCAGACGTATTTCTTCATTCTGCCTCTTTCCCAGGAATTATTGCAGAATTATTGCAGAAATGGCCCAGAGAGGAAAAGCAGTTGTCTGTGGTTTCCCAATGAATCAGTGTCATAGCCGCCATAATCGGCACTCAAACCCTGGGCTCCTGCTCTGAAGTTGGTGCTTTTCAAAAAAAACAAGTGTGTGTGGGGAATAGTTTCAAGAAAGGTGAAATTGATGTGACCATTTTATCAGTGACTATCAAACAAGTTCATTTCTAAGCTCTGCACAGGGCACAGAGGTCTGCTTGATGTTTGGATGTCAAGGGGGAGCTGGGTGGGGGAGGGATGGATTGGGAGTTTGGGGATTCACAGATGCAAACTATTACAATACAGAATGGATAAACAATGAGGCCCTACTGTGTAGCACAGGGAACTATTTTCAGTATCTTGTGATAAACCATAAAGGAAAAGAATATGAAAGAGAATATATATACATATATACATGTATAATTGAATCTCTTTGCTGTACAGCAGAAACTAACATTAAATCAGCTATTGTTCTGCTAAAGCATCCTTAAGTGAACAATCACCATGAGTGGCTTTCTCCCTTATGGTTACCTCATGGTTGCCAAATTGCTGCTCCACCTCCAGTATCACATCCATATTCTAGGAAGAAGAGGAAGGAAGTGACGGGAAGGAGGAAAGGACAGTATCAGGAAAGCAAAAACTTCCCCAAGGATCCCCAGCTCACTTCCACTAAAGCAATGTCACACGGTCCCCTCTTAACTGCAAAGGAGGCCAAAGTAGTGCTTGAGCGGGCAATATTGCATCCCTAAACAGGTTGAATTTGTTGAGTAATGAAGAGCAGGGTAGGTTACTATCTGGCATCTACACAAAAACAAATCACTCTGTCATGAGGAAAAAATCACTTCTCCAGAAAAGAACAAATAACATCACTTGATAGGGGCTTCCCTGGTGGTCCAGTGGTTAAGA
>NW_011494488.1:0-1273 GCF_000754665.1 Bison bison bison
CAGTCTTATGGACTTTGTGGGAGAGGGAGAGGGTGGGAAGATTTGGGAGAATGGCATTGAAACATGTAAAATATCATGTATGAAACGAGATGCCAGTCCAGGTTCAATGCACGATACTGGATGCTTGGGGCTAGTGCACTGGGACGACCCAGAGGGATGGTATGGGGAGGGAGGAGGGAGGAGGGTTCAGGATGGGGAACACATGTATACCTGTGGTGGATTCATTTTGATATTTGGCAAAACTAATACAACTATGTAAAGTTTAAAAATAAAATTAATTAAAAAAAAAAAGAACAACAACAACAAAAAAGAAATACTCTAAATAAAGCCAAATTATCAGCATATTTCTAAAAAAAAAAAAAAAGAAAGGACTGAAATTCTAAATGGAGAAGACATTACAAATGATAAGATACAAGAACAAAGGATTGTTAGAGACTTCAATGAACAATTATATACCAAAAAATCTGATAACTAGCAGATACAGACAAATTCCTATTTGTTCTCAAATATCTAAAAGTTCCTCAAATACCTATAACACTCTTTCTTACTGTAGACTTCTTTGAGACACTATGTAAGGTTATTATTATGTGACTTAGGTCTCTTTTACATTTCTTTCACATTAGAACATTTCCCCCTCTTTTCCCATGTCATTGAGTAGCTAGAAAATACTGGGCTCACAGTCCTGAAGGACTTGCCACACTCTGAATAAATTACGAAGCCACTTCTTAAGCTGTGAACTACCCCCTGGCCAGCTATGATTTCCAGAGGCGTATAGTTTGATATTGTGGACAATCTGCATTGTCTCACTTAATGAAACTGGTGCGTGTATCATCTGTGCCCACACCCCCCTACTCCTCCCCTGGATCCACTTAGAACCCCAAGCAATAGCTTTCCTCTCTAGGAGGTCCCTAACAGTTTTCCAGAGAGAGCTGAAAAGGAGAGTAGTGTTTCCACAGTCCAGAGAAACAGAAGCCTAGGGCTGTGTAGGCGTTCTGCTGGGAAAGAACAAAAGTTGATTGTCTCAGGAAAACAAACAGCCAACAGTACCTGTTCTGGAAGAGGAAGCTCCTATCACAAACACATGTAGAGGACTTGCCGAGGTTCAGCAGCAGAGCTGCCGCATCTCTTCTTGGAAGGCAGCAGCAGGCTGGGGCGCTCAGGAGGATTTGCATGTGAACCCAACTCGCTCCTCTCCTTGTACTTACATGCAGCCTGCATCAGCAGGTTAGAAACAATAATATGGATGAAGCGCCCACAGCTTGGAGCACCTGGG
>NW_011494488.1:1609-2280 GCF_000754665.1 Bison bison bison
AACCATCCCTGATCTTTTTTTTTTTTTTTTTTCAAGTATTTTCAGAATGGATTCCAACTTAAATTTTTCTTCTATAGCTTTTATTCTGTTGCTACTGCCTTACACTATAAATAGATATCAAATCATACTAATAAAATATCATTAGCATCTTTGAAGGCTTTCCAGGTGGCAGAGTGGTAAAGAATCTGCCTGCCAATGCAGGAGATGCAGGAGAGCTTGGGGTGATGCCCTAGAGAAGGGAATGGCAACCCACTCCAATATTCAGTTCAGTTCAGTTCAGTTCCATCACTCAGTCGTGTCCAACTCTTTGCGACCCCATGAATCGCAGCACGCCAGGCCTCCTTGTCCATCACCAACTCCCGGAGTTCACCCAGACTCACGTCCATGGAGTCAGTGATGCCATCCAGCCATCTCATCCTCTGTCATCCCTTTCTCCTCCTGCCCCCAATCCCTCCCAGCATCAGAGTCTTTTCCAATGAGTCAACTCTTCGCATGAGGTGGCCAAAGTACTGGACTTTCAGCTTTAGCATCATTCCTTCCAAAGAAATCCCAGGGCTGATCTCCTTCAGAATGGACTTGTTGGATCTCCTTGCCGTCCAAGGGACTCTCAAGAGTCTTCTCCAACACCACAGTTCAAAAGCATCAATTCTTCGGCGCTCAGCCTTCCTCAC
>NW_011494488.1:2380-3101 GCF_000754665.1 Bison bison bison
AGAGAGCTGAAAAGGAGAGCAGTGTTTCCACAGTCCAGAGAAACAGAAGCCTAGGGCTGTGTAGGCACTCTGCTGGGAAAGAACAAAAGTTGATTGCCTCAGCAAAACAGCCAACAGTATCTGTGTTCTGGAAGAGGAAGCTCCTATCACAAACACATGTAGAGGACTTGCCGAGGTTCAGCAGCAGAGCTGCCGCATCTCTTCTTGGAAGGCAGCAGCAGGCTGGGGTGCTCAGGTGGATTTGCATGTGAACCCAACTCGCTCCTCTCCTTGTACTTACATGCAGCCTGCATCAGCAGGTTAGAAACAATAATATGGATGAAGCGCCCGCAGCTCAGAGCACCTGGGAGCCAGCACCTTGCTCTGGATGCTAGAGCTCCTGGGCATGACGATTGATGAGCTGGCCAGGGGGCCTCTTCTACACACCAGCCCAGCAGCACTGGCAGCTCGTCCTGGCCACATCTAGCATGGCTGCTTCAAGCTTCTGAACTTCAAGGCAAGAACTCACGCCTTCTGAGTTCCCACTCACCTGGGCTACTTTCAGGGTCCAGTTTCCTCCCAATAATCCAGGGGAGCCTGATAGGAACCCCTGGCGGAATCAGAAATGAAAACCTCTAAGATACTCCTTTCGATGAACTAAGAGAGCAGCTTGATGCAAACATGCACGTGCTTCAGTCTGGATGAACACACGCTGGCTGGCTGTCAGCTTTGAGCCAGGCTT
>NW_011494488.1:3201-6390 GCF_000754665.1 Bison bison bison
CTGTTAATTTCATGGCTGCAGTCACCATCTGCAGTGATTTTGGAGTCCCCCAAAATAAAGTCTGACACTGTTTCCACTGTTTCCCCATCTATTTGCCATGAAGTGATGGGACCGGATGCCATGATCTTCGTTTTCTGAATGTTGAGCTTTAAGCCAACTTGTTCACTCTCCACTTTCACCTTCATCAAGAGGCTTTTTAGTTCCTCTTCACTTTCTGCCATAAGGGTGGTGTCATTTGCATATCTGAGGTGATTGATATTTCTCCCAGCAATCTTGATTCCAGCTTGTGCTTCTTCCAGCCCAGCGTTTCTCATGATGTACTCTGCATATAAGTTAAATAATTAGGGTGACAATATACAGCCTTGACGTACTCCTTTTCCTATTTGGAACCCGTCTGTTGTTCCATGTCCAGTTCTAACTGTTGCTTCCTGTTATTATTGCCTGGTAAATCCCATGGACAGAGGAACCTGGCAGGCCACAGTCCATGGAGTCACAGAAAGTTGGACAAAACTTAGTGACTGAGCATGCACACAAGTATCTTTGGCACAGGACATTACAACACTTTATAAACACTGGCCATGAACAGTAATTTAACCTGTAAATTGATTCCAAATTCACAGGTGGATAGTAGTAGGCAGGTGTTTAGAGTCAAGAGATATCAGAAAAAATTCTGATTTACCATTAATAACTTGCATTATGATCTCAGGCAAGCCCCTCCACCTCCCTAGAGCCCTGTGTCCTCTCTGTATGCAGCACTGGCAGCTGAAAGTAAAATGATCCTCGATATTTGAAACTCTGGGAGAGGTGACTTTTATTCATCCTAATAGTAGCAGAAGCATTATTGATGTGTAGACACCAGGGGTCTGGATGCTGTTTCTCCTGTACAGCAAAGTTTCACAGGAATAGATTTGCCTGCCCCAAATACCAGGGGAGGTCATTTACACTGGTCTCTTTCACCCTTCCCTGCTGGACAGTCTACGCATGTCGCTCACTGACAGTGAGCCTGACTACTCAGCAAGTTGAGTTATGCTCAAAAGGAAACAGCTGGGGCCCATCCACGAGGACAGGTAGGATAAGTCCAGGTTGCTGAACTCCTGTCCATCTGCACACCTGAACTTCCAGGTGGTCTTGGAGAGAAACCTTCGGCGGGTTATAAAGCCATGGTCCTTTCTTTAGTAAACTATGCCCTGTGCGTGCTAAGTGAACTAAAATTATTCACTGTGTATCTGACTTACAGATCGACTCCTTTAAGTTCTAGGGAACCAATCACTCTGTCGTTCAGTTGCTGTTTAGTTGCTAAAGTTGTGTCGGAATTTTTTGTGACCCTGAATCCCAACTAACTTCTAAATGTTTTAAGGGCTCAGCCTCAGATGAAATACCTCACAATGAAGAATAAAAATATCAAGCTCCATAGTAGGAGTAATTATTTTTTAAACTGTATGTCTGAATGCACTTAAAAAAAAAAAAGTATCCTCAAAAGTTTTCCAAAAAATGACACAAAAGCATAGGTGAAGCCAACTCAGCCAGAAATGACTATTAATCTGGGCGCTCTGAGGGGAGTTGGAACAGGTTTAGTATTCTCTTGGTTTCCAAAAGTCAGTGTCTTTAACTAAAAATAAAGCTGAAGTTAGATGAATGGTGTTTTGACATCTACCCAAGTTTTATTTCCGGTACAGCTATCCAGACTAAAACACCACTCATGGCAAAACTTGCCCATTTTTATGTGAATGTTTGCTTGTACTCAGCTCTCTTAGCTCCACACCATCATGTCCTGTACTAAGTAATCTTGTCCCACGGTACGTGGAAGTACACAAATGTGTTCATTTGCCCGGCTGTAAGTCCTTTCCAAAAGTCTGGCAGAGAACCTGGATGAAGTGTGAAGGCCCCAGACAGTGGCCATCGGACAAGGACCACATGCTAACACCCACCACTATCTCCAGGGTTACATGATCAGTAAGGTTTGAGTGGGCCACCCCAGGCTCGAAAGGTTCCAATTGGTTTTCTTTGACCTTGGACTTGGCTTCAGTGGTGTCCTGCATAAGGCGCAGAGTCTGAAGACAGGTGACCTGGTTCCAAATATGCCATCATTTCTTGCTGTGTCATCACAGGCAAACCATTTAAATCCTCTGAGCCCCAGTTTCTTCTTTCTACCTACCTACCTATCCATCCATCCATCTTCTACCTTCCTCTATCACAGCGGGTTGTGGTAAAGAGGAAAAGAGGAAGTATAAAGAGGGAGGCACTTTGAAAACTGCAAATGCACAAATTAATAGCAATCGTTCAGATGATGATAGATGGACAAGGGCTTAGGGCCTGGCCTAAACTTGGGCTTTCTATTGTCTGAGAGTTTCTGGGATTTGAGGCAAGAGTGAGGCAGGGAGCGTGGGCCAGGGGATGATGACTCCCTGGATAGTTCCATGAGGTGGTCCCGGGGCCAAGTCAACATGATTGTCATTAAGTGTGAAAGAAATGAGTGCCACACGTGGGAGGAGGAGAGCAGTGGTAACGTGGGACATTAAGCTGGGAGCTGAGGACCTGTTAGCCCTGGATCCTGCACTAGAGGGAGGGCAGGGGGAGGAAGTGTGGAAAGAGCCTGAACCAGACCAAATGGAGCCATTTCTGGACCCCTGTTTTTTCATTTTTATTATGTGTTGTTGGATATAGAGACTTTCAATTTCCTGCTTGGTTACCCCTTAAAATAATTCTTTAAACTATATCTCTTTTCTAATTATTCATTTGTGCATATTTCAAAATGCATATTAATACTATCTTTTAACAACAAAAAAACCCACTATATGACATTTCATACCTGTTTAAGTTAACATCTAAAACATTTCTTCATCAATCTAAATAGTTGCAAAGGATATAATCTCCGGTGAAACAGAAATAGGAAACATTTAAAAGTAAAATCCTAATATGACTTCTTTACTGTTTCCAGGACAATCCAATGCCACAGCAATTTGAGATCCACCTTAATTCATTTTAATATACACCTACAAGCTCATCTTTGGTAGGCAAAAGTTATTTCATTTACTCCTTAGTTGTATTTCCACTCTACTTTTCTCACATAATTTTATATTAATGTGATACATTTTATGTATAAAATCCTTTCATTGATCCCTTATACTTATCCACAGCAAAAGTGTGTATATAACTTGAATTTAATTTTGTACATTTTAATTTGAAGGT
>NW_011494488.1:6813-10305 GCF_000754665.1 Bison bison bison
GTTATTGTACAAACTATGCAACATTTTTCATGAAAATGAAAGGAACTTTATCATAGTAATGTCCATTACAGAGCTCCCTCTGATAGGGTGATCTATCATCAAAATGATTTTTAATGATCTAACTTTTGACAGAGCTCAACTCGGTCTTCTCTCAAATTTCATGAAAGCAAAGTATTAGAAATCATCTGAGTTGGAAAAAGATTTAATACTAAATCGACAGACTTTCACTTTCTCAAAGAACACTACTTTGTCTGGCACTCAAAAGATTTGTGGGTCCTGGAGAAACTCATCATAGTAAGCAGAGGGAGAGAGGCAGGTCTCACCTTTATGGAGAGATCTTTGTAGGAAGCAAGCCCCTCTGCCCACCTGGGACCGCTCACTGCTGCTCAGCTCTCGGCAGAGTAACCTTTGGAAAGGGTGCACAGGCAGGCTGTGGATTGACAATTTTTTTTAAATCCACGTATTGATGTAACTTTAGCAAGCATTCACATACCGCCAAGCATGTGGGGGTCCAATTGTGAAGGCTACCCCTTTGGACTGCTAAAGCACCGACCTGGGAGCTGAGTCTCAGCAGAACTGGCAACCCTGGACAGCGGGAGATTCCCTGACCTCTCCAGCTGGCATTCTCCAAACTGGGTTGGGGCGGGGGTTGGGGGGGCATTTGTGCATATTGAAATCTGAGTGATTCCCAGTGAAGATGGAATCACAGTTGAAAAACATTTGGGAAAAGCTCCCTTTTATTTCCCCCTCTTAGAGATTTGCAATCAAACCAGAATATTAAAGGCTAAAGAAAGCTGTTTAATTTTCTTTAGCGTAGAATTTTTGATCAGTTTGCTCCTCCACCCCAATCTTTTCTCTCAAAGAACACACAGATATATAGAGACTTTAAATCATCTGCTCTGATCCCCAGAGCGCCAGACTGAGTCTCCTGTGAGTTCATACATGGTCTGACCTGTTCATGACAGCTACAGGCCTCTCTAGTTTCCAGGGGACCTGAGATTGGTTGGTTTTCAAGGGCTGTTAACCTGCTAGGGCAGTGTTACCCTCTGCCCCAGCCTTCCTACTGATGTTACCCATTTTTAGATGGACGTTCTGGTACAACAGGAAGGTTTCTGTGCTACTGATGTGGGGCAGCACCCACTGCAGCCATGAACTTGAAGCCTTATGATCAGCTCTCAAATAACGCCCAGTGGAGGGTCAGTTTGGTGCCTGCCTAGCTGTCTTTCTGGGCCCCACGGTCCATGACGATGTGGGACTAGCCAAGAAAGGACTATAATTAGATGCAGAGTACAATTAAAATCAAACATATATGAGTGGAATGTGTGTGTAAGAAATAGACTGTGTCTCATCATATGACTGTTTTTTATTACATCCAGAGCCACGTGGATTATAATCATCTGGTTTGAATTGTCCATCTTTCATTGCCAAGCACAAAAAGTTCGCTACACTATCATGATGAAGATGAGAATACACAGTTCAAGTACCACCGCTGGGGAGAGACATCCCCGACGCTGTTCACTACATGGGAAGGAGGGCTGGGTCACCTGACTTGGGTCACATTTTGGAACTTCGCAGGCATTTGATCTAAGACACCACCACTGGCAATACACAAGAGCAAGTCCCTGCTGTCCTTTCCTCCAGGAAGACCCCAGGACTTCAAGTTAGAAATCAGTCAATATGCGATGCACCAGTGCTGAACATTTTGGTTAGCATGGAGATCCAATCAGACTCTCCACTCTGACAGCAGCTCAGAACTCAAACAAATCCGTCGTACCTGCTGGGAACAAGGTTGAAGAGTGAGCTGGCGGAGCATCTCTGTTCTTGGAACACAGGAACTGTGAAGCATTCTGCCTGTACCTTCACTCTGCACACCATCTTCACTTTACACAGAACAAGACAGCTGATGAGAACCAGAGGCCAACCACATGGATGACTGGTCCAGCCTCAAATGGAACTGGATTGGCCCTTGGGAAGCCTCTGCTGTCTTACCTGTGAAGCTGCAAAATAACCAATGCATTTTTATAAGCCTCTGCTAACCAAGGAGAACAGAACTCAAAACAGCTGGAAGGAATGAGACAAAGCATCAAAACCAGTCTTTGGTCTTAAAACCACTGGAGATTTCCTGGGAAATTATCATCCAAAACTCCCTTTTATGGGAAGACAAGGGGAGCAGAAATCAAATGTTTTGCCTACAGGGAAAGGAGTACGTTAAGGCTGTATATTGTCACCCTGATTATTTAACTTATATGAAGAGTACATCAGGAGAAATGTTGGGTTGGATGAAGCACAAGTGGGAATCAAGATTGCTGGGAGAAATATCAATAACCTCATTTACGCAGATGACACCACCCTTATGGCAGAAAGAGAAGAACTAAAGAGCCTCTTGAGGAAACTGAAAAGAGGAGAGTGAAAAAGTTGGCTTAAACTCAACATTCAGAAAACTAAGATCATGGCATCCGGTCCCATCACTTCATGGCAAATAGATGGGGAAACATGGAAACAGTGGCTGACTTTATTTTTTGGGGCCCCATAATCACTGCAGATGGTGACTGCATCCATGAAATCAAAAGACACTTGCTCCTTGGAAGAAAAGTTATGACCAACCTAGAGAGCCTATTAAAAAGCAGAGACATTACTTTGCCAACAAAGGTCCGTCTAGTCAAAGCTATGTATTTCCAGTAGTCATGTGTGGATGTGAGAGTTGGACTATAAAGAAAGCTGAGCACTGAAGAATTGATGCTTTTGAACTGTGGTGTTGGAGAAGACTCTTGAGAGTCCCTTGGACTGCAAGGAGATCAAACCAGTCTGTCCTAAGGGAAATCAGTCCTGAATATTCATTGGAAGGACTGATAGTGAAGCTGAAACTCCAATACTTTGGCCACCTGATGTGAAGTAGTGACTCATTGGAAAAGACCCTGATGCTGAGAAAGATTGAAGGAGAGAGGAGAAGGGGACGACAGAGGATGAGATGGTTGGATGGCATGACCGACTCAATGGACATGAGTTTGAGTAAACTCCAGGAGTTGGTGATGGACAGGGAGGCCTGGCGTGCTGCAGTCCATGGGGTCGCAAACAGCTGGACACAGCTGAGCAACTGAACTGAAGGGGGAGATCTCTCAGCACTTCAGGTCATGGGTTCTAGACGTTAAGGTTCAGAGAAACCTGCCAGTAAAGTACCAGGGAATAAACACCACACAGGGAGGCCACAAGCAGGATACTCTACATGCATGGTGAAAATTCCTGGACAAAATCAGGTTAAATATTTTGCTTTTAATGCTTTGAAAGAGGGATGGGGAAGAAGAGCTGGGTAAAGAAAACAAAGTATCTAGATTAAAATTTCTTTCATGTAATGAGATAGGCAAAATATAGCTGCTGCTGCTGCTGCTAAGTCGCTTCAGTCGTGTCTTACTCTGTGCGACCCCATAGACGGCAGCCCACCAGGCTCCCCCGTCCCTGGGATTCTCCAGGCAAGAACACTGGAGTGGGTTGCCA
>NW_011494488.1:11686-14720 GCF_000754665.1 Bison bison bison
AGTGTTCCTGCCTGGAGAATCCCAGGGATGGGGGAGGCTGGTGGGCTGCCGTCTATGGGGTCACACAGAGTCAGACACGACTGAAGCGACTTAGCAGCAGCAGCAGCAGACATATACACACACACACACACACACACACAATGCAGTCTGTAAGATACATGTAAAATATATAAAAATTATATAGAGTCCCTTGCAATAAAGAATTCCATTGGTTTCAGATGACCTGGCGTATTTTCTCTTGTCCACTACTATGATATTCATCTGAAATTCACTTATTATGATTATAACTGCAAGAAATAGAGGACTAGGATCTTGCCTCCGGGAGCTCCCATGTCAGTACTTTCATCCACCTTCCCTGGTCTCATGCTCCCTTGAGCTCTCCTCTCTCTTTCATCTACAACTTTTTATTCTTTTTATAGGTTTTTTCTAAAATGTTTTCTCTTTACCTTGTTTCTGAAGCATGTTTCATCACTTCCATTCTTTACTGTATAATCTTTTCAGAAGACCAAGGACACACTCCCGTCCTCTGTGTTTAGGTGCTGTTTGACGGGGCTGTGTCTGTGTTTGACTCACATTTCCATATTCCACAATGTTACCACATGCCAGGAGAGGCAACCCTTTTCCTGTCGGCTTCTCATTTTGACCCACGCCACACTAAAATGAAGCAAAGGGAAGGGTCACAGACAGATCACTGAATGCTTTAAGATGCTGGCCTTTTAAAATTACATTTCACGTTTTCTAAAGCATCAGAGCTCTGGCCAGTCATTTGGTGCCTTCTGCAGGACACAAAGAGCCATAGGCTGGGAAAATCAGATCTGATTTAATGAATCTGATTTAATCTGATTTAATTCAAGGCGGCCACCACATACCTAGAACCACTCTGAATAAACTGTTTCCTGCTGTCAAAATAACTATACTACCCAAAGCAATCTACTGACTCAATGCAATTTGTATCAAATTACCAATGGTGTTTCTCATAGAACTAGAACAAAACATTTTACAGTGTGTGTGGAAATACAAAACACCCTGAAGAGCCAAAACAATCTTGAGAAAGAAGAGCAGGAGCTGACAGGATCAGGCTCCCTGACTTCAGAGTATACTACAAGCTATAGCAATCAAAGGGAGCAGGACTATACAGTGGAGAAAAGACAGCCTCCTCAATAAGCAGTGCTGAGAAAACTGGACAGCTACACGTGTAAGAATGAAATCAGAACACTCCCTAACACCATCCACAGAAACAAACTCAAAATGGATTAAAGACCAAAATGTAAGGATAGACATTATAAAACTCTTAAACGAGAACATAGGCAGAACACTCTCTGCCACAAACTATAGCAATATCTTTTTTGACCCACCTCTAAGAGTAACGAAAATAAAAACAAAAATAAGCACATGGGACCTCATTAAACTTACAAGCTTTTGTACAGCACAGGATATCGTAAACAAGAGAGAAGAAAACCCACAGAATGGGGGACAATATTTGCAAATGATGCAACTGACAGGAGATTTAATCTCCAAAAGATTCAAGCTTTCCAGGAGTCATGTACACATGTGTGAGTTGGACCATAAAGAAGGCTGAGCGCTGAAGAACTGATGCTTTCAAACTGTGGTGCTGGAGAAGACTCTTGAGAGTCCCTTGGACAGCAAGGAGAACAAACCAGTCAATCTAAAAGAAATCAACCCTGAATATTCATTGGAAAGACTGATGCTGAAGCTCCAATACTTTGGCCACTTGATGCGAAGAATCAACTTATTGTAAAAGACCCTGATGCTGCGAAAGACTGAGAGCTGGAGAGAAGGGGGTGACAGAAGATGAGATGATTAGATGGCATGTTTGATTCGATGGACGTGAGTTTAAGCAAACTCTGGGAGATGGTGAAGGACAGGGAAGCAAGGCGTGTTGCAGTCCATGGGGTCATAAAGAATTGGACACGACTGAGCAACAAAACAATAACATGCAGAGGTTCACAAAGAAATGTGACTGTAAGGGGTGACTACAACTGGGGGTTGGTAGCAGTCAGTTCAGTTCAGTAGCTCAGCCGTGTCTGACTCTTTGCGACCCCACGGACTGCGGCACGCCAGGCTTCGCTGTCCATCACCAACTCCCGGAACTTATTCAAACTCATGTGCATCGAGTCAGTGATGCCATCTAACCATCTCATCTCTCATCCCCTTTTCCTCCCACCTTCAATCTTTCCCAGCATCAGGATCTTTTCCAGTTAGTCAGTTCCTCAAATCAGATGGCCAAAGTATTGGAGTTTCAGCTTCACTATCAGTCCTTCCAATGAATATTCAGGACTGATTTCCTTTAGGACTGATTTGTTGGATCTCCTTGCAGTCCAAGGAACTCTCAAGAGTCTTCTCCAACACCACAGTTCAAAACATCAATACTTTGGTGCTCAGCTTTCTTTTCAGTCCAACTCTCACATACATACATCACCACTGGAAAAACCATAGCTTTGACCAGACAGACTTTTGTTGGCAAAGTAATGTCTCTGCTTTTTAATATGCTGTCGAGGTTGGTCATATATTTTCTTCCAAGGAGCAAGCATCTTTTAATTTCATGGCTGCAGTCACCATCTGCAGAGATTTTGGAGCCCAAAAAGATAAAGTCTTTTACTGTTTCCATTGTTTCTCCATCTATTTGCAGTGAAGTGATGGGACCAAATGCTATCTTAGTTTACTGAATGTTGAGTTTTTTGTGTTTTTTAGTTTTTATTTTATTTTTTTATTCGTAATTATTTTATTTTTAAACTTTAAAATATTGTATTAGTTTTGCCAAATATCGAAATGAATCCACCACAGGTATACATGTGTTCCCCATCCTGAACCCTCCTCCCTCCTCCCTCCCCATACCATCCCTCTGGGTCGTCCCAGTGCACCAGCCCCAAGCATCCAGTATCGTGCATCGAACCTGGACTGGCGACTCGTTTCCTACATGATATTATACATGTTTCAATGCCATTCTCCCAAATCTTCCCACCCTCTCCCTCTCCCACAGAGTGCATAAGACTGTTCTATACATCAGTGTCTC
>NW_011494489.1:0-1253 GCF_000754665.1 Bison bison bison
AGGCTTTCTTATCTCTTCTTGCTATTCTTTGGAACTCTGCAGTCAGATGCTTATATCTTTCCTTTTCTCCTTTGCCTTTCACTTCTCTTCTTTTCCCAGCCATTGGTAAGGGCTCCTCAGAGAGCCATTTTGCTTTTTTGCATTTCTTTTTCTGGGGATGTTCTTTATCCCTGTCTCCTGTACAATGTCATGAACCTCTGTCCATAGTTCATCAGGCACTCTGTCTATCAGATCTACTCCCTTAAATCTATTTCTCACTTCCACTGTATAATTGTCAGGGATTTTATTTAGGTCATACCTGAATGGCCTAGTGTTTTTCCCTACTTACTTCAATTTACGTCTGAATTTGGCAATAAGGAGTTCATGATGTGAGCCACAGTCAGCTCCCAGTCTTCTTTTTGCTGATGATATAGAGGTTTTTCACCTTTGGGTGCAAAGAATATAATCAGTCTGATTTTGGTATTGACCATCTGGTGATGCCCATGTGTAGAGTCTTCTGTTGTGTTGTTTGAAGAGGGTGTTTACTATGACTGGTGCATTCTCTTGGCAAAACTCTAGTAGCCTTTGCCCTGCTTCATTCTATATTCCAAAGCCAAATTTGCCTGTTACTCCAGGTGTTTCTTGACTTCCTACTTTTGCAGTCTAGTTCCCTATAATGAAAAGGACATCTTTTTGGGTGTTAGTACTAGAAGGTCTTGTTGGTCTTCATAGAACCATTCAGCTTCAGCTTCTTCACCATTACTGGTCGGGGCATAGACTTGGATTACTGTGATATTGAATGGTTTGCTTTGAAAACAAACAGATCATTCTGTCGTTTTTGAGATTGCATCCAAGTATCACATTTCAGACACTTTTGTTGACTATGATGGTGACTCCATTTCTTCTAAAAGATTCTTGCCCACAGTAGTGGATATAATGGTCATCTGAGTTACATTCACCTATTCCAGTCCATTTTAGTTCACTAATTCCTAAAATGTCAATGTTCACTCTTGGCATCTCCTGTTTGACGACTTCCAATTTGCCTTGATTCATGGACCTAACATTCCAGGTTCCTATACAATATTGCTCTTTACAGCATCAGACCTTGCCTCCATCACCAGTCACATCCACAAATGGGTGTTGTTTTTGCTTTGGCTCCATCTCTTCATTCTTTCTGAAGTTATTTCTCCACTGATCTTCAGTAGCATGTTGGTAGAAAGGAAGTAGAAAGGAATAGCTTTATTGCTTTGCCAGGTAAAGGGGGCCACAGCTGG
>NW_011494489.1:3835-4144 GCF_000754665.1 Bison bison bison
AAGATGCTTACTCCTTGGAAGAAAAGCTATGACCAACCTAGACAACGTATTAAAAAGCAGACATTACTTTGCCTACAAAGGTTCGTATAGTCAAAGCTATGGCTTTTCCAACAGTCATGTACAGATGTGAGAGCTGTACATAAAAAAGGTTGAGTGCCGAAGAACAGATGCCTTCAAATTGTGGTGCTCGAGAAGACTATTGAGAGTCCCTTGGACTGCAAGGAGATCAAACCAGTCCATCCTAATGGAAATCAACCTTGAATATTCATTGGAAGGACTGATGCTGAAGCTCAAACTCCAATACCTTGG
>NW_011494489.1:4244-5393 GCF_000754665.1 Bison bison bison
GAGCATGTTGGTTGAATTTCCTTGGCCCCTGTGTTTCCTAGTAAGATACACATCTGCCAGGGACACGTTTCGTACTGATATGTTCTTTTTAAGAAAACAGCTGAATAACTTCTCTACTACTGCTCTTCTATACTAGAAGCTTACATCACCATACCAGAAGCAATTAACCAATGCTCAATACACTTCTGTTCAAATGAATGCAAACAAAAAATGAATGCATTCTTTTTTCTTAAATGTTACTCAGAGGAGTATATCATCAGCAAAGAGAAGCAGAAAGGTTGGTCTGTTACCAGGTATCCATGCATAATAATTCTGCTGCCAGATTTTCAGGGTCTAAGAGTGTTCCTCTGAACTATCGTTTATCTATTTTTTAAAATATGGCATTTTCTTGTGCATTTCCTCTTTGAAAATTTTTTACATATATTAAAGATTTCATTCTTTGACTACCAAATATGCTAGATATATTTCTGGAGCTCACTCATCTTTTACATATATTTTTGAATATGAAGCTGTTTTCATTAACTAGACAAATTTATTAATTTTCCCTTTATGTTTTTATATCTATTTTAAAATTTTAGAAACATACTCTTAACCCAAGGAGTAGATAAATATTCACTTACATTAAGTTCTAGTCTTTCTTTAAGGTTTTTATGTTTTATTTTTAAAAGTTTAAGGTGTACACTGAAGTGCACTTTTTTGTAAGGTGTAAGATGCTGTCCTAAACTTATTTTTTTCTCAAATATGTATTTACTTCCTTTATAACCATTTTAAAATGATCCCTCCCAATTCATTTAAAAGTCCATTTTTAAAATGGTCCACGTCCCTATTAATTCAGGCATATATCTAGAGTTTTTCTTTCGTTATGTTCAAGTACTTACTTTTTTGTTTTGAAATATGGCAGAATAAGCCACCATTCATTCTTCTTTTACTGAATATACTTTAGTATTTCACCTGTTTATTTCTTGAAGGAAATCCCATCTCTTATTGAGATGTTAATTTTCATCACTCCAAACCAGAATAGGAAATTAATTTTAATTTGAGAATAAGTGAAATCATATAAATAATTTAAAACTTAAATTTCAAAAAAAGAGTTTATCTCTTCCTTTTGTTTGTGTATTGTTGCATGATCCTCAATATAAGCTTCATACC
>NW_011494489.1:5493-6166 GCF_000754665.1 Bison bison bison
TGGAAAAGAACCCCCCTGCCAGTGCAGGAGACGCAAGATACTCAGGTTTGATCCCTGGGTCGGGAGGACCCCCTGGAGTAGGGAATGGCAACCCACTCCAATATTCTTGCTTGGAAAATTCCATGGACAGAGGAGCCTGGCGGCCTACAGTCCATGGGATTGCATAGAGTTGGACCTGACTGAGCATGCACTAGCTGGCTGACAAAGGCTATGAAGTCTGAGATCTGGGTGCCAGCACAGTTGGGTGAGGGCCCTTTTCTAGATTACAGACTTCCTGTTATGTCCTCATGACATAGAAGGGGCAAGGTACCTCGCTTGGCTCTCTTTTATGAGGACCTCAATCTCATTCAGAGCCCTTATGACCTCATCACCTCCTAAAGACCCCACCTCCTAATAGCAGTCCATTGGGTATTAGGATTGCAACACAAAATCGGGAGAAACACAAGCATTCAGATCACGGCACTATATAAATGGGAAAAAAATCCCCATTATTTTAGTTAAATTTAATCAAATTCCAATAATTTTAAATACATATGCACTACAAACAGCATTAGGGGCTTCCTTGGGGGTCCAGTGGTTAAGGCTCGGTGCTTCCAACAGAGGGAACATGAGTTTGATCCCTAGTCAGGGAACTGAGATCCCACATGCCTTGTGGTGCAGCCAAAAAAAAAAA
>NW_011494489.1:8464-9347 GCF_000754665.1 Bison bison bison
TTCTTTTTTGGCCATGCCAACCAGCCTGTGGGATCAGCCTGACCAAGGATTGAACCCAGGCCCTTGACAGTGAAAGTGTGGAGTCCTAACCACCGGACAACCAGGGAATTCCTTCCATCTTTATTTCAAATATTTAATTGGCTATATCAGATTGTATCTGTTTTAAAAAGTGATATATAACATTAGTTTTAATTCCATAACATAATGATTCAATATTTGTATATATGGTGAAATGACTATCACAATAAGTACAGTTAACATCCATCATTACATGATTTTTCTTTTCTTGTGCTAAGGATTTTTATTTATTTATTTTTTTTTGCTAAGGATTTTTAAAATGTACTCTCTTTGCAACTTTCAAATATAGAATACAGTATTATTAACTCTGGGCTTCACTGGTGGCTCAAAAGGTTAAGAATCTGCTTGTAATGCAGGAGACCTGGGTTTGATCCCTGGGTTGGGAAGACCCCCTGGAAGAGAGCATGGCAACCCACTCCGGTATTCTTGCTTGAAGAATCCCCATGGACAGAGGAGCCTGGTGGGCTACAGTCCATGGGGGTCACAAAGAGTCAGACATGACTGAGCCATTAAGCACAGCATTATTAACTATAGTCACTTTTCTGTATACTATCACATACCCATGACTTATTTTATAACAGGAAGCTTGTACCTTTTGACCACCTTCACTCATTTTCCCTACCCCCTAACCCCTACCTCTGGCAACCACCAACCTGTTCTCTGAATCTATCAGTTTGGGTTTATTTTTTAGAGTCTACCTATAAGTGCCATCCTATACTATTTGTCTTCCCCTGTATGGCTTACTTCACTTAGCATAATGCCTGTAAGTTTCATCCACATTGTCACAAATGGCAAGATGTCCTTC
>NW_011494490.1:0-401 GCF_000754665.1 Bison bison bison
TCTGAATATTGAGTTTTAAGCCAGCTTTTTCAGTCTCCTCTTTCATTTTCATCAAGAGGCTCTTTAGTTTTTCTTTGCTTTCTGCCATAAGGGTGGTGTCGTCTGCATATCTGAGATTATTGATATTTCTCCTGATTGAAATTAGGGTTAGGATTAGGGTTAGGGTTAGGGTTAACCATCTTGATTCCCGCTTATGCTTCATCCAGCTGGCATTTCACACTATGTACTCTGCAAATAAATTAAATACTCAGGGTGACGATATACAGCCTTGACATACTCCTTTCCCGATTTGGAACCAGTCTATTGTTCCATGTCCAGTTTTGACTGTTGCTTCTTGATCGGCATACAGATTCCTCAGGAGGCAAATAAGGTGATCTGGTAGTCCCATCTCTTTAAGAATT
>NW_011494490.1:501-1044 GCF_000754665.1 Bison bison bison
ACTGACAATGTATTTCTACAGTCTAAGGCTATTTTATGAGGTATTCCAACAATATTTTTTTAGTACTCCACTGTGAGAACTGTTTAAATTTTCATGACCCTATGTATCAGATAGTTCTCTTTAAATTGAAGTGAATTTTTCATTTAGAATAAACTTTAGAGATTTCTCTAATTATTTTAAAACTATGTATACTTGACAAATATGCAGACATAACTTTGCAGATGTATGGCTTTAATTGCATCTTCCTTTTACTGTTAAGAAATCCTGTCATATATATGCCTGTTTGTGTGTTTTCTCTCAGATGGGAGGATGGTTCAGTTCAAAATGGTGAGTAAACGGGCAAGGAGATTCAACCAGTCCATCCTAAAGGAGATCAGTCCTGAATATTCATTGGAAGGACTGATGTTGAAGCTGAAACTCCAATACTTTGGCCACCTGATGCAAAAAGCTGACTCATTTGAAAAGACACTGATGCTGGGAAAGATTGAAGGTGAGAGGAGAAGGGAACGACAGAAGATAAGATTATTGGATGGCATCACCAAC
>NW_011494490.1:1144-1520 GCF_000754665.1 Bison bison bison
AGGGTTAACCATCTTGATTCCCGCTTATGCTTCATCCAGCTGGCATTTCACACTATGTACTCTGCAAAGAAATTAAATACTCAGGGTGACGATATACAGCCTTGACATACTCCTTTCCCGATTTGGAACCAGTCTATTGTTCCATGTCCAGTTTTGACTGTTGCTTCTTGATCGGCATACAGATTCCTCAGGAGGCAAATAAGGTGATCTGGTAGTCCCATCTCTTTAAGAATTTCCCACAGTTTGTGGTGATCCACACAGTCAAAGACTTTGGTGTAGTCAGTAAAGCAGAAGTAGATGTTTTTCTGGCACTCTCTTGCTCTTTCGATAATCTAACAGATGTTGGCAATTTGATCTCTGGTTCGTCTGCCTTTCT
>NW_011494490.1:1789-2236 GCF_000754665.1 Bison bison bison
GATGGACAGGGAGTCCTGGTGTGCTGTAATCCATGGAGTCCCAAAGAGTCGGATACAACTTAGTGACTGAACTGAACTGAACTGAAATGATTATCTCTCAGAAAGTTTCATCCTTTCATCTCTCTTGGGCCCTGTCTCTATAGCAATAGGATAAGATACGGGAATAAACATTAAAATGTCTACAGTTAGCAAAGACGCATTTATTTTTCTTTCTCTGTGCTGTGCTGTGCTTAGTCACTCAGTCGTGTCTGACTCTTTGTGACTTCATGGACTGTAGCCCGCCAGACTTCTCTGTCCATGGAGATTCTCCAGGTAAGAATACTGGAGTGGGCTGCCATGCCCTCCTCCAGGGGGTCTTTCAAACCCGGGGATCAAACCTAGGTCTCCTGCATTGCAGGTGGATTCTTTACTGTCTGAGCCACCAGGGAAGCCCATAAATGTGTGTAA
>NW_011494490.1:4072-7903 GCF_000754665.1 Bison bison bison
TTGGCCCAACAAGTGAAAAACCCTTCACCAATACAATTTCTAATCAATCTTTTAACTGCTCAAAGGAATCTGTATTTAGATAGTTTAGAACATCTCATGTCTCTCATGGTTGGGAGGCTGTGAACAATCACATGTGGCTGGAAGAACCTGTTCAGGCAGGCTAGAGGACTTCCAAAGGAGTTTGTAGGTTGAAACACTCTTGTCACACCCAGGAACTTTATCAACTGGAGCTGTAAGTTAACTCTTTTTCAGAGAGAGGTGGTGGGGGACAGCCCCCCATAAAGTCAGAGGTGTAGGTGAGAGCACAAAGCAGTAAAGTAGGCAGACTCTGGTTTTGGGGGTAGATGCTTGAGAATTTCCAGGGGGACTCCTGAGACTCAATCCCGCCTTTGTGTATGCTGAGCCTCCTTCCTCATGACCTTTGCCACAGGTGGAGTTCCTCACACTGGCTCCCGGAAAGAACCCTCTGGCCCAGGTCTACTGAGACCCTTCCCAGAAACATGATGGTCCACTTGTCTTTGAAGCAAATGTGACCCTGGATGCAGCCACTGCTCATCCTGTTCTCCTCCTGTCTGAAGAAGGGAAACGAGTTACCTGGCAAAACAAGTGTCAAGATCTTCCCAGCTCCACACAGAGATTCAACTCTGTTTCCTGTGTGCTGGGTCAACTGAGCATCAGCTCAGGGAGATACTTCTGGGAGGTGCAGGTTGGGAACACCTGTTCCTGGGACCTGGGAGTTTGTAGGAATAATGTAAGAAGGAAGGGAAGGGTCCCAATGTCCCTATAGAATGGTTTCTGGGCCATTAGGTTCTACAAGGGAGAGTACTGTGCCCTTATTGCCCCAGCAACCCTTCTTACTGTAGAGGAAAACCCCTTAGTGTGGGGGTATTCCTGTATTATGAGGCTGGGCATGTGTCCTTCTATGACATGACAGATAGATTTCACAGTTTCACCTTTCACCAGAACACATTCTGTGTTGTCCTAAAACCTATTTTTAGACATTGGTCCTCTGGCCACCTAACCATCTGTCCAGATGAAGGAAAATAGACTGATGCTGTATTTCATGGGCCTACCTTTTCATGAATAATGTTTACTTTGGACTTCAGTGGTGTTCACTATTTTCCCCAAAAAACATACAAGTAGATTTTTTTCCTCCTCCTTACTGCTAATTCTGAAAATAAAGCTCTGGAACAGATTGATGACTGCCTCACATATCAGTGCTCCCTTCATCATTAGTTAGCAAATTACTGTAGAACTGTGAACATTTGTAACACAGCATGAATTATATATGGTCCTATATAGTTTCCTATTTTTCTTTTCATAATCAATCCTCTCAAAATAGTTATCCAAATATTCCAGTTCTATTTCCCTCTTTCTTATTGCTATCTCAATATACCCTATGTTATGAGCTAACCTCCAATATTCATGATATGTGCTTATTTTGGAGTAGAGTCATACAGATGTAATCAGTAAAGACAAGGTCATAATGGAGTAGGGTGGGTCCTTAATCCAATGTGTTGGGTGTCCTTATAAAAAAGGAAATGTAGACACAGACATGTACGTGGGGTGCTTTCCAGGTGGCACTTGTGGTAAAGAATCTGCCTGCTGATACAGGAGATGTGGGTTTGACCCCTGGGTTGGGAAGATCCCTTGGAGGATGGCATGGCAACCAACTCCAGTATTCTTGCCTGGAAAATTCCATGTACAGAGGAGCCTGAGGTCTACAGTCCACAGGGTCACAAAGAGTTGGACACAACTGAAGCGACTTAGCACACGTGTGTATATAGAGAGAGCATCATGTCATCATGTCAGGCTTGGAGTTTTATTGTCACAATCTAAGACTGGTGGTAAATCACCAGAATCAAGGAGAACTTCTTGGAAGAGATCCTTCAAAGCAAGCATGGCCCTTGCAATACCTTGAGCTCAAAATTCTAACCTCTACAATTGTGAGACAACAAAGTTTTGTGTTTTAAGCCACTTAGTTTGTTCTCTTTGTTACAACAGCCATAACAAATGAATACACTTTATTTTTATTCCAAGAATCTCACTGAACTTTTAGGTTTGCAGAGTCTGACATGACTGATGTGACTTAGCATGCAATGCAAGAGACGAGGGTTTGATCCTGGTCAGGAAGACACCCTAGAGAAGTAAATGACAACCTACTCCAGTATTCTTGTGGAGATAATCCCATGGACAGAGGAGCCTGGTGGACTATACTCCATGGGTCTGTGAAGAGTCAGACACAAATGAAGGATTAAGCACAGATATGAGCTAAGTGAAAAGACTCTTGCTTGCACAGGGGAAAATATCAACATTAATATACTTAACAAAATAGAAATGAAAGTATAACTGGTGCAACCAATTAAAGACTAGACAAATACTTTGGAGAAGGCAGGAGGGAGAAAGTGTGGAGAAAAGTCAGAAGGAATGAAGATCCTTATAAGATGGGCTTGTTGTTCAGTCACTAACTTGTGACCAACTCTTTTGCAACCCAGTGGACTGTAGCCTGCCAGGCTCCTCTGTCCATGGGATTTCCCATGGCAAGAATACTGGAGTGGGTTGCCATTCCCTTCTCCAAGGGATCTTCCTGACCCAGGGATGGAACCTGTATCTTCTGCTTTGTGCAGATGGATTCTTTACCACTGAGTCCCCAGTGAAGCCCTATAAGATGGACAATTGCCAGCAATACTGGTAAAAGCTGATATAATTTCTATTGGATAATGCCCTCTTATGTTTGTAGACTGTATTGTAAGTAAATAGCCTAAGACCTAAGTACCTGTATTAAAAAAAAAAGATTTCTGAAACAAAGCCAAAATGAAGAAAACAATGAGCAAATTGTTTCTGGTGTGTTTTTATCTGGTGTGAAAGGGAGCAAAGAATTAATTAACACATTCTCATGATGATATACTATATGATAATTAAAATAATGCTCTGCTTAAAACTCATCAATAAAATAAGATGTACCATGAGGAAAGAAAAATATCTCTAAGAAAGAAGAGATTGGCAGGAAGAAGCCAAGAGACTGGAGTGCATGGGAAGGAAATGTTTCATAAGAAGGGCTGTTAGGTATCTGGGTAATGACAGGAAAGAGAAAAATAAGGGGAAGAGTAAGAATCTCCTCTTTGGAGGGTATTGGAAAGCAGACAGAATTCTCCCTTTGGGAACAACAGAAAGGTTGAATCATCTGTGGGCAATAAAGAACCTCATAAGTGGAACAAGAATTAAAGTTGTACTTCACAACCACATGCTGAAGCATTGTTATTTTAAAAATGTGAAAAATATCTATGATCATCAATTGAGACCTAATAAAAACTGCAGAGTCTAGGTGATGCTTAAATTAAATATAAGAATTTTTTAACTTCTTTGAATTAAGGTTGAGTATATATGTTGTTAAGGTTGAATATACTCATAAATAGCCTTTAATAATGATAGGCAACACCTGTGCCCTATACACCTTTAAGGAGTACAGAACAGTTGTCGACACATGAAAAGGCTTCCTGAATCCTATATTGTCTATAGACTCAAAGCCCTTTTGGTTGGAAAAGAGATGAAGAAGGTCCAAATTACCGGGTATATTTTTCAGTCTATCCTATTACACTTTTATGATTATATATATGTATATATACATATATATAATATACCTATTAGAAGTGAATGTGTATAACAATCATTTGCACATAGCCTGAAGAACCAAACTTCTAAGCACATCACACAGAGATTTCATATTCAAGAACTTTTGTGGTTTTTGGAATGCCAAACCTTCTTGCTGCTGCTGCTGCTAAGTCACTTCAGTCGTGTCTGACTCTGTGCGACCCCATAGATGGCAGCCCA
>NW_011494490.1:8790-12526 GCF_000754665.1 Bison bison bison
CAGATTCCATGAAGTGTTGGGACCAGATTCCATGATCTTCATTTTCTGAATGTTGAGCTTTAAGCCAACTTTTTCACTCTCCACTTTCACTTTCATCAAGAGGCTTTTTAGTTCCTCTTCACTTTCTGCCATAAGGATGGTGTCATCTGCATATCTGAGGTTATTGATATTTCTCCCGGCAATCTTGATTTCAGCTTGTTCTTCTTCCAGCCCAGCGTTTCTCATGATGTACTCTGCATAGGAGTTAAATAAGCAGGGTGACAATATACAGCCTGACGTACTACTTTTCTATTTGGAACTAGTCTGTTGTTCAATGTCCAGTTCTAACTGTTACTTCCTGACCTGCATACAAATTTCTCAAGAGGCATGTCAGGTGGTCTGGTATTCCCATCTCTTTCAGAATTTTCCAGTTTATTGTGATACACACAGTCAAAGGATTTGGCATAGTCAATAAAGCAGAAATAGATGTTTTTCCGAAACTCTCTTGCTTTTCCTAGGTGTGTCTATATAATCTAATTCCCAAATATATGTTCGTTCTGGTATTCCTTTTGTTGACTAAAAAAAATATGCACGGCCAAATAGTTGAGAACTATGTTTTATTTAGAAGACATACTAAGGACTTCAAGCCTGGGAGTCAGTGTCTCAAGTAACCCTGAGAAAACTGCTCCAAGGAGGTGAGGGGGGAGCCTGGATATACAGGAGTTTTGCAACAAAGGACAGGTAGTAGGAACAGAAAACTACCGTTAATAAAAGAAAACTAGACAGTTGATTAAAAAGCAGAGGCATTACTTTGCTAACAAAGGTCTACAGAGTCAAAGCTATTGGGTTTCCAGTAGTCGTATATGGATGTGAGAGTTGGACCATAAAGAAGGATGAACACTGAAGAACTGATGCTTTTGAACTGTGGTGTTGGAGAAAACTCTTGGGAGTCCCTTGGACTGCAAGGAGATCAAACTAGTCAATCTTAAAGGGAATAAATCCTGAATATTCATTGGAAGGACTGATGCTGAAGCTGAACTGGCCAATACTTTGGCCACCTCATGCAAAAGGCCGACTTTCTGGGAAAGACCCTGATGCTGGGAAAGAGAGAAGGCAGAGTTGGTGAAGGACAGGGAAGCCTGGGGTACTGCAGTCCATGGGGACGCAAAGAGTTAGACACAATTGAGCAACTGAACAACAAGACATCTCAAGTTAAGGAATTAAGTGTTTTGTGTGTGTGTGTGTGAGAAGAGTCTGGGTTCACTGAAATGATTCCTTTGATATGCACTTCAGCTATATAGGGCCACTATCCTGTGTTTTCACACCCTGAGTCCCTTTAGAGTTCACCATGGGGAGTGGCTGCTGTTTGATGTCTGCTGTGTGTGTTTAGTCCCTCAGTTGTGTTTGACTCTTTGTGACCCCATGGACTGTAGGCCACCAGGCTCCTCTGTCTATGTGAATATACTGGCAATAATACTTGAGTGGGTTGCCTTTTCCTCCTCCAGGGGATCTTCCCAACCAGGGATCACACTCATATCTCCTACAGCTCCTGCAATGGCAGGTGGATTCTTTACTACTAAGTCTCTGGGAAGCCTTAGGAAGTCTGATGGCTGCTAGATGACAGCTACTCTTTTCCTTCCTGACTTCTCTCAGGGCTCACCAACTCAACATTGATTGGTTGTGGCTGCAATCGCTGATGACAGTGACATCCTTCATTTACTGATGTATGTGCCTCATGTTTCCAGGAGGGATCACATGTGATTGGCAAATCTGGAATCCAATCCAGTGTCCCCATATGTCAGAGATCACACAGATATACACAAAAAGGCAATGTGTAATCTACATTTTGCAGTATGTATTATTTATGTGTCATGTATAAATGTGAGAATTGGACCATAAAGAAGGCCGAGTGCCCAGAGAATTGATGTTTTCGAATTGTAGTGTTGAAGAAGATTCTTGAGAGTTCTTTGGGCTGCAAGGAGACCAAACTAGTCAACCCTAAAGGAAATCAACTGTAAATATTCATTGGGAGGACTGATGCTGAAGCTGAAGCTCCAATACTTTGCCCACCTGATGCAAAGAGCCAACCCACTGGAAAAGATCCTGATGCTGGAAAAGATTAAAGGCAAAAGGAGAAGAGGGTGACAGAGGATGAGAGGGTTGAATAGCATCAGCAAGTCAATGGGCATGAATTTGAGCAAACTCCGGGAGATAGTGAAGGACATAGGAGCCTGGTGTGCTGCAATCCATGGGGTCACAAAGAATCAGACACCACTTAGTGACTGAACAATAGCATACTATTTAATCTTTGAGCAGAGCTTTTTGCTACACAGAACAGAAAAATAAGACATCGTTTTAAAGAAAATAGATGAATGAATAAATAGAAATATTGTAGGTTAGGTTATTCTGCTAAAAATAATTCATACTACTTAAAAACAGAAACAGGGAGACAAGTATAAAATATAAACAGAGACTTGAAAGGAAAAGCTAAAGGAAGTAACAGTTTTGGGCAAAATATGAAATGTTTAAGCACCATGGAGACCTTATAAAGCTGCACCAGTGTGCACTGCACACCTTGATATCAATCCTATAGACTAGAAATCAGAATGTTTATTCTGCAAAGGGCAATAAAGTAAATATCTTAGGTTTTGGAGGTCACACAAAGTCTGTGTCATGTATTTCACACACCCCCCCCATATCCCTTTTAAAATATGAAAAATCTTCTTGGTTGTGAACTATACAAAAGTTTACAGTGAGTCAGAACAGATCCACAGGGCTTCCCTGGTGGCTCAGTGTCGCCTGCAATGCAGGAGACACAGAAGACGCAGGTTTGATCCCTGGGCCAGGAAAATCCCCTGGAAGAAGGCATGCCAACCCACTCCAGTATTCTTGTCTGGGAAATCCCACAGACAGAGGAGCATGAGGAGTTACAGTCCATTGGGTTGCAAAAACAGCTGGATATGCCTTAGCAAATGAAAAGCAACTAGTATTAAAAAATAATTGCCATTTAGTGGTGGTTTAGAGGCTTCCCTGGTAGTTCAGTCAGTAAAGAATCTGCCTGCAATGCAGGAGACATGGGTTGGATCCCTGGGCCTGGAAGATGCCCTGGAGAAGGAAATGACAACTCACTCCAGTATTCTTGCCTGGAGAATGCCTTGGACAGAGGAGCCTGGTGGGCTACAGGCCTTGGAGTTGCAAAGAGTCAGCCATGACTAAAACATCTGAGCACGCACCCACGCAGAACAGGTCCACAGACTGTGATTTTCAAAACCCTTCTATGGACTTTGACATCTGGATTGCAATACAGTGACCCTTTAACATTAACATCAAGGTTTAGATTAGGTGAATTCATAAGTCTAATTTTTTTTTTTTTAAAGCTGAGTGGCATTTACACCCTTATCAAACCCCAACCTTTTCAGGAAATGAAAACCTAAATCTCTGAGATTATTACATACTTAAGCAAGTCTCAAAGTGAGGAATAAAATATTGCCAGCATATCATTAAACAAAGGCTGTCACAGTCATCATCTACTGCAGAACGGGTTAGCTGGTCAGCCCTGAGGGAACTAAGGAAACAAAGAGTTCAGTTCATCTCATCCCCTTCTCCTCCTGTCTTCAATCTTTCCCAGCATCAGGATCTTTTCCAATGAGTCAGCTCTTGGCATCAAGTAGTCAAAGTATTGGAGTTTCAGCTCCAGCATCAGTCCTTCCAATGAATATTCAGGACTGATTTCCTTTAGGATGGACTGGTTGGATCT
>NW_011494490.1:12626-12949 GCF_000754665.1 Bison bison bison
TAAATTCTTTAACTTGAGATGTCTAGTTTTCTTTTATTAAGAGTAGTCTTTTGTTCCTGCTACCTGTCCTTTGTTGTAAAACTCCTAAATATCTTAGCTCCCCCCTCACTTTCTTGGAGCAGTTCTCTCAAAGTTACTTGAGGTGCTGCCTCTCCAGTCTTGAAGTCCTCAGTATATCTGTCAAAAATGTAAAACTCTCACCGTTTCCAGATGATATGATCCTCTACATCAGTTCAGTTCAGTTCAGTCGCTCAGTCGTGTCTGACTCTTGGCGACCCCATGAATCACAGCACGCCAGGCCTCCCTGTCCATCACCAACTCCC
>NW_011494490.1:14432-14803 GCF_000754665.1 Bison bison bison
CTCCCCCATCCCTGGGATTCTCCAGGCAAGAATACTGGAGTAGGTTGCCATTTCCTTCTCCAATGCATGGAAGTTACTCCTCTGCATATGTGTAATTACTTATCTGGAGCACTTCTGGTGACCAAATGTAATGCTACTTCTAAAACAAGTATCATAGAGTCTAGTATGGGGAAAGTACTTCAGTAAAAGTCAATTGTCATAATGGTGGTGATGATGGTGATGATAACAGTAATGTTACCATATCATTAAAAGGATTTTGGGAAATCATTTTGTGGGATTTTAAGTTCAGTCATGATAAATTAAAATTTCTTTTTCTACTTCATCATTTGGTAAAGAGCAATGTGACCCCTGTATATTTTACAGAACAACAC
>NW_011494490.1:15496-17012 GCF_000754665.1 Bison bison bison
ATAAATTGTAGTTTCCATTGCACAGATGATTTATAGCATGACAGCATTGCATGTGATGATTATCATGACTAAAAGGATACCTTCATGGAGGAGATGGATAATTTCCCTCTTGAATTTTAACTGTAAACTTATTTATCTATGTTAACATGTAATATGTTTTCTTATTTTCTTTCTTTTTTGAAACAAGTGTTGGAGAAAACTGAGGGTTTTTTAAAACCTTAATGAGCTAATTTAAGTCATCGTATGTCATCCTTCCAAGCAAGTTTAGGTGTTTGTTTCACTGTAATATTAAAATGCTTTTTCACTCTTGTTTTTCAGGAAAATTGCAAAATGAAATTGGTAATTGTATTCTAGTAGTCAAATATTTGCAAGACTGTCCTCTGCTGGAGGACAATCTAAAACCCCTTGCTTTCCTTTATTCTTTCCCCTTAACTCCTTATTTCGTGTATCTTTTTCATTCCCCTACTGCCTGTACATATTGCAGCTATCATGCTAGGAATAATTTATCTGCTTGCCTTGATTTTACACTTAAAATCATGTGATTCAACGTTTTATTCATAAAAAGCAATTTCAGAAGAGAGCAATGGCTTGACTAATAATAGTAATAATTAAGATAAACCCTTGTAAAAAGCATGTCTTTTTTTCTTTGTCTTCATATCTTTGAGAATCCCTGTCTTACGTGTACATATCCTTTCAGATGAGAGGAAAGCTCAATTTAAGAATGGTAACTCAGAACTTCATTCACTGGATAGAATTCCACAGATAATCAAATACCTAACCCTTCTTTAAACCTCCTTCCCTAAAGAGTCAGGCATAATATACCCTTGTATATGCTCACCATAGAAGCATGAATGGAAGAGAGTCTGTAAAAATGAATTAACTCATTTTCTTTCTTAATTGATGATATCTTTTCCTTGAGATGAAAAAAAATGTAATTTTTGATGGATATTTCTAAAGCTTTCCTTCCTTTCTCTCCATCCCTTTACTGCTCCTTTCTTTACTCTTTCCGTCTTTGTCTCACTCTTTTAGTTCTTTATCCTTTCACCTCTGTTCTTCCTGTTTCTCCCTTCCTTCCTCCTCCTCTCATTCCTTCAAGTTTGTCTATTATTCTTTCTTTCTATGTTCATTTCCTAAACTACCTACCTTTCTTTCCATCACTTCTTTATTTTCTATCTTTTTTTTTCTTTTCTTCCTTGTCTTGCTTCTAGCTTGATTTTCCTTCTAACTTTATATATTTTCCCACTCACATACACAGACCCAACCATTTTGAAGTTAAAGGCATGGTCACAGTATTGTGAAGAAGGGAAGGGATGGAGAGGTAAATAAGTCACTGAATACTTAGAGAATGCCAGTGATGAGAGAGGAAAAGCTATGAGAAGGACCAGGAAAGAGGAATAATATTATCTCATTTTGCTCACTTTCAGGCTGGCAGAAGACATCATTGTATCCTGGTAAGTACATGGCCCTGAAGAAGATGATTCTAAGATACAGAATTAAGCTCCTAAAGTCTATGCAA
>NW_011494491.1:0-2764 GCF_000754665.1 Bison bison bison
TTCACTTTTCACTTTCATGTATTGGAGAAGGAATTGGCAACCCACTCAGTATTCTTGCCTGGAGAATCCAAAGAACAGGGGAGCCTGTTGGGCTTTCGTCTATGGCGTCGCACAGATTCGGACACGACTGAAGCGACTTAGCAGCAGCAGAGCCATTTGGACAAAAGTTATCTATAAGAATCGAAGAGAAGAAAGTATGTGTAGCTCAGTTGTACGCTGGAGATGAAACTGACCTTAGTGTGAAAAATCAGTGTGAGAAACTCCTCTGGCAAGGATACCAGAGATCTACATGCCAAGGAGGAAAATAAACAAGGAGTGCCGTCCCCCTTTTCACATGCAAACTAAGATTACACTCAGAAGATAAGGTTAATCCTTATTTGCAGAGCAAAGCTGCCCTAAAGTGTGAGAGGACACCGTGCATTATCTGTGATGTAAAACTAGTAAACATGTTTGCTTCACCAAGGAGTCGTTTTCAGAATGATTCTTTCAAAGCTGTGTTCCTGAGGTCAGGCATTTTCAACCGAATGTTTTATGACAATGGAAGAAAAGTCAGAGCATTGTTGCTTCTGGATAATTCCAGGCTTACCTTTCAGCTGGGTCACTCACCAGTGAGGATGGTCAGATAAAGGCATTTTCTTTTTCCTCTTTTTTAAATAGTGAGATTTGTAAACCATGTGAAATTTAATATTAATCTGCTCAAAGTTATCCCTTATAATTGTCTTCACTAGAAATTAGATTATACAGTTAGCCATTTAGAATGAATGTGGAAATAAGTATAATGATCTCTTCAGTTTTCTTTATAACCTACTATGGCTTATATGCTTCAAAGAAAAGAAAAAAAAAAAGTTTAAATGACTAGAGACTCCAGGAAGACAGGTTGTAATTCACTTAAATTTCATTACATATTATTAATATGATTAGTGGTTTAAGCATACATTGACCCGTTTTAAAACGTTTTTCCATTATAAACCTCTGCATAATTTAAGGTTTATAGTTTACTTATAATTTAAATCCATAACGCCCAGATCCCTTCCATACTTATGTTTTGTCTAATATGTTTGAAACACTAAGTAAAAAAGAGAAACTATGTAAAATCTGTGTAAAAAGGATTTTCTTTCCTCTAAACACTTCAACTTTGAGTCACCCAAGGAATCAAGATGAGATCCTGAGCAGCAAACAACTTTATAGGTGGACGGAAGAATACTGGAGTGGGTTACCATGTCCTCTTCCAGGGGATCTTCTTGACCCAGGGATGGAACCCGTGTCCCTTACATCTCCTGCATTGGCAGATGGGTTCTTTACCACTAGTGAAAGCTTACAAGAAGAGGGGCTGAATTGGGGACTAGGTGAAGACCCCTGTTGGAATGCCTTTTTAGTGCCTAAGAGCAATTATATGGGCCTCCTCTTTGCTCCGGCGTCAAGGGAAACATTCCAAGTAGGAGCAACATCAGTTTGGTGACATCATAAGATCTGTATGGGGGCTATTACAGTGGCTACAGTGGGGAGAGGGTATATCCTTATGAGACTTACCATTCACATCAATTACCATCTTATCCAGACAGAACTGCATGCTCACTGGTTCCGGTTTTGTTCCCTGTGACTTCTGCACTGATGTTCTGCAGAACCGTGCTGGTCACCCTAACTTTGCCTCACTCTACCAGGAACTGCCCAACACCCCCACAATATCTGAACATGTATTGTGGCTCTCATGTGGTAGGCAAAAGGATCACTTCACATAGAAAGGTGTCAGATTACCTACCACCTTTCTTACCTTAACCAGGGGAGAACTTCAATTCCGGCCTGGAGAACCCTCCCCCTGCCACCCACCACCTCTCATCAATGCCCAGATTACGGAGCCCAGAGTCCCACTCGGTACCTGGTGTGATGCACACCCAGAGCCATATGTTCATCAATCATGCTTGTAGTCATCACAAATAATAACATCTACAAGTGGGTGCTTTTTCAACATACATATCTTACTGAAAAACATAAACATTTTACAAATGCTTCTGCCAGCTGGGTTTGTCTCCTCCAAAACACTTGGGAAAGGGCTTGCATGTATCTTTTCAAGCTAGCATTTTTCTTTTTCTTTTGTGATACGTACCCAGGAGTGGAATTGCTAGATCATATGGTAGCTCTATTTTTTTGTTTGTTTGTTTCTGAGGAACATCCATATTGTTTTCCATAGTGGCTGCACCAATTACATTTCCACCAGTGGTGTAGGAAGATTCATATTTCTTCACATTTTTGTCAATACTTGTTATAGCTCATCTTTTTCATAATGGCCATTCTAACAAGTGTGACGTGATATCACATTATCATTTTGATTTGCATTTCCCTGATGGTTAACAGCATAGTGCATCTTTTTTTTTCTATTTATTTTTTAATTAAAAGATAATTGCTTTACAGAATTTTGTTGTTTTCTGTCAAACCTCAAAATGAATCAGCCATAGGTATATATATGTCCCCTACTTCTTGAACCTCCCTCCTATCTCCCTCCCCATCCCATCCCTCTACTCTAGGTTGTGGGTCTCAAACAGAGACCCTGTTTGATTTCCCTGAAACATACAGCAGATTCCCCTAGCCTATCTATTTTACATATGGTAATTTAAGTTTCCATGTTACTCTCTCCATACATTTCACCCTCTTCTCCCCTCTCCCTGTGTCCATTAGTCTGTTCTCTATGTCTATTTCTCCACTGCTGTCCTGAAAATAAATTCCTTGTTACCATCGTTCTAGCTTTCAGGTATATGCATTCAGTTCA
>NW_011494491.1:2864-4409 GCF_000754665.1 Bison bison bison
AAATAAGCAGGGTGACAATATACAGCCTTGACATGCTCCTTTCCTGCTTTGGAACCAGTCTATTGTTCCATGTACAGTTCTAACTGTTGCTTCTTGACCTTGACCTTCTTGATATATGTATTAGTGTATGACATTTATTTTTCTCTTTCTACTTACTTCACTCTGATAGGCTCTAGTTTCATCCACCTCATTAGAACGGACTTAAATGCATTCCTTTTATGGCTGAGTAATATTCCATTGTGTATATGTACCACAACTTCTTTATCCATTCATCTGACAATGGACATCTAGGTTGCTTCCATGTTCTAGCTATTGTAAATAGTGCTGCAATGAACAGTGGCGTACATGTGTCTTTTTCAATTTTGGTTTCCTCAGGGTGTATGCCTCTGAGTGGGATTGCTTGGTCATACGGTGGTTTTATTCCTGGTTTTTTAAGTAATCTCCATACCATCTTCCATAGTGTCTGTATCAATTTACATTCCCACCAACAGCACAGGAGGGTTCCTTTTTCTCCACATTTATTGTTTGTAGACTTTTTGATGAGGGCCATTCTGACTGGTGTGAGGTGATATCTCATTGTAGTTTTGACTTGCATTTCTCTAATACTAAGGGATGTTGAGCATCTTCTCATGTACTTGTTAGCCATCTGTATGTCTTTGGAGAAATGTCTGTTTAGGTCTTTTCCCCACTTTTTGATTGGGTTGTTTGTTTTTCTGGTATTGAGTTGTATGAGCTGCTTATATATTTTGCAAATTAATCCTCTGTCAATTGTTTCATTTGCTATTATTTTCTCCCATTCTGAGGGTTGTCTTTTCACCTTGTTTATAGTTTCCTTTGCTGTGCAAAAGCTTTTAAGTTTAATTAGGTCCCACTTGTTTACTCTTGTTTTTCTTTCTATTACTCTAGGAGGTGGATCATAGAGGATCTTGCTTTGATTTATGTCATCAATTGTTCTGCCTATGTTTTCCTCTAAGAGTTTTATAGTTTCTGGTCTTACATGTATGTCTTTAATCCTTTTTGAGTTTATCTTTGTGTGTGGTGTTAGGAAGTGTTCTAATTTCATTCTGTACATGTAGCTGTCCAGTTTTCCCAGCACCACTTATTGAAGAGGCTATCTTTGCCCCATTGTATATTCTTACCTGCTTTGTCAAAAATAAGGTATGGATAGATGCATAAATTTATTTCTGGATCTTTTTCCATTGGTCTATATTTCTGTTTTTGTGCCAGTACCATGCTGTCTTGATGACTGTAGCTTTGTAGTATTATCTGAAGTCAGGAAGGGTGATTCCTCCAGCTCCATTCTTCTTTCTCAAGACTGCTTTGGCTACTCGGGGTCTTTTGTGTTTCCAAATGAATTCTGAAATTTTTGTTCTAGTTCTGTGAAAAATGCCATTGGTAATTCGATAGGGATCACATTGAATCTGTATATTGCATCTGGTAGTATAGTCATTTTCACAATATTGATTCTTCCTACCCAGGAACATCTCTCTACCTGTTTTTTTAATCTTTCATCAGTGTCTTGTAATTTTCTGTATACAGGATACA
>NW_011494491.1:4509-5744 GCF_000754665.1 Bison bison bison
GTCCCAGAGGTCTCTGAGGTTGTCCTCATTTCTTTTAATTCTTTTTTCTTTTTCCCTTTCTGTTTCATTTATTTCTATCACTCGATCTTCTACCTGACTTATCCTATCTTCTGCCTCTGTTATTCTACGGTTGCTTCCCTCCAGAGTGTTTTTTAATCTCATTTATTGCATTATTCATTATATATTGACTCTTTTTTATTTCTTCTAGGTCCTTGTTAAACCTTTCTTGCATCTTTTCGATCCTTGTCTCCAGGCTGTTTATCTGTAACTCCAATTTGTTTTCAAGATTTTCGATCATTTTCACTATCATTATTCAGACTTCTTTATCAGGTAGATTCCCTATCTCTTCCTCTTTTGTTTGGTTTGCTGGGCATTTGTCCTGTTCCTTTACATGCTGGGTATTTCTCTGCTTTTCATCTTGTTTACATTGCTGTGTTTGGGGTGGCCTTTCTGTATTCTGGCAGCCTGAGTCTGACTTCTCTAAAGTAAGGGTCATGGGAAATGTTGCATCCATGTGGTAAGTTACCTCTGGTGTGTCAGAATTAAATGCTGCAAAAGGGGTTCAAAAGGAGGGGTTCCGCATGTAAGTTGGCTCTGGCATACATCAGACTGCTCTAAAACAAGGGTTGTGAGAAATGTTGGGTCTAGAGAGTAAGGTGCCTCTAGCCTGAATCAGAATTGTGTGCCTCGAAGTTCATCAGAAATATTTGGTCAGGGTAGTCAGTCAGCTTTGGCTACAGTCATAGTTCACTAAAGCCAGGGTCAAGGGAAATGATGGGTCCAGGTGTGAGATAGGCTCTTGACCAAGTCCGGCTTTTTTGGTGGACGGAGCATGAGAAAAGTTGGGTCGGGGTGTAAGTTAGGTCTGGCCTGAGTCAAATTTCTGTGCCACAAGGAAATTGGAAAATGTTGGGCCTGGGTGGTAACTTAGCTCTGGCCTGAGTCATAATTTGTGTCACAAATAGGATAGGAAATGTGAGGTTCAGGGCATCAATTGATTCTGGCCCGAGTCAGACTTTTCTAAAGCATGGGTCATGGGAAATATTGGGTCCACGTGCTCAGGTAGCACTGGCCTGTGTCAGACTTCTGTGCCCCAAGGTGAAAGGTTGTTGACCGTGAAAGATGGCAGGGTTCTTGGCCTGCGGAGGAGAGGAATTCAATTCGGGGCCAGTGATGAGGCCTGATCACTCAGAGCGTTTGTGTCTCATCAGATCAGATCAGATCAGTCACTCAGT
>NW_011494491.1:5844-7921 GCF_000754665.1 Bison bison bison
GGTAGTATAGTCATTTTCACAATATTGATTCTTCCTACCCAGGAACATGGAATATCTCTCCACCTGTTTTTTTAATCTTTGATTTCTTTCATCAGTGTCTTATAATTTTCTGTATACAGGATACAGTTCTTTTGTCTCCTTGGGTAGGTTTATTCCTATATATTTTATTCTTTTTGTTGCAATGGTGAATAGGATTCATTCCTTAATTTCTTTTCCTGATTTTTCATTGTTAGTGTATAGGGATGCAAGTGATTTCTGTGTATTGATTTTGTATCCTGCAACATTGCTAAATTCACTGATTAGCTCTAGTAATTTTCTGATAGTATCTTTAGGGTTTTCTATGTATAGTATCATGTCATCTGCACACAGTGAGAGCTTTACTTCTTTTCCAGTCTGGATTCCTTTTATTTCTTTTTCTTCTCTGATTGCTGTAGCTAGGACTTCCAAAACTATGTTGAATAATAGTGGTGAGAGCATCTTTTAATGTACCTGTTGGCCATCTGGGCTTCCCTGGTAGCTCAGAAGTAAAGAATCTGCCTGCGATGTGAGAGACCTGGGTTTGATCCTTAGGTTGGGAAGATCCGCTGGAGAAGGGAATAGCAACCCACTCCAGTATTCTTGCCTGGAGAAGTCCATGGACAGAGAAGCCTGGCCAGCTACAGTCCATGGAGTCTGCAAAGAGTCAGACACAAGTGAGTGAGTAACACTGGTCATCTGTATGTCTTTGGGAAAATTTCTATTCGGATCCTCTGCCCAGCTTTAATGGCACTATTCACTTTTCTGCTCTTGAGTTGTATGAGGTTTTTATATATTCTATTTCTTCCTTCAAGTGATCTTCCCTACCCAGGGGTCAAATCTGGGTCTCCTGAGTTGCAGGCAGATTCTTTACCATCTGAGCCACCAGGGAAGTTCCCATATTTTTTTTGGATATTAGCCCCTTATCAGATATATGACATGCAAGTATTTTGACCCATTTCATTTCATTGATGGTTTCCTTTGCTGGGCAGAGGCCTTTTGGTTTAATATAGCCCTGCTTGCTTATTTTTTGCTTTTGTTCCTTTGATTTTGGTGTCAGAACCTCCTGACTTCTTCTGTGACCATGCATAGGAGCATACCAATCACTCTAATTCTGCCTTACCTTAGCAGGGTCAGGAGATTTCCTTAAACATTCTTATAGTCCTCAAATATGTATGTGTGGCCTTTGTGTTGTGGCCCAAAGGATAATTTCTTATAGGGATCTATTTATTTACTTACTCTCTTTCTTTCCTTAATGAATTGTTAAGCCTCAGAAATCACCAGTTACGCAGGGCAGCTTGAGAGACCTGGTATCTCACAGTGGGGCATTTAGTCATCTAGTATCAGGGAGGCAATGAAAAGATGAAGAGAGCATGCAGTTCCTCTAGTATGTGCCAGGAAGACTCTCATCTATTGGCTTGACATAGGCTTCTTACAGCCACCTGATATGCCCTACAGCACCATCACACAGCACACCACATGGCCTAGTACACTCACTTGCATTGGCTGGAGTCACCTGCAAGTTTCTTTTCCTATAAGGCTGTGTATTGTTCATGGACCTAGAAACTGAAAACATTATTCCTGCATCGGGGATGTCTGAATTATCTCACAAGCCAATAAAATGGAGGAATACAACAGATCCAAAAATTGCTTATTTAGTGTTATTCATAAGGCCTTCCAGTTCACCTTTGAAAGCAATTTCCTGCACGTACTCATATAGGGTTGATTTTGAATTAATTGCATGGTGGTAGGAAAGAGACAGAGAAGGCAAAGGCACCCCACTCCAGTGTTCTTGCCTGGAAAATCCCATGGGCGGAGGAGCCTGGTAGGCTGCAGTCCATGGGGTCGCTGAGGGTCAGGCACAACTGAGCGACTTTCACTTTTCACTTTCCTGCATTGGAGAAGGAAATGGCAACCCACTCCAGTGTTCTTGCCTGGAGAATCCCAGGGACGGGGGAGCCTGGTGGGCTGCCGTCTATGGGGTCCCACAGAGTCCGACACGACTGAAGTGACTTAGCAGCAGCAGCAGGAAAGAGAAGGGGGCAGAGATCGATTCTGATTG
>NW_011494491.1:8145-9840 GCF_000754665.1 Bison bison bison
TCAAAAATTAAGATATACTCACCAGAGACTGATCTACAAGCTAGAATGCCAATCAGAACTACAGTGGGAACTATAATGGTCAGGGTAAAATACCAACACGAATTAGAAAGCAGAAAGTATTCTTGAGGGAAAGTGATGCCAGAACAGATGTATTTTAACTGGGGACCTCAGAAGCCCCAGGTGAAAAATAATAGTCTGCAGTTCCATAAATCTTCCAGAGGAAAACAATGTGGTTGACTTTGCAGGTTTAAGTCCTCTGTGGCATAAAAGGCTGAGCAAATCCGTATGCTCCATGGAGCACACAGGTGATGGAAAAGCATAGATAGGGATTGGTGGAGGCAGAGGGCAGAACCGAGGGAGGGCAGGAATCTAGCGGAGCTCTCAGCCTTCAGTTGCCCTCCCAGCGGCCCCACTCCCCGAACGCAGAAGGAGAGGCAGTAGTACCAACTGGCTTGCTCCTGTGGCTGCGGGAGGCCAAAGCTTCAGGTACACCAAAGAGACAGCAGGGGGAGGCTGTGAGGGGGTTTCAGCTGTAGTACACCCTGAAAGTCGCAGGGTGGCTTTGTCTTTCCCAAATCCAGGGAAGGTTGATGAATAGAATCCCTTCCATTTCCTGTGTTCCTTTTTCTTCCTTTGGATCTCGGCTACCCACTCTGTGCAGCTGAGGGCAAGCAGATGAGAACTGGGTGAAGGAGCTACAGATGAGGCGGAAGGAGTGAGTTGTTTCCGGATGGTGCGCAGTGGAGGCGCCCCGGCAGCCGGATTCACACAGAAGCTGCCACCTACCGAACCCGTCCCAGGACGAGCCAGGCCCTTACCCATGCTCACGGCCGCACTGGACCCACGACAGTCGCCAGGTGGGTGCTACCCACGCCAATTTGACCAGTCACGAAGCTGCGGCTCAGAAAGGCCGAGTGGCCTGCCCTGGTTAAGTGGTAGAGCTGCTGTGTCTAAATAGAGAGTTTATGCCCTTGACCCTGACGCGGTGCTGCGTTTTGACGTCCTGAGACTAAGCAGCTCTTCTGACCAGCTCAGAATCAAGCTGATCACTAACGAAGACGGGTCCTCATGGATAGACCGCTTCTGCGTGTCAGCCACTGTGCTCAGTGTCCACTGATTGATGTGATGTGAATTGCCAACACAACACCCCCTGGTTTTCTGATATAATTCAAAGAATCCACCAGTAGATGGCGCAGCTCCACTGGGTTTTCGAGTTATAGGAGGCTCTGCACACTCACGTTGACATATATTCCTCCCACTCCCTTCGTGTGTCCCAAGGCCTCTCTTCTCTTTCTTATCTTGCCCTTATCAAAACTGGCTGTGCACGGATGACTGTCCCTGTCGCTGAAGGCCTTGGCAACACAACACCTTTAGGGCTTTCTGATGTAGTTCAAGGGATCAACCAGCAGGTGGCGTTGCTCCACTCAGAAATCGGAAGAATGTAATCGGTTCCTGCTGCTGCTGCTGCTGCTGTTGCTGCTAAGTCGCTTCAGTCGTGTCCGACTCTGTGCGACCCCATAGATGGCAGCCCACCAGGCCCCGCCGTCCCTGGGATTCTCCAGGCGAGAACACTGGAGTGGGTTGCCATTTCCTCCTCCAATGCATGACAGTGAAAAGTGAAAGTGAAGTCGCTCAGTCGTGTCCGACTCTTAGCGACCCCATGGACTGCAGCCTACCAGGCTCCTCCGTCCCTGT
>NW_011494491.1:9940-10337 GCF_000754665.1 Bison bison bison
GTTCCCCCTTGGCATGTGGGGTCTTCCTGTACCAGAAATTGAACCTCTGTCCCCTGCACTGGCAGGTGGAATCTTAACCACTGGGACCCCAAGGGAAGACCTGGAAGGTGAAGTCTTAACTACTGGACCACTGTGGAAGTTCCCCCAGGTCATAGATTTAGATGCAGACATATGACGGGAGCTTGGTCCAAGAAACAAAGCATGAACAGGGTGCAACTGACCAAAATCGTGAAGAAATGCCTGAGCTGAACATCAAGCAATCTGGCTGCTAACCTTGAATCTCCCACCCCTAGTTCTGTGGCTTTTGTAGATCATTGTGAGTCTTTAAATTTTATTTTTAAACTTTACATAATTGTATTAGTTTTGCCTTAAACTCACTTAAAATACAGTTCACTTA
>NW_011494491.1:10437-12195 GCF_000754665.1 Bison bison bison
TTCAACGGTTGTGGCTACCTGGCTTCGTTGCTCTGTGGCAAGTGGGATCTTCCCTGGACCAGAGATGGAAGCCTTGTGCAGTGAACTGGCAGGATAATTCTCAACCACTGAACCATCAAGGGAGCACTGGAAGGTGAAATCTTAACTGCTGGATAACCAAGGAAGTCTCACAAGTCATGGATTTAGATGCAAGGACATATGACAGGGGCTTGGTTGCAGAAACAAGACATGAACTTGTCCCCTGGGACCAGAGGGGAATCTGCCACAGGGTGCAACTGATCAGAATCGTGCAGAAAAGCCTGAGGTGAAAGTCAGGAGACCTGGATGCTAATCTTGGCTCTCCCACCCATTAGTTTTGTGGTTTTGGGTACGTCACTGTACGTCCTTTTTCAGTTCATTTAAAATACAGTTTACTTATGTCAACCTCTTGACTCTCAAGATATCAGGGAGTAGTGCTTTTCAAACTCTAATGTGCACTGGAATCACCAGTTATTATGAAAGTGTAAGTCCTAATTCAATAGGCCTGTGGTGGAGGCCTCAGAGTGACAAGTTCCCAGGTGATACTGATGCAGCTGGTCCCTGGACCACACTTTGACTAGCAGGCAAGCGTCCACTACAGAAGTGGCTCAAGGGTGCTCACTGCTGGTGTGGAGGCCAGAGGCAGGACTCTAGTCACCAGCCCCTCCCCAGCTTCAGCAAGAGCAGCTTGTCTTTTGATGTCCTGAGACTGAGCAGCTCTTCTGACCAGCTCTGAATCGAGCTGATCACTAACAAAGATGGGGTCTTGTGTACAGACCACTTCCACGAGTCAGTCACCGTGCTCAGTGTTCAGTGATTGATGTGTACTGGTTCACATGTTCCTCAGAGAACCATGGAATTACTCACCATCTCGCAGACGAAGTGAACGACAGAGAATCTGAATGTGCTCAGTCGCTCAGTCCTGTCTTACCCTTTATGACCCCCCATGGACCATAGCCCGCCAGGCTCCTCTGTCCTTGAAATTCTCCAGGCAAGAATGCTGGAGTGGGTAGCCATTCCCTTCTCCAGAGGATTTTCCTGACCCAGGGATCGAACCTGCCTCTCAAGCGGGTTTCAAGCAGATTCTTTACCACTCAGCCACCAGGGAAGCCCAGAGAGTCTGAAGGACCTGGCCAAAGTGACTCCAGTCAAGAGTCTGGGTTCGAACCCAGCTAGTTTCCCCTCCCAAGTCTGCTCCAAGCACCACGTGCCTGGTGTATAATAGGTAATGACAATTTCCAGTACTGCTGGTGTTCTGAAAAGTCCCTGGTGACTTAAGGGGTACCCTGCATCCCAGATGTATTTGCAAATCTTGTGGTGTGCATAGAAATCTGAAGCACATAGTCAGTTCATAGATTCTTATTTGCTCAAGATCTTGCACCTCCTATAACTTGAAAACCTGTATATCTCGTCCTCACGGTTTGTTCATTACAGAAAGCAAATTCTGCCAAAACTTGGTGAAGGCTCCATGATCCAGTCCAAGGCTGGCCAGTGCTGGTGGATCCCTCGAACTATATCAGAAAACCCAGTGGGTATTGTGTGACCAAGAACTTCATTGACAGAAGCAGTCATACATATACAGTCTGTTTTGTTTTTTAAATTGAAGTACAGCTGATATACAATATTGTGTTAGTTTTAGGAGCACAGCAAAGTGATTCGGTTTTATATACGTATATTCTTTTTAAAATTTTTCTGAGTTATTAGAAAATAGTGAACATCGTTGCCTATGCTTTACAGTAA
>NW_011494491.1:12295-13277 GCF_000754665.1 Bison bison bison
AAGGTCAGAGGCAGAACTTTAGTCATCATGCCCTTGCAAGCTTCAGCCAGTGCCTTGCCTTTTGAGGTCCTGAGACTGTGGAGCTCGTCTGATCAGCTCTCAATCAAGCTGATCAGTAACAAAGATTTATCCTGGAGGATAGACTGCTTCCATGTGGTCAATGTTCCCCTTGGTCAGTGTTCATTGATTGATGTAAAATGAGTGGCCAACACATCCCCAGGGCTTTCTGATGTAGTTCATGAGATCCACCAGCAGATGGTAGGTTATTGAGTTACACTAGGCTCTACGGCCTCACATTGACATCCGCTCCTCCCACTCCTATGCTGTGCCCCAAGACCTCACTTCTCTTTCTCCTCTTGCCCTTATCAAAACTGACTCTTCTCAGGTGACTGTTCCTGTTGTTGAGGCCTTAGGAACACATCTCCCCTGGACCTTTCTGATGCAGTTCAAGGAATCCACAAGTAGAAGACGCTGCTCAAATATATTTTCGAGTTATACAAGATTCTATAGCCTCACGTTGACATCCACCACCACCCCAACTCCCTTCCTGTGCCCCAAAAGCTATCTTCTCTTTCTTCTCTTGACCTTATCAAAACTGGCTGTGCAGCAGTGACTGTGTCTGTGGTGAAGCCTTTGGCAACACAACACCCCAAGGGCTTTCTGATATAGTTCAAGGAATCAACCAGCAGATGGTGATGCTCCACTAACATAGATATCAGAACCACATAATCAGTTCATAGGTTCTTTATAATTTTTTATTTATATATTTACTTTGGCTGTGCTGGGTATATGGAGAAGGCAATGGCACCCCACTCCAGTACTCTTGCCTGGAGAATCCCATGGATGGAGGAGCCTGGTGGGCTGCAGTCCATGGGGTCCCTAAGAGTCGGACATGACTGAGCGACTTCACTTTCACTTTTCACTTTCATGCATTGGAGAAGGAAATGGCAACCCACTCCAGTGTTCTTGCCTGGAGAATCCC
>NW_011494491.1:13377-14839 GCF_000754665.1 Bison bison bison
CTGCTCACAGTTTGATAGAAGATGCAGTCTCTGGGGCCAAGATTGCAGCAGCCCCTTGCCTTCCGGCTCTGGCTGTGACACAGCTGCCTCTCTGGCACTGGGGAGGGAGGGCCCTAAATGGCAGCTGGCTTGCTCTCATTTGGTATTCGCTCAATCCTTTGTTCTGTGAGCACACCAGGGGTCATCCTGTGGCATTAGAGCCTTTCACAGGAAAGGTTTATTTCTTGTTTTTCATCTCTCTAGCAATCCCACGGTTTAGGTTGCTATCTCACATTGGCTTCCTCAGATTGTCCTCAGGGCATTCAGGCCCGGTCCTTACCGTAAGGACCAATGATGCAGCCTGTACCTCCCAGTCCAGCCCCCACCTGCTGCTGGTGGAAGAGGGTGTCTGTGCCGCTTCTCCATCTCTGCTTGTAGTTGTGGTGAGGCGCATATTCTGTAGGGCATCCCCCCCGTCCTGTTATGTTGCCCGCTGAGATCCCAAAACTCCCCACAGACACACCTATGAAAGGGTTTTCTACAATGTGGAAACTTCTCCTTCACGACTCCCTTTCCAGGACGGGTCTCTGTCCCTAAATCTTTTGTCTGTTTTCATCTTTTATATTTTGTCCTACCTCCTTTTGAATAGATTGGGCTGCTTTTCTGGGTGCCTGGTGTCCTCTGCCAGTGTTCAGAAATTATTTTGTGGAAGTTGCTCAACATTCAAACGATCTTTTGATGAATTTGGGGGTGAGAAAGTGGTCTCCCTATCCTTTTCCTCCACCATCTTGGGACCACCCCCCTTCTCTTTCTCATCTTGCCCATATCAAAACTGTCTGTGCTGGATGGCTGTTCCTGTACCTGAAGGTCATGGACACACAACACCCACAAGGCTTTGTGATGTCCTTCAAGAATTCCACATGCAGATGGCGCTGCCCCACTAAGTTTTCCAGTTATATAAGTATCTACAGTCTCACATTGAGATATACTCCCCCTACTTTCTTCCTGTACCCCAAGACCTCTCTTCTCTTTCTTACCTTGCTCTTCTGAAGACTGGGTGTGCAGGAGGCACTGTCCCTGTGACTGAAGGCCTTGGCAACACAACACCCACAGGCTTTTCTGATTTAGTTCAACAAATCCACTAGCAGATGGTGCTGCTCCACTACATTTCCTGAATTCTACCTGGCTCTACAGCCTCCCATTGACATTTACTCTCCCACTCCCTTCCTGTGCCCCGAGACCTGTCTTTTCTTTCTTCTCTTGCCCTTATCAAACGTGACTGTGCAGGAGTGACTCTCCCTGTCGCTGAAAGCCTTGTTGACACAACACCTCCATGGCTCTCAGATGTAGTTCAAGGAATACACCATCAGAAGGCACTGATTCACTAGCTCTTCGAGTTCTACTTGGCTCCACAGTCTCACAGTGATATCTACTCCCACTCCCTTCCTGTGCCTCAAGACCTCTCTTCTCTTTCTTCTTTTGT
>NW_011494491.1:14939-15362 GCF_000754665.1 Bison bison bison
GGGGCCCCTGAATCTCCAACATACTTTCTCCACTTTGGGAAGCAGCCTCCCAGGGCCCAGGCAGCTCCAACAGAGCCACGAGCCCGGGAAGGACAGGGAGCCCGTCCTGCACTGCACACCAGCTAAACAGCTCTGCACCCTCTGCAGCACATAGTCACTTGTGTGTGCACAAGCAATCACACACTTGTGCACAGACACACACCCATTCACAAATGCACACTGACACGTGTATTCACACACACACACACTCACATCCGCACATTCACACACAAACATCTGTGCATTCATGCATCTGTACTCATACCCACACACTCATCCACACACCCCCTCACACACTCACACACTGAAGCCCTCATGCATGTGCATACATACTCGCACATACATGCCCACACACATCCCACACTCACACATGCACTCAACATG
>NW_011494491.1:15462-15993 GCF_000754665.1 Bison bison bison
CCATTTGTATGAAATACCCATAAAAAGTATATACATAGAGACAGAAAGCATATTTGTATTTGCCAAGGAGTAGGGTAGGGAGGTAATGAAGACTGACAATGCACATGGTGTTCTCATCTGTGGTGATGGAAATATTCTAGAATTAGATAATGGTGATGGTTACATATTGGGGATGTACTTCATGCTACTGAATTTGATACTGTAAAATGGTTAAAATGGCGACATTTGTTGTGTATTTTGCCATAATAGAAGACCCATCTCATCATAAATTTAAGGATTTGTTCATACTTTCTCAATCTGTTCCACTGATCTACATGACTATCTTTGTACAAGATGCATACTGTTTTGATTGCTGTGGCTTTATGACTTCTGGAATAGGTATGATAAATCCTTCAACTGTTTTCCTTTTTCAAAATGTTTTGGCTATTTAAGGTGATATAAACGTATATTCCGCATACATTTTAAGATCAGCTTGTCAACTTCTACAGGAAATTCAGCTGAGATTTTGATAGATATTGGGCTCAATCTACA
>NW_011494491.1:16093-19352 GCF_000754665.1 Bison bison bison
GCAGATGGACCCTGTGGTGGCCACAGAGAGGGAGGGCTGTCATGGCAGCCACTGAGGGAAGCCTCGAGAAAGGCTTGGTGACCAGGCAAGGGAGAAGCTGGCCTGAGGTAGCCTTGGGGACTGCTCTGCAGAAGAGGCAGAGGCTCAGAGGTTCAGTCTGGTTCCCAGTGCTGAGGTGGAACACAGCCTCAAGATAATCAGGGGCTTCTGCCACTGTCAGCGGGGCAGTGGGGAGTGAGATTGTCTCTGAGTGCGCAGGGTTGGGGGGGATACCCAGTGCCTTGGTGGGGAGCTGTGGCCCATGGAGGCCTACTGTTTGTGGAGGTTGGGAAAGTCGGTCATAGGCCCCAGGAGGCGCTCTGGCCAGAGGGGAAGCCCCACCGTGCTGGCTTTCATGGGTAGGCACTGTCTGGACATCTTCCTCCTGCCTGGTTGGGTGTGGGGGGCAGCAGAAGGGCTGGAATGGGCCTCCCTGGAGGGGCTGGGCAAGTGGGTGCAGGGAGCTGAGAGCTGGACGGGGTGCAGGGTGCAGGCTCAGAAGCAGCCTCAGGCCCGGGACAATCATGGGTGCCAAGAAGGAGACCCAGAGGCAGCGAGAACACTGGACCAGAAGCCACAGGCTGTGCCTGGGCCCAGATGCTGAGTCAGCCCTTAGCTCAGGGTGGTGGAAGTGAAAGAGCAGAGCAGGAGGTGACAGGAAAGACACAGCAGGAGAGGTCTGGCTGAGACCAGAGGCTGAGGCTAAGGAGGGAGAGCAGACAATCATCTCTTGGGGGGGCCGAGGGTGCCCAGATAAGGGCTGGGGAGGCTGTGTGCTCTTCCTCCCTGCCTGGGTAGGTGAATGCAGGTGTGGAGGTGGGGTCTGAGCTGGATCCTGGTCTAAGGGTGGGCAGAGTCAGGAGGCAGACAGGGAGGATGGGGAGCAGAGAATGAGTCCCTCCAGTGGGGTGACAGGACCCTCGGGGAATGTCAGGGCCAGGCCTTAAGATCTGCCAGTAGCTCAGAGCCTTGGTCCTGTCGTGGGACTCTGCTTAAGCACAGGTCTCAGCCACCCCACGACCTGACGTTTCTGTTTCTGTGCGCAGAAGAGGGCCCTACCTTCCTTCCTCTGAGGTGGGTGCTGTGCTTCTCTGCAGGCCTCCCTCCCCCAGCCTCTGAACACCACCTCCCTTCCCTCTGCAGCAGTCTCGGAGTCCCCACCCCGGGCCCTGTGATGGGACAGCTTGAGTCTAAGGTGGAGGGAAGGGAAGCTGGTCTCTGGTCCCCAACGTTGATCTCTTCAAAACTGGGCACCAACCTGGCTGCCAGGGAAGCGATGGGTCCCTGCCACCTGCTGCTGCAGAGGGGCCTCCGGGTGACACAAAATGATCTGCAGACGACCCATTTCACCTCACCTACCCCAGCCCATCCTTGGGGTTCAACTGAATTAAGTGCTTTCTAACACCAGGCTTTAAAATAAAGAAAACACTTAGCTGTCTGGTTATTCAAATAGTTTGTGAATGGGACAAACTGGGACAGTCGCTTCATCTTAGGCCAGGCCTGTGCTGCTGACTTATCATGGGAGCAGCACTCCAAGTCAAGTCCTGTCTCAGAGCATCTTCTGAACAGGCCACCATCCCTGCCATGACCCCACCCACTTATAGCCCTCAGGATGCTCCCCTCCCCCAGCTTCTGGCCACCAGAGTCGGGTGAGCTCACCAACAGACCCTCTCCTCCAAGGGGGCACCACACCAGAAACAAGAGGCCTCTGTGTTTTTTTTTTATTGAACTCAAATAATTTTTTTTATTAACTTAGATAGACACAAGATTTGACAACACTGAAAACAAGAACATTTCTCTGACCAGACTGCGCTGACTGGTGGAGAGTTCATCACACACAGAAAAGGGAAAGCTGTCTTATTCAAGTCGGTGATGGCGTAGAACCTCCACTGCCTGAAAAAGAGATTGCAAATAAATAAAGTACACAGAGAGGAGAGCAGCAGAGGCCTAGTGAGGAGATGAGGAAGAGGTGGGAGAGCAGCAGCAGCAGCAAACTACTCAAGATCAAAATGGTAAGAAAAATAGTGGCAGGAGCACGTGCTGAGGACGTGTCCCCGCCCCTCCCACAGCCAATACCTTTGGGGGCGGACAGCCCCAGCCAGAGCCCCATGGGGAGGGGGGATTCTCTGCAGGTGATGATGGGTCTCTAAGCCCGGGGCCCCTGAATCTCCAAAATACTTTCTCCACTTTGGGAAGCGGCCTCCCAGGGCCCAGGCAGCTCCAACAGAGCTGGGAGCCTGGGGAGGACAGGATGCCCGTCCCCCAGAGCACACCCACTGAACAGCTCAGCACCGTCTGCAACGCACAGCCACTCATGTGTGCATAAACACTCACACACACGCATTCACACATGCACACTGACATGTATATTCACACTCTCACACCCACCTTCACACACACACATCCGTGCATTCATCTGCACTCATACCCATACACTCATCCACATACACCCACACACACATCCCCACGCTCACACTCAAGCCCTCATGCATGAACATGCAAATTCACACACACATCCCCACACTCACACATGCACTCAACATGCGCACTCACACACAGGCACGCACATATTAAGTAAAGACCCTCCCTAGTGCCCTCCCCAGGTCCTCTCAGGCTGGCCCAGGAAGGGGCTGCAGCTGGGCATCCAGTCACCCGGAGGGTGAGATCCAAACTTCAAAAGGACACATTTATGCATCAGCCCCAAGGAGGCCCCTGGTCCTCCGCTCCTCTCCTCCCCTGCAGTCCATGTCACAGTCTCTCAGAACTCCAGGGATGCAGTCCAAAGGCTGGCAGTCTCCCCGAAGTGGTCCTGGAGGGACACAGTTGGGGTGGAGGAGGGGCCACCAGGACCAGGGGTTTCCAGGCAACTTGGCACAAGGGAGGAAGCCATCAGCGCCCTTCCGTCTGTGGGAATCTGCAGGGGGCACGTGGTAGCCCGGGTGCAGCCTCAGGCCTCGGGGTGAGGCAGGCAGAGCTCTTCAGCCGGGACCTGGGTGGCTGAGAAGGGCACATGGTGTGAGGCTCAGCCCCTCTGTCCCAGGGGCAACCAGGCTGCTGTGGTTCTTAGTCCCAGCAACTGAGGACCAGGACCGCAAGCAATCAGTGAGGGGGCAGATGTGGATGTGGGATGGGGGGTGAGGGCCAGGGGCCCTCTCCCCGGGCTCCCCCTCAGTGCCGCTCCTGGTGCACCAGTCAGCAGCACAGCCAGGACCGCTGCAGG
>NW_011494491.1:19891-24350 GCF_000754665.1 Bison bison bison
CCCCTCCCCCATCCCACTGTGCCAGGTCTCCCAGAGACTGGGGGGCAGGTAGGCAGTGCAGACCCAGAGGCAGGTTCAGCTCCCCCACTTCTGATCTATGTGACAAGGGCAAATGTCTCCCTTCCCAGAGCCCAGCAGGTGGGGAGAACCTGCTCCACCAGAGTGTCTCTAGCTCCATCCTTCCTTCCCCATGCCAGTACTGGATCACCAGGCCACCCCTTCCCTCGGGCTCTCCACCTGGAAGGCCCTGCCTCTCTTCGAGGGGTCAGGCAATTTTCTCGGGTGCTCCCCAGGCAACTCTAGGGTCAGGGGTGCCCCAGGCAGGGATTTGACTCTCTGGACAAGACCACGGAAGGGGCAGTTCACCTTCTATAAAACCAGTTCCTGCAAGAAAAACATGGGGACTTGAGAGTTGCCTCCTCACCCAAAGACGTCCCTGTCTCCCCAACTGTCGCCTACCCTACAAGCCTCTTCTCCATCTGCTCTCCCACCCCAGCCTGACAGCTGCCCGCCACTCAAGGAGACCCCCACTTTCCCAAATCCTTTGGGACACAGGAGCTGCTGGAGGCTGTCCAGGACTGGAGCAGCGCATTCTGTGGCACCAGGAGGGCACTGATAGGAGGTGGAGGGAGCGTGGCTGAGATGGGGCAGGGCTGGGAGGAACACGTATTTCCCACTCTTCCCTGTCCCCTGATGCAAAGCTTTGGAGGGTGGAGAGGAGCAAGAGAGACAGCGGGAGCAGGCAGAGAGCAGTCCCAGAGACCCGCCAGGAGGAAGTCTTGTGAAGGGCTGAGAAAGTGACAGACCTGGGCTTGGGCCAAGAACACAACCATCCGTCCAGGCTGCCTCTCGAGGGGTGGAGGACAAGGGGGCCAGCATCCGCTCTCTTCTAGGGCTTTCTCAGGGCCTCTCCAGGGCCATTTCCCTCCATTCCCCCGTGTTCAGGTGACACTACCGGGGCCATGGGCCGAGGTGATGGGCTGACCCTCCGAGATGCCCAGGAAGCTGCCTCTCATCCCCAAGTTGGAAATATGACAAGGTTGTCCAGAGGGCCTGTGTGCACCCTGCCTTGCCTGCTCTTGGCTTGGCAGCTTTCCAGGCTGGCTTCCACGGGTCCCTTCCTCCCCCAAGCCCCCCAGGGGCTGGATATGTAGATGCCATGGCAACAGCCTCCCTCCAGCCCGCAAGTCCAACCTCTGGCCTCCTACCTTTTCGGTCAGGGTCAATCATTCATGTTTCTAATGAAAAATTTCTTCCTTCTGCTCCCTCCTTAGGCTAAAGTGAAACAACAGGTTGGCTGCACTCAGATAATTTCCTTGAGTTTCATGGAAAGGGCCCGTTTTGAGAGTTTCAGTGCAGTTCATCACCAGCCACGAAGTGGCTGGCGAGAGCTGGGGCTTCGGGACTGCGAGGTCGTTTCCGTACCCTGCATGTATCACCGTGATTTTCCTTGCCCACTGTTATCTCAGCATCTTTCATTGTGGCCTTTCCTAATACTTCGCATCCTGATGGTTGTATCTCTAATGTAGGAAGAGATACAGGTGGGTCATTTCCAGTGTCATTTGTGAGCTTTAACCCTGTTGGAATAAACAGAAGAATCAGCCATCTGTTTCGCAGAACAAGAAAACTGTCAGCATGGAAGAAAAATCAATACTGACAGCTTTTTAAAAATACAGGAACAAGGGATTTTTGGTCCAATCTGGACAAAATGGCACAGACCCATTTTTCCCTGGACTTCCTTTCTGGGCACGACTACAAATCCATTTAAGAATGCAAGATACAATGAACAGAGAATTCTATAAAGTGGTAAGAGGAAGGCAAAATGGGTTGGGACTCCAGGACTAGAAGAGTAACACAGTAGGTATCTTACATCCCCACATCCAAAAATGTAGGCAACCCAGATCTCGTGTTTTCCAAATCTCAACTGAGCAACAGAAGGCTGCCTCAATAGGCTAACTCCATCCACAATCGGAAACGGGAAACCGTCTGACAACATCAGAACTCCAATCGGAGACATCAGATTTGTCATGCAGAACTAGCAAGATGGACCTAGCTAACCAGCCACTAGCAGCCGGCCCCAGGAAGCCTCTTCATCCCTAAGGGTCAGAGATTCCCACTGAGAGACACTCTAGCCTAAGTAAAGATCTTCCTCATTCCTCACTCTCTGGCAGCATGAGCAGGAGCACATGGGAATCCCAGCAGTACCACATAAATCGAGGAGACCAAAATAATACCATAAAGGCTCTGAAAATTAAGCTGTCACTAGACACATATTCCACAAAGTAGAAAAGAACTTACATGCTAAACTAAAACAGAGTGACTGCCCATTAAAATATTTAAATAGGACTCAGACTCTCCTAACATAATAGACAAAATGATCAGGATACAAAAAAACAGATCACAAATCACACAGAACACCTAGAACCAAAAAAAAAAAACAAACAAAACACAACTTGAGTGAGAAAAAGCAATCTGACAAAAATGGAATCAGATTGGTAATGAAAACCACAAAGGCAACAGAAAAATTTTAAATATATGGGGACAAATGGAAATATACTTCTTAATAATCCATGATTCAAAGAGAAAGTCTCAAGGGAAATTTAAAAATACATACTTAAATGAAAATGAAATTATATAATATAATCAAAATATGTGGAATGCAGCTATAGGAATGCTCAGAGGAAAATGTATAGCCCTAAAGGCACACAACAGAAAAGAGGAAAGCTCTCAAATAAATAATCTACGTTTCTACCTCAAGAAACTAGAATAAAAGGAAAATAAAAATTGAAGGAATAATAAAGATCACAGCAAAAATTAAACAAAAAACTTGCTCCTCAAAAAATTAAAGGAACTGATAAACCTGTATTAACTTAGGCAAAAATGAAAGAAGATGCAAACCATCCATATCAGGAAGGAACTGGGTCTATCACTACACGTTCTGCAGCAATTAAAGAGATAATAAGGGAATACTATCAGCAACTTATGTTCACAAATGTTAAAAGTTAGGGGAAAATGGGTAAATTTCTCAAAATCTACAAACTACCAGAATTCAACCAGTGTGAAATAGATAATCTGAATAGCACTCTGAAAATTAAAACTTGAATTCATAATTAAAAAGCTGCCAAAACAGACATCTCCAGATTCATATAGTGTTACTGGAGCATTCTACAAAATATCTATACAATTAACACCACTTTTATATCATCTCTTCCAGAAAAGAAGAACTATTACCCAAATCATTTCATAAGGCCAGTAATTACCCTGGTAACAAAATCACACAAAGACAGTACTCAGAAGGAAAACTACAGACTAACATCTCCCATGAACTTCAACACGAAAATCCTCAACAAAATACTGGCAAGCTGAATGTAACAGTATGTAAGCATTATATACTGTGATCAAGTAGGATTTCCATATTTGAAATCAACCAACATAACCCACCATATATCAACAAGCTTTGAAAGATCATAATCCCATTGACTGACACAGAAAAGTATTTGACAAACCCTACATCCATTAACGATAAAAAAAACTCAAGAGGGACTTCCCTGGTGGACCAGTGGCTAAGACTCCACATTCCCAATACAAGCGGCCCAGGTTCAATTCCTGGTCAGGGAACTAGATACCGAAAGGACGCAACAAAGAATTTGTATGCCACAACTAAGAGTTCACACACTTCAACTAAAGAGATCCCGAGTGCTGCAATGAAGACCCAGCACAGCCAAAAATAAATAAATAAAACCCTAGGAAAGTTAGGAATTATTATCAACCTGATAAAGTATCAATAAAAACCCTGCACGAACATCACATGTAAAAGTGAAAGACATAACGTTTCCATGATAAAATTGAGAAGAAGGCAAGGATGTTTGCTCTCACCATTCGTATTCAACATTGTACCAGAAGTTGGACCTACTGCAACAAGGCAACAAATAAATAAAGAAATAAAAAAGCACTGTAGATCATGTGACTATGTATAAAAACCCCAAGAAATTTACCAAAAAAAACCTTCTTAGAACTCATAAGCAAGTTCAGTAGGGTCACAGGATAAAAGAAGAAAACATAAAATTAGAGGCAGACCTATATAAAAACACTGAACATTTATTTTAACAAAAATTTAAAATAATACCATTTACAGTTGTGCCAATGAAAATTAAATGCTCCTGCATATACTTGGCAAACATGTAGAGGATCTGCACACTGAAAATTATAAGAAGTAGATGAACAACTATACTCCAACAAAAACATAGATAAAATAAATTTTTTTCTCTATCAAAAAGTTGGTGATGGGACTTCCCTGGTGGTCCAGTGGTTTAGAATCCACCTTCCAATGCAGGGGACTCAGGTCTGATCCCTGGTTGGGGAACTAAAATCCCACATGCCCCAGGGCAATGAAGCTAGCACCCTGCAACTAGAGAGAGCCCTCGAGCTCTAACTAGGGAAGCCTGCACACCACAGTAAA
>NW_011494492.1:0-1040 GCF_000754665.1 Bison bison bison
CAAATTCCAGGAATGCCAACAGAGTCAATAATTTATACATGGGTTCACAAAAGTGATAGGCATACTTAAAAATGTATAACATCATTGAGTTGCTTAGGGAGAAGAAAAGATGGGGATGACAAGTTGCTGGTGTTATTCAGTTACTAAGTCAAATCTGACTCTGACACTCTGACATGGACTGCAGCATACTGGGTTCCTCTGTCCTTCACTATCTCCTGGAGTTTGCTCAAGTTCATGTCCAGGCATATAATTTCTCTGGAATGACCATTAAAATAGAGGCTATGGGTTATGTGCTGCCAGTCTTGGAAGACTCCATGGTTTTGGCTCTGGAGAGATATCTTAGATCCATTAGCTCATTTACATAAGCAATATTCTGTCATTACTATCATGAACATTATTAGATACTCCTTCAAAACACATTTTCTGCCCAATTCTGACCACCCTAATTACTCTGCTGTTTGTTTTTCTCATCATTTCTCGGTGTGTGTTACTACGTGATTATAATCTCCTTTATAGTCCTAGAATTTGGACTCAGGCTATTCGGGCTGTTGTAACGGACTGGGTTTAAAAAACAAACATTTATTTTTCAAAATTCAGGAGGCTGAGAAGTCCAGTACCAAGGTGTGGGCTGACTAGGTTCTTGCTAAGGGTTCTTGTTCTGGGTGTGCAGACAGCTTTCTTCTCTGTGTCCTCACATGGTGAAGAGAGATCGTCTCTCTTATGTCTCTTCTTGTAAGCACACTAATCTTATTCATGAGAGCTCCACTCTCATGAGCAAACTTCCTTCCAAAGACCCCATCTCAAAATACCATCACATTGGAGATCAGCCTTCAAAATATGAATTTTGAGGGTAGAGGGGTGGTATCACAAAAGGGGCCTCCAAGGTAGTACTAGTGGTAAAGAACCTGCTTGCCAATGCAGGAGACATAAGAGTCACGGGTTCAATTCCTGAGTTGGGAAGATCATCTGAAGGAGGGCATGGCAATCTATTCCAGTATTCTTGTCTAGAGAATCCCATGGACAGAGGAGCCTGGAGGGCT
>NW_011494492.1:3466-6970 GCF_000754665.1 Bison bison bison
TGGAGGGTGACATCAGTACGGATGACATGGATGATGCTAAGGTTGCCTATGATAACTGTCAGATAGATGAAGCAGAAGGGAATAGAGATCCAGCTGTGGAGATCTTCCAGACCTTGGAAGCCCGTCAGGAAGAAAGTGGCTTTCTGGAGGCTGCTATTATATAGGATTCTCATGACTTTATAACCTTGAATTCACCAACCTGCAATATAGAATGGGATTTCTGGAGAATGACAGGGCTGAATACTCACTTACCTGTCTTGGGGTCAGTGATCCAGGAAGGATCTGCAGATGAATTGGCAAAGAATTGGGGCACCTGATCTATTAGCCTTTTCTGGAAGGTCTAGGAAGGTGATTGTCATAGGTGATTTCTATAGCTCATGGATGCTGTGTGATTTAGGCTTGCGGTGATATGTCTGTGTGTATTGGACTCTCAGTAGTTTAATGATGTCACCTCAGATGGCACCTTTTCCATATGTTCCTCCCTGAAAAAAAATAAATCTCCAATTCAATCAGCAAAATATTTAAAGCTGCACCATCTATATGTGGAACTAGTACTATACACACCATTCTGCATAATTGTCTTCTAGAATCAGCTGCATGTCAAGAGCCTTCAAACGTATTTGTAACCTGGCTGGGGATTGTCTTTCATTCCACAATACCTGACCTGCAGGGGAATGCAGGGGAAGCATTGAGTAAATATTTGTTGGACTACTTAAGCTTGTAATTTGTGACCAGAGTGATCCCTTTCCTGAATTTACATAAAAGCCTTTGATGGCTGAGGAGGCAAATGTTGATGTGCAAATTTGAAGTCTGGAACTGAGAAATGTCTAAAAAGGCAGTCTTCAAAAAAAAAAACAACAAAAAAAAACTTGTAGGACAGGGTGCTTCAGGGCTTAGTTCTGAGAGATATTAGGAGAGATATGTGTTTCTGTCATCACGGTGGTTAAGCTAATGGCACCCCACTCTAGTACTCCTGCCTGGAAAATCCCATGGACGGAGGAGCCTGGTAGGCTGCAGTCCATGGGGTCGCTAGAGTCGGAGACAACTGAGCGACTTCACTTTCACTTTTCACTTTCATGCATTGGAGAAGGAAATGGAAACCCACTCCAGTGTTCTTCTTGCCTGGAGAATCCCAGGGACGGGGGAGCCTGGTGGGCTGCCGTCTCTGGGGTCGCACAGAATCGGACATGACTGAAGTGACTTAGCAGCAGCAGCAGCAGATGTAGAAATGGAGATACGGAGGTGGGAAACATCAGCTCTAAAACAGTGATAACAAAGAAAAACCTGAAATAGTCAGGAAAAGCCTCTAATCTCTAGCCTAAGGAAAGTATATCTTAAGGCTCTCAGAGTGAGCTGTGCCTCTGGGGTTTGGATAATATGGCACAGAGGTATAGGTCTGTCCTATAATACCTGAAACCAGGCTCTCCTTTACCTCTGCCTTCTGAACTTTTATACAATTATGTTTATTGTAAGCCAACTCTAATGGGTTCTATGTATATTAATGTAGTGTGACTAGTATATTATTTATCACATGCATAAAAAGCTTAAAATAGCTAATGTTTAATATGTTATCTTTCTGTCACCTTCCTAAGTGCTTAGTGTTTATTATGCCATTCAACTCTCACAATGATCACATTATCAATAGATAGATTCTATTCTAAGCATCATATTACAGGTGAGAAAACCATGGTCCAGAAAGATGAAGTGACCTGGGTAAATTTACGGAGCAAGTAAGGGTTGAGTATGGAATTCAAGCTCTGATAGGGTACTCCAGAGTCTACATTATTGTCTTACATCGTATTTCCTACTACTGTAGTGGGACTACTACTAGTACTGTAGGGGGACTACTACTAGTAGTCCTACTACTACATAGCACTTTAGGTCTTACAAAAGTCAGATAATTAAAAAAATCAAAAAACAAAACAAAACTATACCAAGATATATGTATTGACAACCATTTCAACTATGTACATGACAGATGAGAGGAAATGTGTTCTGGGGACTAAGTTCAGTTGGGACATACTGAATGTTAACTTAAAAAGAAATTTTTGGGGATATTTCCTAGAGGGTATTATAGGTAGTGATCTTTGGGTTGAGTGGAGGCTTAAGTTATAAGACATCTTCCAAGAATATGCAGCAATTGCTAGGAGATGCAGTGTGGAAGAAAAGACAAGGCTCTGTTCATAATACTGGAAACTATTTTACATGAGAGTAGAACATAAAATCAGAACTAGAAAAGAGACAGAGATTGGAGAAAAGAAATAGGATAAAAATAGTAGTGTATAATGTTACTGAAGTCAAATCTTTACTGTTGACTAAGAAAAGAGATGGTGTAAGATGTGGGTTCTTTAAAAGGCATTGCACTTATGATGGTGAGTTCATTATTGATTTTTCAGAGAATATTTCCATAGATTGGAGAAAGACTATACAGGCTTACACTATCAGTGAATGGGGAGGAATATGTAATAAGTATATGTTACTTGTAATTTTCCTCCAGGAAAAAAAATCTACATGATAGGTGAAGGTGGGATATTTTAAGGAAGAGAGATGGAAAGTTGAGGGTACTCTTTCAAAAAAGCTTCTTTTATTAATCAATAAAATGAAGAAGCATTGAATGGCTAAGAATAAAGAAAGACAACATGTCTTTCTTGGCCAAGATTTTTGAATGGCCAAGATTTTGCCATTCAAACTACAAATCAAAACAAGTAGTAAAACAGATACTAATGTAATAATTAATATAATACTGAAATTAATGTTGCTTTATGATCCCAAAGGAGAAACAAACAAACAAAAAAAAGATATAAAGAGGCACTTCTAGCAAACAAGAGAAATGCAGGAGAAAAGTAGAGACTTGGAGAGAAGATGGGCTGTGAAGGAAGAAGGGAATATCATAAGATTTGAATAACATGCTGTTGGTGGCACAGACAACAATGCAGTCTGACTCCAACACTGAGAACAGTGATGGAAGAAAAAAAAGTTTCAACAAAACCTTAAAAATGAATGATAATAAAGAAGGGAAATTTTTCCATATGTTAAGTGGAGACACAAATAAGAGTTTAAACATATATATGACTTTTCAGCCAGCAGACTCAGTCAAGCTGGTTTCCATCCATTCCACATTGAGAGATTTCAGAGAGTTTGAGAAATAGAAGAGGTAGAAACCATCTATTTCATCCTGTATCTTCAGACAGAGAAGTTTCATTCTGCCTGCTTAATGAAAAGTTGCATCCATAGTGTCCCACACCAATTATTATCTCTACTTCCTCCAGATTAATGGATCAGAGAAGTGTCAGCTGCCACTAGACAACATCATACACCCTTGAACCACCCTTCAGCTCTAATTTATTGGTGTAAAGGGATGTCATCCTAGAAATCTGCAGCAGAAATAGAGAAGAGAGGGGCTAAACAGATTTCTGTGACATCTGATGCCGGGGACCAGCCCCGGCTGATCCAGGGTATTCGAAGGAGAGACGGCATAGGCGAGGATCAGGATACAATAGCTTC
>NW_011494492.1:7790-8211 GCF_000754665.1 Bison bison bison
GACTCCCTCTGTCTCTTATTCTTCATATAATTGCACACAATGGTATTTACAATGATCAACATCTGTGTTGGTGACAGTCTGCAAAATTACTCCAAAGGACAATTAGGACCTCATATTACTGTAAAGTGTTACACTAAATATTGGTGTTACAGAGCATGATCAAATTCATTTTAATATTTAATTATCATAATACAGTGTTAAGGTAAGCAAAGTAGAGATCACAATTTTAATTTCAAAGGTAGAGGAACTATTAATAATATTCCTAATGAGGAGGAAAGAGATGAAAGGCAGCAAGGAGTAAAATGGACGATGAAGATGACTTTTACAGGGTCATGCTGCTGCTGCTAAGTCGCTTCAGTCGTGTCCGACTCTGTGCTACCCCAGAGACGGCAGCCCACCAGGCTCCCCCGTCCCTGGGATT
>NW_011494492.1:8481-9370 GCF_000754665.1 Bison bison bison
TTTTTTTTGCATTACATACCTGAGCAGCAACAGCTGGAGAGAAAAGTGAGTTGGGTGCATTACTTCCAGCCAGAACTCAGGAAAAATGGTACCCAACTACAAGAAGATTTCCTGCTTGAAACTCAGGGTTCTTTTGAAGAGCCCAGCAGCTTCTCCCTTGGGGCCTCAGCTGAGGTTGAAAATTCCCTGAAGAATTCTCAAAGCACTTGGCTAAAGTAGGAGGCTGTGAGAAGCTGAGAAACCCCAATCTTGCATGTAGGCAAGGGATATATTCAAAAGGATGTTTGTACTAACAGATTTCATTTTCTGAAATTGTGTAAGAAAGCACCAGCTGAGATTGAAGAGCAGTATTACACAAGATAACATTTTGATTCAGATTCAGATAAAACATACAGTTGATCCTAACCTTATCTCTGATACCTTATATCCAGCAACCTAGGATATATGACTTAATGTCTACAGATATTACCTCCTTATATCTAAAAAAAGGAACCTCTTCTCTCTCTTTTTTTTTTTTTTTAACACACAGACCCTGATACTATTAGGCATTCTCACATGTTTTAGAGTCAACTGCTAGTGTAATTTGGTTTGCATTTATGGAAAAGGATTAGTCTTTATTAGCCTTCAGTCTAACCTTTTTAAAAAATTTTATATTGAAGTACAGTTGATTTAACAATTTTGTGTTAGTTTCAGGTGTATAGCAAAGTGATTTAGTTATGCATATATATGTATCTGGGCTTCCCTGGTGACTCAGATGGTAAGGAATCCACCTGCAATGCAGGAGACTAGGTTCAATTCCTGGGTTGGGAAAATCCCCTGGAGAAGGGCATGGCAACCCACTCCAGTGTTCTTGCCTGGTGAATCCCATGGACAGAGGAACCTGGAAAAG
>NW_011494492.1:10612-12964 GCF_000754665.1 Bison bison bison
AGAAGCACTTTGCTGTTCATGGATGGGTGGTTAATTTTTTTTTTTTTTTTTTGCTGGAGGGAGGACAAATAAGAGATGCCTTATTCCACCATGATTTTAAAGTCACTCTAAAAATCAATCAGTTATATAAGTTGATGCTAAAGTCACTCTAAAAATCAATCAGTTATATAAATTGTTTAAAAATATTATTCCAAGTCATGATTCAAAGATTTTGAACATGTTTTAGGTTCAGATTTTGTTCTATAAAACATGTGGTCCTATTGAAAATGCTATTTTGAATTCAATTAAGGAGCTCAACATTAGATATACATTTTTTAAAATTTAGATATAAGTTCATATTTGTCAGGACAATAGTGTAGTAAAAACAATGCTCTTGTGAAATTAGGAAACTTTGTTCACAATGTTCTTGGGATAGTTGTGGTGCAGACATAATTCATGACTACATCCAGGCAATTCTTTCAGCCTAGTTTCTTTTTACATATACATTTAGAATAGCTGAATTAAGAAAATTTTAAGACAAATCTGATATTCAATATAAAAAGAAAGGAAATCTTTAGCATTATAGTGAAAAAATAATCTGCATTCTCTTTTACTGGCTAATCACTTTCAATCAGATTTTAAAGCTAGGTGAGCCTCTGAAGGAGTGTTTGGTAAATCAGACTAATTTGGTGTTCAGTTCAGTTCAGTTGCTCAGTCGTGTCCGACTCTTTGTGATCCCATGGACTGCAGAACACCAGGCTTCCCTGTCCATCATCAACTCCCAGAGCCTACTTAAACTCATGCCCATTGCATCGGTGATGCCATCCAACCATCTCATCCTCTGTCATCCCCTTCTCCTCCTGCCTTCAACCTTTCCCAGCATCAGGGTCTTTTCAAATGAGTCAGTTCGCATCAGGTGGCCAAAGTACTGGAATTTCGGCTTCAACATCAGTCCTTCTAATGAATATTTAGGACTGATTTCCTTTAGGATGTACTGGTTTGATCTTGTAGTCCAAGCAGTTCTCAAGAGTCTTCTCCAACACCACAGTTCAAAAGCCTAAATTTGTCAGCACTCAGCTTTCTTTATAGATCAGCTGTCACATCCATACATGACTACTGGAGAAACCATAGCTTTAACTAGACAGACCTTTGTTGACAAAATAATGTCTCTGCTTTTTAATATGCTGTCTAGGTTGGTCTTCCCAGAGAACTCATCCTTTAAACAATTTTTATATTTTTGTTTGAAGTAGGTTAGACATCTTTAACCAAAGCATTGAAAAATTAGAGTATCAAAATTTTATTTTTGGTTTCTTTTAGCCAGCATAAACCATTGTCTAATTCAAAGCTTGCAAACAGAGCTTGTACAAGGATAGACATTTATTTACTTTCAGAGAAAATTTCATGTTTGAAATCGTTTTTGTTTAAAATGGTTTGATTGGCAAACCAATATTCTAAAAATATTTGCTAATGAATATATTTTGATGTGTATTATGTATGAGATTTCATATGAAATATGTATATAAAATTATAAACAATACAAAATATGTATATATGACCTTCTACATACAATCCCATGTTTGTTTATTCTCAAAAGTGTCTGATTATTAACTCTAAATGTTTTAGTTATTAAACAAAATATGTTTCAAGAAATTTTAAAAAACTAACAAAATACGTGCAGACAAAATTAGAGGTAATTATCTGATAAAGTTCAAGGTGATTAATATTATTTAGAAAAATATGCACTAAAAAGGTAAATGCATACATATTACATAAATGCCAAAAAAAGAGACTATTGCAAATAGTTATTTGAGAAATGCAAATCATGTTCAATAGTGGTAATCCCATCAACATACATGTCAATCTATGATTGTATGAAAGAAAGGATTCACAACCATTGCTAAAGGTCTGAGTGAACTATTGGCAGTTAGTTCCTGAGTTGTTAAACATCCTTCAGTAAGCACAGCATTCCCATCTGGCATTTTCCTGACTCAAATGTAAGTAGTACAGTCTTTTCAGAAATAATGTTTACCTACTAATACTAGTTGCCTGAAGGGCTAGAGTGATTTACGCACGTCTGACAGAAAGAAGAGAAGAGGAAAAGAAGAGCTAAGAAAGAAAAAAAAAATTGCATGCATTTAAATATACATGCACACAGATTCTTAAATCAGAGAACATGTATACAGAGCTTTGGAGTTCAGGAATTAGATATATCGACTGCATTATCAAGAACTAAAAAAGGAAGAAACACTCAGTCTTTCCTCTAGTATACTTTTTGTTGTTGTTGTTCTTTTTTTTTTTTTAATTTTATTTTATTTTTAAACTTTACATAATTGTATTAGTTTTGTCAAATATCAAAATGAATCCGCCACAGGT
>NW_011494492.1:13064-13263 GCF_000754665.1 Bison bison bison
GTTAGCAAAGAAGCCTGCTTACAGTTTTATATATAATGTCTCTCTGGGGCTGCGATTGCCCCCTTCCGGTTCTGGCTGCCTGTCACCGGAGGGGGACGGTCTGCAGCCGGCTATCTCTGTTCAGTCCTTTGTTTCATGTGTGGGCCTGGCGGTGTCTTAGGTTGGGGCTGGCTTTTCGCGTGGTAGATATCCCACAGTC
>NW_011494492.1:15087-15886 GCF_000754665.1 Bison bison bison
TCCCGTAATTGAGATCTAATCTTACTGCATTGTGGTCAGAAAAGATGCTTGGAATGATTTCTATTTTTTTGAATTTACCAAGGCTAGCTTTATGGCCCAGGATGTGATCTATCCTGGAGAAGGTTCCATGTGCGCTTGAGAAAAAGGTGAAATTCATTGTTTTGGGATGAAATGTCCTATAGATATCAATTAGGTCTCACTGGTCTATTGTATTGTTTAAAGTTTGTGTTTCCTTGTTAATTTTCTGTTTAGTTGATCTATCCATAGGTGTGAGTGGGGTATTAAAGTCTCCCACTATTATTGTGTTATTGTTAATGTCTCCTTTCATACTTGTTAGCATTTGTCTTAAAACTGCGGTGCTCCCGTGTTGGGTGCATATATATTTATAATTGTTATATCTTCTTGGATTGATCCTTTGATCATTATGTAGTGACCTTCTTTGTCTCTTTTCACAGGCTTTGTTTTAAAGTCTACTTTATCTGATATGAGTATTGGTAATCCTGCTTTATTTTGGTCCCTATTTGCATGGAAAATCTTTTTCCAGCCCTTCACTTTCAGTCCGTATGTGTCCCCTGTTTTGAGGTGGGTCTCTTGTAGACAACATATGTAGGGGTCTTGTTTTTGTATCCATTCAGCCAGTCTTTGTCTTTTGGTTGGGGCATTCAACCCATTTATGTTTAAGGTAATTACTGATAAGTATGATCCCGTTGCCATTTACTTTATTTGTTTTGGGTTCGAACTTATACACCTATTTTTGTGTTTCCTGTTCTAGAGAATATCCTTTAGTTATTTGTTGGAG
>NW_011494492.1:15986-17979 GCF_000754665.1 Bison bison bison
ATCTGCATATCTGAGGTTACTGATGTTTCTCACAGCAATCTTGATTCCAGCCTGTGCTTCATCCAGCCTGGCATTTTGCATGATGTACTCTGCATATAAGTTAAATAAGCAGGGTGAAAAAATTACAGCCTTGACATAGTCCTTTCCCTATTTGGAACCAGTCTGTTATTCCATGTCAAGTTCTAACTGTTGCTTCTTGACTTGCATACAGATTTATCAGGAGAGAGGTCAGATGGACTGGTATTCCTATTCCTTAAAGAATTTTCCACAGTTTGTTGTGATCCACACAGTCAAAGGCTTTGAGTCAATAAAGCAGAAGTAGAGATTTTTCCGGAACTCTCTTGCTTTTTCGATGATCCAATGGATGTTGGCAATTTGATCTCTGGTTTCTCTGCCTTTTTTAAATCCATCTTGAACATCTGGAAGTTCACAGTTCATGTATTGTTGAGCCTGGTTTGGAGAATTGTGAGCATTACTTTGCTAGCATGTGAGATGAGTGCAATTGTGTGGTAATTTGAGCATTCTTTGGCATTGCTTTTTGAAAGGTTGTTGCTGAACCACAAAAACGCCAGGATTCTTGGCCGAAAGAGAAGAATTCAATCCGGGGGGCCAGAGATGAGGCTTGATTGCTCAGAGTTTTTGTGTATTAAAGTTTTACTAAAATATAAAAGAAATAGAGAAAGCTTCTGACAGGGACATCAGAAGGGGGCAGAAAGAATGCACCCTCGCTAGTGTTAGCAATGGAGATATATGCTTTTTAATGTTATTACAATGAATCAAAAGAATGTCTGGAGATTGTAAAGACCTTACTAGATTCACTCCCATAATTTACATTTTAAGATAACAGGATTAGCCAGAAGGTTTTTTCCAGAAACTGTTTTCCACAGGATACATTCAGTCATTTCAGTTCAGTAGCTCACTTGTGTCCAACTCTTTGCAACCCCATGAATCGCAGCACACCAGGGCTCCCTGTCTATCACCAGCTCCCGGAATTCACTCAAACTCATGTTCACTGAGTTGGTGATGCCATCCAGCCATCTCATCCTCTGTCAGCCCCTTCTCCTCCTGCCCCTAATCCCTCCCAGAATCAGAGTCTTTTCCAATGAGTCAACTCTTCGCATGAGGTGGCCAAAGTATTGGAGTTTCAGCTTTAGTATCAGTCCTTCCAATGAACACCCAAGGCTGATCTCCTTTAGGGTGGACTGTTGGATCTCCTTGCAGTCCAAGGGACTCTCAAGGGTCTTGTCCAACATCACAGTTTAAAAGCATCGTTTCTTTGGTACTCAGATTTCTTCACAGTCCAACTCTCACATCCATACATGACCACTGGAAAAACCATAGCCTTGACTAGACAGATCTTCAGTTCAGTTTAGTTCAGTCCCTCAGTAGTGTCCAACTCTTTGTGACCCTATGAATCACAGCATGCCAGGCCTCCCTGTCCATCACCAACTCCTGGAATATAATCAAACTCATGTCCATTGAGTCAGTGATGCCATCCATCCATCTCATTCTCTGTCATCCCCTTCTCCTCCTGCCTTCAGTCTTTCCAAGTATCAAAGTCTTTTCAAATGAGTCAGTTCTTCGCATCAGGTGGCCAAAGTATTGAGGTTTCAGCTTCAACATCAGTACTTCCAATGAATATTCAGGATTGATTTCCTTTAGGATGTATTGGTTGGATCTCCTTGCTGTCCAAGGGACTCCCAAGAGTCTTCTCCAACATCACAGTTCAGAGGCATCAAGTCTTTGGCAGTCAGCTTTCTTTATAGCTCAACTCTCACATCCGTACATGACTACTGGAAAAAACAGCTTTGACATGATGGACCTTTGTTAGTAAAGTAATGTCTCTGCTTTTTAATATGCTGTCTAGGTTGATCATAGCTTTTCTTCCAAGGAACAAGCGTCTTTTAATTTCATGGCTGCAGTCACCATCTGAAGTGATTTTGGAGCCCCCACAAAAAAAAGTCTCTCACTTTCCATTATTTCTCCATCTATT
>NW_011494492.1:18079-18651 GCF_000754665.1 Bison bison bison
TATCATCCAGCAGATGTTGGCAATTTGATCTCTAGTTCTTCTGCCTTTTCTAAAACCAGCTTGAACATCTGGAAGTTCACGGTTCACATATTGCTGAAGCCTGGCTTGGAGAATTTTGAGCATTACTTTACCAGCGTGTGAGATGAGTGCAATTGTGCAGTAGTTTGAGCACTCTTTGGCATTGCCTTTCTTTGGGATTGGAATGAAAGTGGAACTTTTCCAGTCCTGTGGCCACTGCTGAGTCTTCTAAATTTGGTGGTATATTGTGTGCAGCACTTTCACAGCATCATCTTTCAGGATTTGAAATAGTTCCACTGGAATTCCATCACCTCCACTAGCTTTGTTCATAGTGATGCTTTCTAAGGCCCACTTGACTTCACATTCCAGGATTTTTGGCTCTAGGTGAGTGATCACACCATTGTGGTTGTCTGAGTCATGAAGATCTTTTTGGTATAGTTCTGTGTATTTTTGCCACCTCTTCTTAATATCTTCTGCTTCTGTTAGGTCCGTACCACAGGTCACCATCAATGAACATGTCCTAGCTTATTCCCAGTATTAGTATATTAACTACT
>NW_011494493.1:0-755 GCF_000754665.1 Bison bison bison
AGGAGAGGGCTGATTCCTAAGAGTCCTGTCAGAACCATCATCAGGTCCTCATTGAGGTGGGTAGTCAGAGCAGGAAAACCTTAAGAGTGGTTTGAAATCACAGAAAAAGTGGGGAATTTCTTGATTACTATAGAATGAGAGCTGGGATAGCAACAGGACATGGACAAGAGAGATAGAGTGGGCCACTCCCCCATGACCCACCCACCAGTGGTGCACATCTACAAGGAGTCATTAGGGGTGCATAGTGCAGGAGATGGCGGATGGCAGTGTAGCGGTCGATAGCCATGGCAGTCAAAAGCAGGTTGTCCATATCAGCAAAAACCGTGAAGAAATATAACTGGGCCAGGCACTCAGAGAAGGAGATCAGTCCATTGCTGGTCCACAAAGTCTCCAGCATTTTGGGGGCTGTGGTGGTAGTGAAGCAGAGGTCGACCAGGGAGAGCTGGCTGAGGAAGAAGTACATGGGGGTGTGAAGGTGGATGTCAGCGCCAATAGCCAGCAGCAGTAGCGAGTTTCCTAAGAGACTCAGCAAGTAGAGGGCCAGGAAGAGACCAAAGAGGAGCTTTGGTTTGTCTGGGTCATTGAACAGTCCCGAGAGGACAAAGTCAGGGTTCTTGCTGCAGTTCATTTCAGGTCTTGATGGGTTATAAGAAAAGAATCAGCATGAAGAGGATTCACTACAGTTAGCTACTGAAGTGTATTATAGCTAACCTCGATGGTTCTCTTTTCAGTTGGTTTCCTTATACCACAAATAT
>NW_011494493.1:4869-5243 GCF_000754665.1 Bison bison bison
TACATATGTAGACTTCAAGCACAGAACTTTCATCTACTATGTTCCACTCTGAAGTCTGAGCCTGTTTCTCTATTTGTCAAATGCTACCTTCCACACTTACCTACTGGCATTCATAATCTTCAACCCATGAGTTGATCTATGTATTCTATCATTTGATATATGTATTCTATCCAGTGCTTTTATTAAGCAAGTGGTATAGTCCAGAGATCCCAGAATCCTTTGCCTACATTGGTGAGGTGATGTTCATAGCTGCAAAGATGTAGCTCAGGAACTGAGTATTAACAATATTCATGTCTCTTGGGATTGGAAAGGTAGGTTAGCATTAGGAATCTTTCTTGTCCTTGGAGACTGTTCCCAGAGTTACTCATTAATGG
>NW_011494493.1:9260-9611 GCF_000754665.1 Bison bison bison
TTTCCAATATATTTTGATTTGTTTCTCAGTGAGGAATGAATAGATGTGACTCAGCAAAAGAGGTAGGCTTTTCTTTTCTTGAAAACTTTATTAGAGATGCCTTTATGGTTTTGTTTCTCAGGCTTTAGAGCATCAGATTAAGTGTCGGAAGCAAAATATTATAAAAAAACAATATAAAAATAGTAAGCTTCCCTCATAGCTCAGTTGGTGAAGAATTCGCCTGCAATGAAGAAGAATGGTTCGATTCCTGAGTCAGAAAGATCTGCTGGAGAAGGGATAGGCTACTCGCTCCAGTATTCTTGGGCTTCCCCTGTGGCTCAGCTGGTAAAGAATCTGCTTGCAATATGGGAG
>NW_011494494.1:0-1046 GCF_000754665.1 Bison bison bison
GGACACGACTGAAGAGACTTAGCAGCCGCAGCAGCAGTATTTTATTAAGAATCTTTGTGTCTATATTCATAAAAATATTGGTCGGTGGTTTTCTTTTCTTGTGTTGTCTTTTTTGGTTTGGCTTGGTATCAGGGTAACAATGGCCTCATAAAATGAAGCAGAAGAATTATCTTATTTGGGGCTTCCCAGGTTGCACTAGTGGTAAAGAACCTGCCTGCCAATGCAAGAGAGGTAAGAGACGCAGGCTCAATCCCTGGGACAGGTAGATCTCCTGAAGGAGGACCTGGCAACCCACTCCACTATTCTTGCCTGAAGAATCCCATGGACAGAGGAGCCTGGAGGCCTGTAGTCCATGGAAACGCAAAGAGTCAGACATGACAGAAGCAATGCGTGCACATTAACTTCCTTAATAAAGTTATTCATCCTTATTTATTTTTGAGTGACCTTTGTTAGTCAGTATTTTTCAAGAAATGTTCTCATTTTATCTAAGTACCAATTTTTTGGATAACATTTTTCTGCTCTCCTTTCTTAAATAGTTTATTGAAGCATAATTGATATGCAACAAATGGTATATATTTACTGTGTACAATTTGATGAGTTTGGGCATATGCACACAATGATAATATCATCACCAGAATCAAGATAATAGACATACCCAACCCATCCTAAAATGTCTCTGTGTCCCTTTCTTTGTTTCTTTTCTTGTTAAAGTGTGTGTGTGTGTAGTGAGAACACACTTTTAGATTTACGTTCAACAAAATTTGGGTCTTCCCAGAAGGCTCAGTGGTAAAGAACCACCTGCCAATTCAGGAGAGATAAGAGACGCAGGTTCGATTCCTGGATCAGGAGATCCCCTGGAAGAGGAAATGGCAACCCATTCCAGTATTTTTGCCTGGAAAATCCCATGGAGAGAGGAGCCTGGTGGGCTAGAGTCCACAGGGTCACAAAGAGTCCAATACGACCAACCATGCAAAAAATTTTGAATAACATTTTTTTAAATCTTCCTTCATTGTGCATTTAATATCTGAGAGCTCTGTACTGCTGTC
>NW_011494494.1:5242-5549 GCF_000754665.1 Bison bison bison
CTTCCACCTTTCTCCCTCTATTTGCCATGAAGTCATGGGGCCAGATGCCATGATCTTAGCTTTTTTAATATTTAGTTTTAAGCCGGCTCTTTCACTCTCCTCCTTCACCCTCAGCAAGAGGCTCCTTAGTTCCTCTTTGCTTTCTGTCATTAGTGTTATATCATCTGCATATCTGAGATTGTTGATGTTTCTCCTGCCTATCAGGATTCCAGCTTGTAACTCATCCAGCCCGGCATTTCTCATGATGTACTCACCGTATACATTAAACAAACAGGATGACAGCAGACAGCCCTGTTGTAGTCCATTT
>NW_011494495.1:0-949 GCF_000754665.1 Bison bison bison
AAGGAGCAATAGCTATTATGCAGCAGTCTGGGAAGAAATGAGCATTAACACAGTAAGTAGGGAAATATGAAGTCAGAGAACTATGTTGTAGGCAAAGGAATGTGGTAAAAACTCAAAACATAATGAAAGAAAAAGTGGGCAGGCTCCCTGAAAATAACTTGGATGTTGTGGTAGTAAAGGTGGTAAAACATTCTAGAAATGGAATGGAGAAAAGACGAGAAACATTTCTGGAGGGACTAGAAAAATGATTACGTAACAAACAATTAACAACACAAAAAAGGACTTTGGTCTCCTACATGCTAATACACACTGCTGTACAGCAGAAGCCAACAAAACATTGGAAAGAAATTATCCTCCAATTTAGAAATGAAGTTGGAAATGAAACACAAGTGTTCAAAGGCACAAGAGACCTGACAAAGTTAATTGATACGTAAGGACATTTCACTGAAGCAGAACAGAATACACATTTTTCTAAAGTGAAAATAAAATGTCTTCAAGATGTATCACAAAGTGGATCTCAAATCAAGCCTTGGCAATTTTGTGATAATGGTAATTGTATCAATCATTTTTTTTTTTAACCACAATGTTACGATTTACATACCAGAATTTGTGGGCGAGGACTGTAAAAAACACGAATCCATGTAGACAAATAAATACAACTCTCTATGGCCAAGAAATCACTCATGAAATCTGAGAGAAAACAAAAGAAAATCTTAGAAGAAAATAATATTAAAAACATGATTATCCAAAAGTTATGGAGGATGCTAAAGCAGTAAAAGAGTGAAGTTGATAAATTCTACACATCTCAAGTAATCAACATAATCTTAAATCTAAAGCATTTAGAGAAAGAAGAAAAATCAGACAAAATTCCCCAAAATGAATAGAAGGGGGAAACATGATAAAAATCAGAGCAGAAATTAAACAAAAGAAATGATTAAAAAAAAAAAAA
>NW_011494495.1:1049-1765 GCF_000754665.1 Bison bison bison
CCACTCCTAAGCAAGTACTCTAAAGTAGGCATACTGTCAATATAATACCATCAAGTACTACTGAGCTCAGAGTGTGAAACATGCATGCAGCGAAGCTACTAAGCTCACCCTCTGTAGTATGCATCCAGCAACTTAGTTTGCATTCTGAAGTATGCTCCTTACCAGTGTTGTGTGCCACTCTGTGGCAATTATGCTGCAACTCATGATCTGGCACTCATGACCGTATGAACCACTACTTCTGATTATCCATGCAGCAACTACTGAGGTTGAAATCACGACTTTGCATTCTGCTTTTACTGAGAATTGAATTAGAACAGGTATACTAATTAGCTTGCACTCTGGAACATACATTACAACTCTAGAACATAAGTATCACAACAAAGTGTACCTGAGCTCTGGACCTGGCATGCCATAATGACTGAAAATGCAAGAAGCTTTTCACCACTACTGACCCCTGATTTCAAACCACTGCTGCTGCTGCTAAGTCACTTCAGTCGTGTCCGACTCTGTGTGACCGCACTGACAGCAGCCCACCAGGCTCCCCTATCCCTGGGATTCTCCAGGCGAGAATACTAGAGTGGGTTGCCACTTCCTTCTCCAATGCATGCATGCATGCTAAGTCGCTTTAGTCTTGTCCGACTCCATGCGAACCTATGGAGAGCAGCCCACCAGGCCCCTTGTCCACAGGATTCTCCAGGCAAGAACATTGGAGCGGG
>NW_011494495.1:5780-6335 GCF_000754665.1 Bison bison bison
GCCACAGGTTAAAAAAAAAAAAAATCTTGCAACATTTTGCACTAGATTGCTTCAGTCCTGTCTAACTGTTTGTGGGACACATTTCAGCACTACAGAGAACAAGCTCTAAAATGCATATACTGGAACAACTGACCTTTTCCAGTCTTGTTGCCACTGCTGAATTTTCCAAATTTGCTGGCACATTGAATTCAGCACTTTCACAGAACTATCTTTTAGGATTTGAAATCGCTCAACTGGGGTTCCATATCTCCACTAGTTTTGTTTATATTGATGCTTCCTAAGGCTGACTTGACTTCATGTTTCAGGATGTCTGGCTCTAGGTGAGTGATCACATCATCATGATTATCTGGATCATGAAGATCTTTTCTGTATAGTTCTTCAATCTTTTCTGTATATATTATTGCTGCCTCTTCTTAATATCTTCTGCTTCTGTTAGGTCCATACAATTTCTGTCCTTTATTGTGTCCATCCTGGCATGAAATGTTCCCTTGATATCTCTAATTTCCTTGAAGAGATCGTTAGTCTTTCCCAACTATTGTTTTCCTCTATTTCTTT
>NW_011494496.1:0-361 GCF_000754665.1 Bison bison bison
TAATTTTCAAGTGATTTTCTTTTCAGTACTAAGTTTATTTAGATTCAGATCATAAGCTTATGAATGACACGGGGTCACACACTTACTGCTGTTTACCAGGTATAGAAATAAGAATTTTGCTTTCTGAAATACAAACTGAAAACTTTTAAATCATCTGTGTGATCCAGAGCAAGATTACATGGCATTGGAATAGGGGTATCCTTGGTAATGTGAAAAACCCCACACTAAGATAGGATAAGAAGAGAAAAAAAATTTAAAATGGTTCAGTTATGGGTCTAGCTTACTGTATTCAGTCTCTCATTCCTAAATTTCAAAGATACATACCTTTTAAATTTAGAAGCATATATAACTTTTGCATTTA
>NW_011494496.1:461-822 GCF_000754665.1 Bison bison bison
AATGAACTCACAGAGAATAGATTAGTGGTTGCCGCAAGTGGGGGTTGGAGGATGGATGAAATGGGTGTAAGTGGCCAAACAGCATAAACTTTCACAACTTTCATGTACAAAATAAAGAAGTCCTGGAGATATAATGTACAGCATGGTGACTAGTTAATCATTGTTGTTGTTAAGTCGCCAAGTGGTTTTCTACTCTCTGCAACCCCATGAATTGTAGCTTGCCAGCCTCCTCTGTCTAGGGAATTTTCCATGCAAGGATACTGGATTCAGTTGCCACGTCCTTCTCCAGGGTATCTTCCTGACCCAGGAATCAAACCCTCATCTCCTGCATCAACAGGAAGATTCTTTACTGCTGAGCCAC
>NW_011494496.1:4692-5529 GCF_000754665.1 Bison bison bison
AGAGGCCAGACCCTCAGATGGTGGGTCTCAAAGTTGAGAGACTTAAGACTGGAATGGAACAATTCCTGAACAATTACTTTTCAATTATCAGGCTTCCCAGGCCGCTCAGTGGTCAAGAATCCACCTGCCAATGCAGGACATGTGGGTTCATTCCCTGGATCAGGAAGATCCCCTGGAAGAGGAAATGGCTACCCCATCCAGTATTCTTGCCTGGAGAATCCCATGGACAGAGCAATCTGTTCAGTCCATGGGATAGAAAAGGGTCACACACGACTGAGTGACTAAACAGCAACACGAGTAGACCAGAGAGAAATCCCCCCTGGGGAGGGGATGGAATGTGCCCTGTGCTCCTGTCCCAGTGCCCGTGAACACAGTGCACAACCTAGATGTTTCATGCACATCATCTCCAAGGAGATTCTGTGCAATAAATGTAATAGTGGAATGAAACTGGAAACTCAGAAGCCAGTGGGCTGACACTGTGCTGTGACTCATGGAAACAGAGCTCATTTTATTGAAAGGGCATTCCATTCAGCATTTTTGGCTACGTTGATAATTCCACCAAAGTCTGTGAGGTGAGTCTATTTTAGGTGATGATGAAATTGATGAAGATAAGGGCTTATTTTAGTTATTTATTTGGCTATGCTTGGTCTTACCTTTGGCACACAGGATCCTTGATCTTCCTTGCACCCTGAGAGTTCTTTAGTTGCAGCATGAGGAATGTTTCAGTTGTGGCATATAGGATATTTAGTTGTGGCTTGTGAACTGTTAGTTGCGGCGAAGCTGTGGCATGTGGGACCTAGTTCCCTGATCAGCAGTGGAACCCGGGCCTCCTGCATT
>NW_011494497.1:0-417 GCF_000754665.1 Bison bison bison
TCAGATACATGTAAGTCCTGTAAGGGACTGGTACTGTGGGCAGCAAGGGGGAAAGCTGCAAGTCACAGTATTGAACAGAACAACCAGGGCGGGCTTCATTGAGGAGCTGATATTTTAACAAAGACGTGAAGGGGGAAAGGAGTCAGCACAGCAGACATCTGGGGTCAGGATATTGCAGAAGAGGGAACAGTGGGGATAAATGCAGGGGGCAGACACTGCCAGGAGGCCAGGGCAGCTGGGAGCAGGGAGTGAGAGTTGAACAAAAAGCGGGGACTAAATACTACGGCACTGGGTAAGTGTCTGCTCTGTCGGTGAACGAACAGGGACAAGCAGGGGTTATAGGTGTTAATGGACATGCCTGTGCCAGGCCTGTGAGGGAGGCAGAGGCAGGACAGGGGGAAAGAGCAGAGACAGCTG
>NW_011494497.1:4547-5908 GCF_000754665.1 Bison bison bison
AAAATCAGAACCACAATTAGCTATCTTGTCACAGCAGTCAGAATGGCCATCATCAGAAGTCTACACAAAATAAATATTGGAGTGGACATGGAGAAAATGGCATCGTCTTATACTCTTTGTGAGAATGAAAATAATACAGCCAGTATGGAGAACAGTATGGCGATTTCTTTAAAAACTGGGAATAAAACTACCACGTGCTGTGCTGTGCTTAGTTTCTCAGCTGTGTCTGACTCTTTGCAACCCGGAGTAGCCCACCAGGCTACTCTGCCCATGGGGATTCCCCAGGCAAGAATACCGAGGTGGGATGTCATGCCCTCCTCCAGGGGATCTTCCCAACCCAGGGACCGAAGCCGGTCTCCCGCAGTGCCAGCAGATCCATTACTGTCTGAGCCACCAGGGAAGCCCATAAATACTGGAGTGGCTAGCCTATCCCTTCTCCAGGGGGTCTTCCCGACCCAGGATTTGGACTGGGTTCTCCCACACTGCACATGGATTCTCTACCAGCTGAGCTACCACGGAAGTCCATAAAACTACCACATGACCCAGAAATCACACTCTTGGGCATACGCCCTGAGAAAACTATAATTCAGAAAGACACATGTACCCAAGTGTTCCTTGCACCAGTATCTACAATATCCATGACATGGAAGAAACATAGATGTCTGTCAATGAATGGAGAAAGATGATGTGGTACATGTATGCAATGGACTGTTCATCAGTTACAAAAGGGAACGAATTTGAGTCATTTCTAGTGAATTGGATGAAGCTAGAGCCTGTTATACAGCGTGAAATAAATCAGAAAAACAAATATCCTACATCAACACACATATGTGAAATTTAGAAAAACAGCACTGATGAACCTATTTGCAGGGCAAGATTAGAGTCTCAGTCATGGACAAGAGAATTATGGACACAGCAGGCAAGGAGAGGATGGACTGAATTGAGAGTATAGCACTGAAATATACAGATTACCATGTGTAAAATAGATCGCTAGTGGCAAGCTTCTGTATAGCACAGGAAGCTTAATTTGGTGCTCTGTAATGATCTAGAGGGGTGGGGTTCAGGGGTGGAAGAGAAGTTCAAGAGGGAGGGGATATATGTATACACTTATAGCTGATTCACCCTTGTCCTACAGCAAAAATTAGCACAACATTTAAAGCAATTATAATCCAATTTAAAAAGGTGAGGGTGTTCGAACCTCTCTGACTTTATACTTATCTACTGCGACCGGCATGAAAGATGCTCATATTTACCATGCTGACAAAGTTCAACTTCACCTGAACTGTTAAGAAAAGCCACAGTAAAGAAATCTCTGCAGACTTTCATGTCCCCAAAATGACTTAATGCAAAGCACCACCCTT
>NW_011494497.1:9540-9877 GCF_000754665.1 Bison bison bison
TTCCACAACTCCCCATGAAAGGGGTTTAGTCTCCTCACTAGAACCTATTAATATTCAATGAAATCTTTCGTGACTGCTCATTATAGGAAAGCAATTGTTCTACTGTTTTTACTTGAATATTGGCTACATTTAAAATTATGCTTGAGATTGTGTGAAATAGATAAGTAAAACTACAGATCCCAGTGATCCATTGGCTTTACCCTGCATATGGGTGCAGTACAACTTCAGTGTAAAACATCAGATTGGGTGAGTACAATGTGCCCTGCAGGGAAATAGTTTTTATAAAGTAGACAGACTGGATGTGCTAACAGGAAATCTATACTTTGCTCAGCAGATT
>NW_011494497.1:13724-14875 GCF_000754665.1 Bison bison bison
GGGTGAAGCATCATGTGATTGTGCTTCTCAACCTAAACTATGCATCAAATCTCCCCTGGAGAGGCTTTAGGAGAGCTGATGCTGGCAGGACAGCCCCAGAGAGTCTGAAGTAGTAGGTTTGAAATGTGACCCTGGCGTGAGCATTATCTGAAACAGTTCTCTTATGAAAGCCGAGCTTGCAGCTGTGGAAACAGAACCCATTCTTACAGGAGGAAATCGAAGATCGAAAATTTGCAACTCCTCTCTACAGCGAAAGCATGTTTTCATCATGACCCACTGTGCTTGACAGCTATCTTAGGCTGAGGAAAGGGATGACTTGCCCAAATTAATACTTGTTTGAAAACTGGCCTTGTGCTTGCCCTGCTATGTGTTCCTGAATCCAAAGTTTTACAGTTAAAACCCTGCTGTTGTTAGTGAAACTCAGTACGTTTTAGTTCTTGTCAGGATCCCTTGTGCCTAGTTAGTTGAATACATTTCTAAAACACTGTGTAGATAACTTCATTCAACAGATCAGAATAGTGCTTCAGAGATCAAAGATGGCTGAGAATTGTAACTGTTGATGTTAATGTAGCAGGATCGGCTGTCCGCGTATCTGCTGTCTGTGCTCAGTCGCCGTTTTAAACTGTTTGCTGTGTTATCAAATTAACTCTCGTTCTCAGATGAATACCAAATAAGAACAGGACGTTTATTGGGGAAAATACAGTTAAGCAATCCCTTGTTTGATGGACACCCATAAAGACCCACCTCTTGAAATGTTCTACTTTAGGGATCTCTTCTGGATATTCTTTGGCATGTTCCCCAATGACGGGCTTACACTGCTGTGTCCTGACTCACCGTCCTATTAAAGACAGGGCTTTCAACCTCTCAGGTGCATTACAGTGGCCAGGTTCTCTCGAAGATGCAAAAGAGGGTCATGGCGTGTGCTCAGGACACCTTCAGATTGTGTCTGTAGGAACAGGGCCTCTGAGACGAACGGATCCCCACCTGTGGCAACAGAAAGATCTCGGGTCAGCCTTTTCCAGAGCTGCTCCAGGGGAGTCATGGCTCGGTGAAGATCACACCCAGCAGCATGTCCTGGATTGTGGTTTAAGGAACTGGGTGGATGGTGGTGCCCATCCATGAGACACCCCAGGGAATATTGGCCTGGGGCT
>NW_011494498.1:0-580 GCF_000754665.1 Bison bison bison
AGTGAAATAAATCAGAAAGAGAAAAACAAATATCCTACATCAACACATATATGTGAAATTTAGAAAAACGGTACTGATGAACCTATTTGCAGGGCAAGATTAGAGTCTCAGTCATGGACAAGAGAATTATGCACACAGTAGGCAAGAATAAGATGGATTGAATTGAGAGAGTAGTACTGAAATATACAGATTACCATGTATAAAATAGCTAGTGGCAAGCTTCTGTATTGCGCAGGAAGCTTAGTTTGGTGCTCTGTAATGACCTAGAGGGGTGGGGTTCGGCAGGGGAAGAGAAGTTCAAGAGGGAGGGGATATATGTATACACTTATAGCTGATTCACCCTTGTCCTACAGCAAAAATTAGCACAACATTTAAAGCAGTTATAATCCAATTTTAAAAGGTGAGGGGTGTTTGAACCTCTCTGCCTTTATACTTATCTACTGGGACCGGCATGAAAGATGCACATATTTACCATGCTGACAAAGTTCAACTTCACCTAAGCTGTTAAGAAAAGCCACAGTAAAGAAATCTCTGCAGACTTTCATGTCCCCAAAATGACTTAATGCAAAGCACCACCCTT
>NW_011494498.1:4947-5517 GCF_000754665.1 Bison bison bison
GGAGAAACAGAATGCAGATACTTGGAGCAACACTGCCACCTGCAGACCACAGAAACCAGAACGCCACAAGGCCGAAAGAAAATGCATCCTTTCTGTTGGGTTTTCGCGCAGAGGACTGGACAGAGTGGATGCGGAAGTTGAGGGGGATGCCCATTAGGACCAGAGAAAGGAAGATGCCTTCTCGAAGGGGCCCGGCCAAACCACCCGTGGACCGCGGGCTCCTCTCCACTGGCCCACGGAACCAAGGCAACACAAACAGGAGGTCAGGGAATCCGGGAAATCCGGAGCTTGGTGGGCGAGGCTGCGCTCCGATTGGCTGGTTCTGGGCCTGCGCGCAGGAACCCAGTGAGCCCAGCGCCAGTCTCCTGGCCCGGGTCGGTTGGGAGTTTTCTCCTGGACCCTGTTTCTAAGTCTTCATTCAGTGAGCAACCTGACGGGGTATGTCCGGGTCCTGTCGCCCACTGCCGAAGCCCCCAAAGTGCGGGACCGGAAAAAGTCCCCTGTATTTCTCCTCCCGCCCACCCCAGGCCTGTGAACGCGTTCCTCCCGTGGTACACTCACTGTTCTCTC
>NW_011494499.1:0-864 GCF_000754665.1 Bison bison bison
TCCTTACTGGCCAAGCCCGTAGAAGGTGACAAGCCAAACTAACAACTGCAGTGGTGCCCGAGGCCCTGTAGCTCCTGCGCTGTGACTTAGGGACTGGTTGCCTGACTACGTGACAGAGTCTGGTGTTGAGTTGTGTGATGTTGTGTGACCAGAATACTGGCTTATTTTCTTTGTCATCATACAAAGCAAGGAGCACAGTTTTCACTACATATTATGACTTAAGGTAGCTTTGTCAGTCCTCATTAACAAACTCACCTTAGAATGGATGCCATATCTGATACCAGCTATTTAATCTGCTAATATAAATAAATATATTGTCTAAATCAATATTTATTTAGACAAAATATGTTTCTGAAGTCCAATTCGTTTTAAAAGTTAACCTTATAGTCTACTTGAAATTCAAAATCTGTATCACTTGTGAGAGAACTGTTAATTGTAAAGGTAAATGTTTAAATGAAAAAATGGAGTAGAATAAGCCAAATCCCTTTGCAGTGTAATGCCTACTTCACGTTATCTTGTTTATTCTTCATAACAAATATTTAGTGTAAAATTGTAATTTCCATTTTAGAAATGGGGAAACAGATCCAAAGGATGTAAATACCTTTCTCACCTTCACACAGTTATGTGTCAGAACCAGTACTGATACTCTTAGTTATGTCAAGTGCTGTGCTTAGTTGCTCAGCCTTGTCCAACTCTTTGCGACCCCATGGACTGTAGTCCGTCAGGCACCTCTATCCATGGGGATTCTTCAGACAAGAATACTGGAGTGGCTTGCCGTGGCCTCCTCCAGGAGATCTTCCCAACACAGGGATCAAACCCAGGTCTCCAGCACTGCAGGCGGATTCTTTACCGTCTGAGCCACCA
>NW_011494499.1:4918-5604 GCF_000754665.1 Bison bison bison
ACAAATGCATTCCATATTTGCTACAAGCAGAAATTATAAAAGAACCTGAAAATTATTAGCTGTTGCTTAAAGTACTTATACTCAAGAGAAGAAAACGGTTTCCTAGTTTCATTTTGATACGGCTTTGATCCTGTCCGTTTCTTTATTTGAAAGTCTATAAGTCAGGCACTCAGGTATCTGGGGTCTGAACTATCTTTCAAAGAATATGTGAACTCTATTATTAAAATAATAGTAATGTTCCCTCTATATTAGTAAAGATATAATATTCTGAAAAACAGAAACCACATAAATTACTTTCTGAATGGATGACATACCTGCTTCTGGCATTTCAACAGGCTCTGTATTTGATGCAAACTCCTCCCTGACATCAGGACCATCTCCACCTTCACCCCCAGTCTTTGCCAGAGCCAATTGCTGGAGATCAGCTTCCAGGCCAGAATCTTTAAAAAAAAAATGCATCAATTATATAGAGTATAAACACACTGTAAAGCATTCAGTGTAAACAAGGGAATGATGATATTCATTCCCTCGGTGTTATGAATTAAAAGCCTTAGGTTAGTATGCTAAAAATGTGATGAATAAGAACCTCAGGAGCATTATTCTGGGAATGTTTTGCTGGAGAAAAAGGAAAGCAGAATTTTCCGAATGTTATTACCATTTTCCTTTTCCAGGGTTGTCCTCAGACA
>NW_011494500.1:0-466 GCF_000754665.1 Bison bison bison
AGGTTCAATCCCTTGCTCTGGAAGATCCCCTGGAGTAGGAAATAGCAACCCACTCCAGTATTCTTGCCTAGAAAATTCCATGAAGAGGGGTCCTGGCAGGTTACAGTCCATGGGGCCCCAGAGAGGTAAACACGACTGAGCGACTGAACACACACACACACATACATGGTAATTTGTGTATCTTAGAATCTAAACTGTGTCCTCTGTAGACAACATACACATGGATGTTTTTTTTAACTGTTCTCACAGTGTCTGCCTTCTGATTGGATTGTTTTATCCATTTACATTTAATGTTGATACAGACTTACATCCGCTAATGTATATTTCTGTCTCATGTCATTTTGTTCCATGGTCCTCATTTTACTGCTTTCTTTTCCATCCAATGGATATTTTCTAATGTAGCATTTTAAACCCTTTACTGATTTTCCACTACTTTTAAGTTGTTTCCTAGCTGTATGCCACTGTA
>NW_011494500.1:4906-5208 GCF_000754665.1 Bison bison bison
TAAGGGACTGGTACTGTGGGCAGCAAGGGGGAAAGCTGCAAGTCACAGTATTGAACAGAGCAACCAGGGTGGGCTTCATTGAGGAGCTGATATTTTAACATAGACTTGAAGGGGGAAAGGAGTCAGCACAGCAGACATCTGGGGTCAGGATATTGCAGAAGAGGGAACAGTGGGGATAAATGCAGGGGGCAGATACTGCCAGGAGGCCAGGGCAGCTGGGAGCAGGGAGTGAGAGTTGAACAGAAAGTGGGGACTATATACCGTGGCACTGGGTAAGCATCTGCTCTGTCGGCGAACCAACA
>NW_011494501.1:0-435 GCF_000754665.1 Bison bison bison
TGGCAGGTTACAGTCCATGGGGCCCCAGAGAGTTAAACACGACTGAGCGACTGAACACACACACACACACACACACACACACACGGTAATTTGTGTATCTTAGAATCTAAACTGTGTCCTCTGTAGACAACATACACATGGATGTTTCTTTAACTGTTCTCACAGTGTCTGCCTTCTGGTTGGGTTGTTTTATCCACTTACATTTAATGTTGATACAGACTTACATCCACCAATGTATATTTCTGTCTCATGTCATTTTGTTCTATGGTCCTCATTGTACTGCTTTCTTTTCCATCCAATGGATATTTTCTAGTGTAGCATTTTAAACCCTTTACTGATTTTCCACTACTTTTAAGTTGTTTCCTAGCTGTATGCCACTGTAAACATCTTACTTTATCACAATCAGCTTGAAACTTACACAAATGCTAATGAGAT
>NW_011494501.1:4670-5069 GCF_000754665.1 Bison bison bison
GAGTGAGACTGGTGGAGACATAACTGGGGTGGGGGCTGGTTGCAAAGCCTCTCTGATATGGCAGAGTGCTTCCCCGCAAGGGACGTTAAAGTCCTGCTTGGTGTTGCCTCTGGAGCAACCCTTTCCTACCAGTGGACTCCAGTTTCTTGGTTGCAAGGCAGCTCCTCCTAAGGCGCACACAAACGGGGTTAGAACCTTTCAGGGTGGCTTTGCCCTACTGGGTACCCGCGTTTCACAAGCGGACAGGAGATTGGGACACTGATGGCTCTCCTCTCATGGAACAACATCTGCATCTCGGTAACTGAAACACAAGCCACCCGTGTAGTTGTGACTGCAGAGAAGACTGGCTTTGCACTCAAGAGAAACTAGGGCATGACTCCCAGATCCAGCTTTTACTGC
>NW_011494502.1:0-598 GCF_000754665.1 Bison bison bison
GTTGTGTCTGACTTTTAGCGGCCCCATGGACTGCAGCCTACCAGGCTCCTCCATCCATGGGATTTTCCAGGCAAGAGCATTGGAGTGGGGTGCCATTGCCTTCTCTGTCTGTAAAGCAATTATCCTTTAATTTAAAAAAAATTAGAATGAGATCTAAAAAAAAACAAAACAAAACAATATGCAACTTGTAACAGATTTATTGGTAACGATGATAGACAGAATCCCGGAATGGTGCTCCATCTTTCTGGCTATTTTCATAGTCTACTTTTTTTTAAAAATGGGGTAGTGTTTAGAAGCATGGGCTCATGATAATTGGCAAGATCTGAATCCTGATCTGCTACCATCTAGCTATATGACATTAAGCTCCCTGTGAGCTTCACTTCTCTGACTTTAAAATGGGAAAAACAGAGACTTCCCTGGCGGTCCATTGGTTAAGACTCCGCACTGGCATTGTGAGGGGCCTAGGTTCAAACCATAGTCAAGCAACTAGATCCCACATGCTGCAACTAAGAGTTTGCATGCCACAGTGAAAAGATCCTGCATCCCGAGAAGATCAAAGACCCTGTGCTGCAACTAAGACCCATGGAGCTACGTAAGT
>NW_011494502.1:1195-1816 GCF_000754665.1 Bison bison bison
TTTCTCTCCCAAAGACTCAGAGAGAGAGACAAGCAAAAAGACACCAGGCTCTCAGTACCTGCAGACTTAATGAGTTTTGCTGTATTTACTCCTTAGTCAAATACCATCTGGGTTAATCAATTCTGCTATTTTTTACTTGAGCTCTGTATCAGCAGCTCTGTAACAAATAAATAGGTGCCTACTTCCTTGTAAACAAGATGTGAGTGATGATCTAGGTATGTACCTAAGAAATAACGTGGGAGGCATTTTAGGCTGTGCTGCTAATTATATGGGCAAAAATGAGAAACTCATAGAAAAGCAGCTATGTTATGTACAGGGGTTCCCTATGGCCTGATGTTTTCGATGATGCCAATGGTGTGAGACTTGTTTCTAAATCAGAAGGAAAACAAAGCATCTGGGCCAACTGAAAGACACAGCTTCAATACATTGTTACAAGAGACAAAGAGCAAAGCTGAAGGCTGTACCACTCCCATTTTTTTTGAAAGGTCCTGAGTCTAGTAGCTCAGCATCCATCTGGCTCAAGACATTTGTGTTTATGATTAGTCCTCATAGCAGAGCCAGTTCTGCTGGCTTCCTCTTATGCAACCTCTAAAGGCTGTCTGGTAATGAACATTGTCTCAC
>NW_011494502.1:1916-2551 GCF_000754665.1 Bison bison bison
CATTAAAGTATGGATAAAAGATATTGAATGTAAAATAATACAAGAATAATAATTCAATGAGAAAATTAATTTCCTTCATATTAAACTAAGAACTCACTATTAACTAAAATTGCTAAAAACAATGCATGCATATTTGATATTATATTCACATATGATGAAATGACTGTACAGAAACTGAGATGTGAAATGATGTCCAGCTGTACTGGTGATTTAGGTTAAATAGTATTAACATCTGTTTCAAATGGGTACCCTACCCACATTCTGCACTTACTGTGATTAAGTGTAAATGAACTTTCCAGGCTACTAAGATGCTGAAGCCGGGCCTGCATTATTCCTGATCTGTTTCGGAGAGCTGGCATGGTTTGTGATTTTCGGTCTACTCCAAAGTGTTTTGACAGCCAGGCATCATGCACCCTAAAATAAATGTTAAAGTTAGGAAATGGATTACTCTAATACTGTATCTCAATGTTACATTTTTTAACTATGTGGCTTAAATAACACTGTGCTCACTCAGAGTTATTATAATGCTTAATGAGACGTCAAATACCTTATACTACAAGAATGCAAGTAAGGAATTTAGAGAGAGTTTCTTACTTCCCTTCCTTCTCTCAAAAATATCAGACAGTGGATAATAT
>NW_011494502.1:4752-11686 GCF_000754665.1 Bison bison bison
AAAGTCTCAGGTCTTCATATACAATTATAATGACATATTTTTTAAAAACGTATCAATGCAAATCATCCTACGAGCTTTATAGTGTGTGTCATAGCAAAGGTCTCTAATATAGTCATTCACACCTAAAAAGGTTCTTAAGCCCTAAAAATTGTGGCAATTGCTATATTTTTTTATAATGGCATTAAACCACTTTCTAGTATAGAAAATCCCAAACATACAAAAGTAGAGAGGACAGCAAACTAAACCCCACATACCCAGCACCCACGAGCTTCAACAATTAGCAACTCATGGCCACTCCTGTTTAACTTCTACCCCAAACAGGTCCTCCCCACTCCCTCCACACTTACTACCTCCTCCATAATTTTAAAGTAAATCCCCAACAACATCATCTGTTTTCATTAGCGAATATTTCATTTTTAGAGTGTTTTTTTTTTTAATCCTGCTTTGTTTGCAAATATTTTCTCCAAATGTTTTGCTGGACATGCACATACACTATCATATATGTTATGTGTACTATTTATTTTAAAATGTATTTAGAAATTACACATCACTCTAATTTCTCTCTTACTTTTCAACAAAATAGCTCAGCAAACAATATAGGACAACTTCCCCCCTCCACTTAGGAAAAAATCAAGTACCTTGGAATATATATACATGTACACACAAACACACATTTCTGAAGTGGGTAGAATTACTTGGCTCTATCTAAGGATACACATTCTAAACTCCAACATTTAAGGGACTCCATTAAGCCAGCATCTGCTCTAAATGAATAATTAGTACAGCTGGTGCCACTTCCAGTTTTCCAGATCACACAAAGATTCCTGATGGTCTGCAAAGATGGGCTATTATTAGCTAGTTTTCTATAATACCACAAGTATTTCATTTACATGTTTTTCTTCTATGTGTGAAGAAGCTATATGTCAACCTATAAACTATGAAAACAGTTTAACATTCCCTACATTATGTACAAACATGCTGATGAAAACAAAAAAGGAGTAATATTTCATTAACTATAAACATTAAGCTCCCCAAAATAAGAGGAAATTTTATGAAAATAAGACAACTTACTCTAGAAGTATGAGAATGTTTATGAGCTCCTGGGGAGATACCTTGTTCCAGTAAGTTAACAGTGTATCTGAAAATGGAATAAAGTGTTACAGCTTGAAATAGCAGAGACCATAACAGCAAATATTAATAGCACAGTGAATTCCAAAGTACCAATAACTTTAGTTTCAATAACCATCAACTCATAACCAGTTCTGTCTCATCTGAATCCTGCCCTCCTATCTCATCTCACTGCCCAATACCCACACTACACTCTATTGAATTAATTCCAAATATACTGCTAAATCTGTATTTTCAACTTTAACAATTATTTTTATTTACTTTATAAATGTTCTTTTTGATGGCTTATCATCCCTGAAGACAGGAAGCGAAGTAGACCTGGGGTTTTTCTTAAAATTTTATGCAAAATGGTGCATGTATGTGCATTGTTCCAAAGGCAGGGTCAAGCACCTTTGCCTGCTACTCAAAGGACTCAGAGAACCAAAAAGTTTGAGAACTTGAGAGGAAAAGTGATAACTAATTTTCCTCTTTCTCTTTGGATTATTAACCCTGAAGTTCTAGCAATATACATACATACCACACAGATTCATGCAACAACTATTTTAGATACAAAAGCCTCTATATCACATATACTTCTCTTTTGAGTTGTTCTTTTTTTTTTTAACTTCCAACACACTCACTGAAACTTTTTTAAAAGAAAAATATTACCCCCACTTAACCTTCCATTCCGTTTTGTAACCTATTCAGATATAGCTAATGGTGTCAGCAGTTTCACGTCTAAATTTTAAAAACCTAGTGGAAGTGTTACTCAGTCGTGTCCGACTCTTTGTGACGACATGGACAGTAGCCTCATTGGGCTCTTCTGTCCATGGAATTCTCCAGGCAGGAATACTGGAGTGGGTTGCCATTTCCTTCTCCAGGGGATCTTCCCGATCCAGAGTCTGAACCTGGCTCTCCCGCATTGCCGGCAGACTCGTTACCTACTGCTGCTGCTGCTAAGTTGCTTCAGTCGTGTCCGACTCTGTGCGACCCATAGACGGCAACCTACCAGGCTTCCCATCCCTGGGGTTCTCCAGGCAAGAACACTGGAGTGGGTTGCCATTTCCTTCTCCAGTGCATGAAAGTGAAAAGTGAAAGTGAAGTCGCTCAGTCGTGTCCCACTCTAGTGACCCCATGGACTACTCCTCCGTCCATGGGATTTTCTAGGCAAAAGTACTGGAGCGGGGTGCCATTGCCTTCTCCGCATTACCTACTGAGCCACCAGCAAAGCTCTAGCATGGATCGCAACAGTAATCAGTTACAGAATGGCCAGTCTCCCGAGAGCCTCTAAATCTAGGAATGGACCACTAAGCAATGTTGCCTAAACGGAGGGGTGACAGGGAGGAAAGAGTGCATGGCTTTTGACTTTATGTCCAACTTACTAATGACCATGGGTATTTGTGGTTTTCAATGATTATAAAATATTGACTGCCTGGAATAAAGATGCTAAAATCGGGTCAAATTAATTTGTTTCAAAAATAAAGCAAGGGTAAGTTCCAACCCCCCCCTCCCCCCTCTTTTGTGACGCACTTCAGCTCAGCGGGGCTTTCCCAGAAGTCACTGCGTTTCCACTCTCTCTAGTCTCCTGTCGGCACAGGGTCGCTTGAAGCCGCCATCTTCCCTGCCTTGTGCCTTCGCTCTTCTCGGCAAAGGAGGCTGGTGTCTCCTTCCAGCCCCCCACCTACATCCTGCTGTCCACCCCTGAGCCATCTTTGATCCATCTTCTCCCCCACCAGGTGCCCTGAGACGACTTCACAGGTCTGTAAAAGCGGTGAAACTCTCGATCGGTCCGCAGCCCAGTTCTAGTTGACGGCCCTTCTGCCATTTTCTGGAGGTGCCTGTCTCCACTATTTGACAATCCCAGTCAGAGAATCAAGATGGAGGTGGGGGACGTGGGTGAAGAAGACAGGGAACGTGGGCGGAGCTCTTCTGAAGAAGATACAATGCAGAACGTTAGCCTCTGTGATGTGTCTTCTGAAGATTTTAAAAAAACCTGGCTAACACTAAAAGAGCTCCATGACAGAGAGCTACGCCGACTTCAGGGGAAAGTAAACAGTTTGAGAAAAGAGCGATTGTCAGACGGGAGGAGGACAGGCTCCATATCCAGAATCAAAGAGTTGACGGAGCAAAAGAGAGCGCTGAATGACACTATCCATGACCTGCGAGGTCAGTTAAACGCGAAAGTATGCGATCACTGTACAGTAAACGAAACATACAGAAATACACTACAGCAAGAATTTTATGATATCCAACAACAAAATCTGAAGTTTATTTGTGAGCTTACAGCAGAAAGGAATAAATTAAGAGAAGAAAACAAGCAACTTTTGGCTAGGCTCAAGAGGAAACAGCCACAGTCTCGCCGTTCTTCTTCTGATAGTGATGACGACTTCATCCCTGGGTCTCAAAAGAGCGAGTCATTTATTTCGATCGGGGACCCTCCACCTGGACCTGAGAGGTATGCGGCTCTCAAAATGATAACGCAAACGAAAACCAAACAGATGAAAGCTCGAGGGAAAAAGAAACAGCCACACAGTTCCAAACTTCAGGTTCCGTTGTACAGGCAGGACGTCTTTGAGGTGCCAGAGAGCCCTCAAGAGATTTCCTCTAACAGCACTAAGACTATCACAATAAGCAGTGGCAGTCAGAAGTCATCTAGCACTGTTCCTTCAGCGTCTACACTCGGCCCTCAGACTGTGTGTGAATTTCAAGATGACTCCAGCCTTCCTGATGCCAGGCTTGGCCGTCCACAAAGCAAATCCATTTTCACACAGAGGACCTCCCCACAGAGGATCTCCACACCAAAGCGAGGAACTGAGATTGATTTCCCTTGGAGCCTTTCCAGTATTTCTCCAGAAGAAGACCTACCTACTGAAATATTACCTGAAACTTCAGAGGAAAGTATAATTGATTACAGCAAAAGCATATTTTCTCCTCTCACACAGAGAGACGAAAACAACACTTTACATCTATTTCCTTTAGACTATACTTCAAGCTCTACTGTGCAAAGACCATCATTAGGTGTTTTTCGTATTTCAATGAGAGAGAGCAGTAGCCAGACACCTTGCAGTGAACAGTCCACAGCAAGGAAGGATACGAATGGAGCTACAGGTGCAGCCCATGATGCTGATAAGCCACAAGATGAGACTCAGGCTTGCACTCAGGGTCTTCAATAAAGAGAAAAACCAAGATATAGTTAGAAAAAGGGGGGAAGTAGCTATCACTCCATCTCTGTCTTAAGGAGACTACTTTTCTGGTCCAAGAGGACAGTCTTCCTATCAATTCAGACTATTTAACATTTGTATTCAGACTATGTAACTGATAATTCCTGACTTTGATTCTACTTCCCAGAATATAATATACAGGCAATAAAATGTTGGGCAAATGACTAAGACTTTGAAATAGTGACTTATTGCCAGTTAATAAAATTCAGCTACAAAGAAAGAAACTTAGTTTTCAGAATCCCTCTACTTCTGTATAGAAGTGTAGAGATGACCATCTTTTTGTTGAAATTAAGCTGCTAGTGTCTGTGAGTCAGTGTGTGCCATGCTGAGTTGGTTTAGTTGTGTCCTAGTTTTTGAAACACTGTGGACTGTAGCCTGCCAGGCGCCTCTGTCCGTGGGATTCTCTAGAAGAATATGGCAGTGGGTTGTCATGCCCTCCTCCTGGGGATCTTCCCATCCATCGAGTCTCTTAGACTCTTGCACTAGCAGCTGAGTTCTTTATTACTAGTGCCACCTGGGAAGCCCTTATGAGTCAATAAGAAGGCTTAAAAAAAAGAAAGCCAAGAGAACACCTAAAAGGCCTGGGCTGTAAGAGTTCAACCCTGTAATACTTGTGAAATACTTACTTGGCTTGACAAGGTAACTACAATACTTACACTGAGAAAGATTCAGAAGCAGATATTTTTCAGAATAAAATGAGTATGACTTTCCAGATACCATACAGCATGACTTAAATTACAAAAGAGAAGATGTGACACAGGCTGTATACTAGTTATGAAGATTTGCTTTTAAAAATCAAAAAGCAAGAGCATAAGAAGGAAAAACCTCATTAACAAAGACCAACTATTTAGCAAGCAAGGGCAACATTTACAAGAGCAGGAGACCTTTTCAGGAAACAAAGCAGTTATGGTTTTATCTGTAACAAAAAGCAGCCAGTTGCTTGTCACTGGTTATCACAGTGTGTGTGTGTGCATGTGTGTGTGTGTGCTTGTGTTTGCACGTGTGTACGTGTGCAAGTGTGTGCACATGTATACTGAATGGAGGAGGGGAGAACTAGTCAGCAATGCATGTCCCTCTCCTTCCTTTCTTCTGTCCTCCCCCTACCACCCTCCTTACTTTCCCTGGGCCGTGGTAGTATTCAACTCCTTTTTTCTTTGCGTTTTTTTTTTTTTTCCATGTGTCCTTGGCGTGTAGAAAAAAAAAAGTTATTGACTGAATTGATGTGCCATAAAACTCACCCTTTAAAATAGAGTACAATACATTAGTTTATATGGTATATTTAAAAACTTGTAAAACCATCACCACAGTTTTAGAATATCTTCATCACCCTTTAAAAAAGCCCATACATAATAGCAGTCGCTTTCTACATTCCCCCACTTTCTAGCTTGTGGGGAGACAAAAACAATAAGCTGTGGTTGTGGGTGTTAATTTGATTCAATATCTCTTGGAATGAAGTACCACCAGGGTTGAATATTATCTCCCTTTACATTTCTCTTTCCCAAAACATGGAAGCTTATAACATAGCATCAATAATCTTTGACTTTTACTCTAAATCATACATTCTAAGTAGTTGAAGGTTGTAGTTGTTTAAAACTGTTTTATTAATGTACTTTACATTTCATATCTAGCTTTTGATGTGTTTCAATCTCTCTGGCAAGTTAACTATCAACTTATTTTATGTTTTTATATTCTGCATTATTACAAAAATATTTAAAATAATATTTACTAAAAACAAAATGGAAAAGGAGTAAAATTTACTGTATTATGATTTGACTTTTGCTGTAACTCATACATTCTAAGTACTTGATTCTAGTTATTGCCGGTGCCAGCTGGCAAAGTCGATCAGGTCCCGAGAACGTGCACGGTGGGGCTAAGAAAGAAACTAAAGCAAGAGACTACAACAAAGATGGGGTCGAGAGGTTCAGACACGTCTCCACGAAGGGACGCAGTCTGACACCAACTTCATTCAGCATCTTATATTTATACAGAAAAGCGTGAGAAAGACAAGACAGTTGACATTTTTTCTTGGTTGACGTATACATCTTACGAACAGTCACAAGAAACCTTGAGAGCATGGGAATGGCACCCTGTTATTATTTCTTACACCAGATAACCTTTCTCTGTGTGTGAGAAGTTTGCACAGAACTCCAGGTGTCTGCAGTAAATAAGCGCCTAATCTCTGGGGTGGCAGGACAGAGAGCTTTGTTTGCAAGCAAACCCTCAAGGACTGAGGCAGCTCCCAGAGCTTGTGTCCTTTGGACAGAGGACCCTGTTCTCACGGGCAGCTCCCCGCAAGTTATTCAAAACTTTTATTCATTTACTTTAGAATTAGTTATTCATATCTAACATTTGATGTGTTTCAATCTCTGGCAAGTTAACTGTCAACTTATTTTATGTTTTTATATCCTGCATTATTAGAAAAACAATGTTTAATATTTATTCAAAACTAAATAGAAAATAAGTAACATTTAACTACTGTATTGTGCTGATCAAAACCAAGGTGCTTTTATGTTCTTCATTGCTGTTTGCTTTTTTCTTTTAAGTATTTATTTATTATTTGGCTTCCTGGGGGTCTTAGGTGCAGCATGTGGGATCTGTATCCCTGT
>NW_011494502.1:11786-12122 GCF_000754665.1 Bison bison bison
GTTGGGGTGGTTTTATGATTTTTTTTTCTTTTTGAGCAAAAGTAGAAAAGGAATAAAGAGGAAGGAATTGTGTAAACAAAGGTGGTACTTGGAATGAGATAGAACCTTCTGATTTTACTTCCAAAGGACATGCAGTTTATGAAAATCCTTTGCTTATATTCTATTATATATGGTAAAGAGGAAATGGTAAATTATAAATAATAAAATTATACATCAAGGTAAAGAGAACAGCCTGGAAAAGAACCTGACACCGTACAAATCTGTATAATGTTCCTGTGAAGATAATGACAGCATTCCTTACCCTCAGAGAACCCTTCCTGTCTTTTTCCTTGCGTT
>NW_011494502.1:12222-12725 GCF_000754665.1 Bison bison bison
CTGGGAAGCCCTTATGAGTCAATAAGAAGGCTTAAAAAAAAGAAAGCCAAGAGAACACCTAAAAGGCCTGGACTGTAAGAGTTCAACCCTGAAATATATATAAAGTGAAATATTTACTGGACTTGACAAGGTAACTACAATACTTAGACTGAGAAAGATTCAGCTGGGAAGCCCTTATGAGTCAATAAGAAGGCTTAAAAAAAAGAAAGCCAAGAGAACACCTAAAAGGCCTGGACTGTAAGAGTTCAACCCTGAAATACATATAAAGTGAAATACTTACTGGACTTAACAAGGTAACTACAATACTTACACTGAGGAAGAGTCAGAAGCAGATATTTTTCAGAATAAAATGAGTATGACTTTACAGATACCATATAGCATGACTTAAATTACAGAAGAGAAGATGTGACACAGACTGTATACTAGTTATGAAAATTTGCTTTTAAAAATCAAAAAGCGAGAGCAGAAGAAGGAAAAACCTCATTAACAAAGACCAACTATTT
>NW_011494502.1:12825-13907 GCF_000754665.1 Bison bison bison
CTTCAGAAATCATTTTTACTATATACAGATAGCACATCAAGAGGCTTCTGATTTCATATTGATCCAATCGGTTATACTGGAATACACTACTCCTTGTAGAACTCTGCCGAGTCTGTAATACAAAGATAAGGCTTTTGTGAAACAATGCTGGTATTTTAGCTTCCCTTAGCCTTTAACTCAATAACATTTTAGTCCTGTTTGGGAAACTTCTAAGCACATCACATATAACCACATTTGGAAGGTAAATGGGCTGAATCTTTGTTGCTACTGTACCTAGTAATATCACTGGAAATTATCTTGCAGTCTTCAAAATATGGCCATGAATATACTGTGTATGTTTCATTCCCTAAGTCCTGTGTTTTAGTAAGATAATGTTTTAAATCATATGTGGGTATTCTAGGAAAAATAGCCTTTATGTCAAGGAGAAACATTTTAAACTTTTTAACTTGAATCTCATTAAGAGTTTATTAAAACTCAACTTCTAAATAATAGTTCAGAAAAATCTATCTTAAAAGGAAGCTTAATAATATTACAAGATAATTTTACTAAGAAGGACCCAGTAATACTTCAAAATTGGAGCCTCTACAAAGTAGTGATGTTCCTATTATTTAGTGACTTTTGTTTAAATATCAGTTAAGCATGACAAGATCTGACTTATTCGGGGATTTATATGAATACAGTAATAACAATGTCCTAAAGAAATTGCCCTTGTTAGAAACCAGTGCTTTCAGCTGAGCTAACCTGGGCTTAGGCTATACACTTACCAATGTAGGAGTTACTAAAAACTTTTACTTGGGACAAAACATCTAGGTTCTGAATGCTTGCTAGCTGTGTGACTGCTGGCAAGTCATTAACCTCCTTGTCCTTTGTGTGCCTTACCCATGACAGTATCTGTTGTCTTATTTCTACATGGCGGGAAATAAGAACTTTATGATTAAATAAAGTCCATGGGGTAGCAAGGCGTTGGATATAACTTAGCGAATGAACAACAACAATGGGCAAAGACTCAAGGCAGTCTATATAGAGTGGTTCTTAAGGGGATGGTTCCCAACCAGCAGCGTCAGCATCACCTGGGAACTTAG
>NW_011494502.1:14007-14665 GCF_000754665.1 Bison bison bison
AGTCCCAACACGTGGAGGGACGTGCCACACGATGCCCCAAAGGACCTGGGCAGTGGCCCCATGGTGGGGACGGTGGGGGACTGGCTATCTGAGGCCAACTGAGGCTCTCGTGGCATTGCCAGAAACTAATTTTTAAATAAAATTATTTCAAAGGCTCAAATCTGTATGATGGACATAAATCTATTTTAAGTTAAAATATAGGAATATTCTAAGGTCAAAGTCTACCAGCTACTGTCCCCATGCCCAACAAAAATCAGTGAGAGAGGAATGCTAAAACTTAAATCCTAGACACCTCCCTTCCCGGATCTAGCCTATGTAGTTTGCCCACTCCACCGATTAGCCATGCGGTCACTTAGATGCAGTCAAGCACAAAGGAAGTCAATCATGAATAGTCACTGCAAGGACTGATGCTAAACCTCAAACTCCAGTATTTTGGCCAACTAATGCAAAGAACTGACTCATTGGAAAAGACCCTGATGCTGGGCAAGGTTGAAGGCAGGAGGAGAAGGGGACATCAGAGGATGAGGTGGTTGGATGGCATCACCGACTCAATGGACATGAGTGTGAGCAAGCTCCAGGAGCTGATGATTGACAGGGAAGCCTGGCTTGCTGCAGTCCCTTGGGTGGCAAAGAGTCAGACACAACTGAGTGACTGAAC
>NW_011494502.1:14765-16871 GCF_000754665.1 Bison bison bison
AATCCCTGAGTCGGGAAGATCTCCTGGAGAAGGAAATGGCAACCCACTCCAGAATTCTTGCCTGGAAAATCCCATGGACGGAGGAACCTGGTAGGCTACAGTCCATGGGGTCGCAAAGAGTTGGACAGGACTGAGCGACTTCCTCACTCACTTCACTCAGTGTTTGCATATGACCTCTGCCCTATACTTAAATCCTCTCCTATACTTAATCTCTGGATGACTTATAATACCTAGTACAATGTAAATGATATGGAAATAGTTGACAGTTTGAAAAATTCAAGTTTTGCTTTGGAACTTTCTGGGATTTTTTTTTTTTCCTGAATATTTTCCACCTGTAGTTGGTTGAGTCTGCAGATGCAGAAACCAAGGAGTGTATACAGGTATAAAACAGTTCTGAACAGACAATATGATGCTTTGAGGAACCTGTCAATTATAAGGGGCTACAAACCAATAAGGCTCTTAAGAGAAATTTAAGTTAAATACGATTATCATAAAGAATCTGAAATCTTGTTAACAAAAATTCACTGAAATTGGTTGCACATCCAACTGGGAAAAGCTGAAAGTTTCTCTCATTTTTCCTCAAACATCAGGGAATCTTTTAGTCAATCCCACCTGTCATGGCTATTTTCTTTGGCAACACATAGATCTTGCATATCTACCTGTGCATGTGATTAATGGATGGTAAATGAGAAAATTCCCTGAGAAACTGAGAGTCTTATATAAATACAATGCTTCAGGCAACAACACAGAAACCAATTTTAACATAATTAATTATTCATGGAGTGCCTATAGGAACTAATTTTAACATAATTAATTATTTATGGAGTGCCTACTAGACAACGATACCTAATATTTCCTAAGAGATTAATAACCTCAATTGTATTTGATTAGCAAATATTTTCTGATGTTCAGTTTTGGACATAGTTGTTTTCATAATTTTCCACATAAAAAAAATTAAAAAAAAAAAAGATGCAAGTGAAAAAAAAAAAAATTTGGACACGACTCTAAAAACCCCACTTTGAAGTGAGATTAGAATGTAGCTCATTCTTAGCTCCAACTCACAGTTGATCACTTTACCTTATCAGTGTGATCTGTTCCAGAAAACTTACCTTATCCTGTTTGTTGCCAAAATGACTGAAATACTTTAGACTACAATTCGGACTGGCTCCCTCAGGAGGATTCCATGTCCATATGATGGTGCAGAGGTTTTCAACAGAAACACTCAAATTTGTCACAGGTGGCTGAGATTCTGTTCAAATCAAGCACAGGAAACACATTTATCAACAGCAGCCAGTGTTTTCAGTGGTTCATTTCATTTTTCCTCCAAGTCCTAGAGGCCAGGAATCATAAAACTGAGTTAATGAGAGCTAACATTTACTGACCCAGGTAGTATCATAAATACTCTCCACAAACGAATCTGCTCAGCCCTCACAACCTTAGAAGACAGGGACTATCAGCTTGTAAAGATGAGGAGACCAAGACAAGGGCTTTGAGTCACTTGCCCCATATCCCATGGCTGGTAAATGACAGAGCTGAGATGCAAACCCAGGAAGTATGGCTCCCATTCCACATCATCTGCTATAGAGTGAACCCAGAGGACAGTATATTCTTAAACATCCAACTTTTCCTCCTGTGGGTATTTGGAGTCCCCTACACTTGCTCACCAAAGGGCACTCCATATAGACACTTCCCTCTCAGCAGTTCTGCGAATGTGTTGAAGTGCCTCATCTTTAACTGTGCTTGCTAACGTGACCTGGTAATTGTTTTTTAATGACTATTCCAAAGAAGTACTGAGAGAGAGATTTAACAGCCCTGGTTGCTCCCTTGAGGTCTGACACTAAACAGCTGGAACTGTAGCTCTGGCAAATCTGAAGAGGGAAGAGAAGAGGAGAAACGGTGAACCAATGTCTTGAAAAATGTGTTTCATTTGGAGAAAACCCACCACTGTCTCCACCAAGTATTTACTGACTCTATTATTTTGGATTCAGCTTTAGGACCAGGGAAAGGAGTTTCCATGCTTCTGCCAAATGCAGGGAAGGAAACAGAGAGGGAAAGGAAATATCATTTCAAACTTTCCTGAGAACTTCTCCTGAGGCCAGGACTACC
>NW_011494502.1:16971-21691 GCF_000754665.1 Bison bison bison
TTTAATTAGAGTCTAATTACTTTACAATATTGTATTGGTTTTGCCATACATCAACATGAATCTGCCACAGGTGTACACGTGATTTTTTAGAAAGTCGCCCAGATGATTCTGATACACAGAGAGAACACCATGATCTAGGAGAAGAAGTGCTGAAATTCGAAAACTTGGGTTTAGGTCTGGCCCTGCCATAGTTGTGTGGCTGCCCTAAGTCACAATCCCAGTTTTCATTTGTAAATTGAGAGTTGGAATTTATTATTTTTATGGACCCTTCTAATTAATTTTATATGGTTCTATGATTTCATGTAGCAGCATGACAAGGCTTTACTGGTCTAAAATGAGGTTTCTCTATCTCAAGGCTGACCTATCCCAAACTTTAATGTTAGGCTTGAAACAATCTCATGGAAAAGTTAGTATATTCTGATTAAGTGATTCTGGGATGTTGAGATTATCAATCTGGGGACCTAATTTTTTTTTCATCCCCAGTTAAGGTCATTATTCTTAGAAAAGAATAAAAAGCTGAATTAATTCCGCCAGGGAGTGATTTAAGTGATATGGGTATATTAGGCATTTTAAACTTGAACCTTCCCTCTCTAGAACAGGTTTACGGATTCAAAGTTAGAACTCTGAAAGATGAATACCTTATCCTCTATAAACAGTTTTTAAGATACCCAAGTAGCAGCTGCCAGGATAGGAAGGAACTGCTACATTATGGGATACTTTTTATAGATATAGTATAGACTACAGGAGAGTAGAGAGCTCCTTATTTACATAAAAAGAAAGACTGTCATGGTTAAAACATCACCAGGGTTAACCTATATATTTTAGGGTCTTACATTTTCACCAGTGCTGCTCTGATCTGGAAATCCGGTTGCTCCTTCTGGGATGAGGGAACCTCTTGAATCTTCCCTCTTAATTCCATGTCCGTTTTGAAAAGACCCATAAGCTGGAAAAAGCCAAGTCCTTGTTAGCAACAGGAGGAACTGTCAAAAATAGTTTGAAAAATAAGTACTGGGTTAATTGGGCTTCCCAGGTGGTGCTAGTGTTAAAAACCTGCCTGCCCATGCAGGAGGCATAAGAGATGCAAGTTGGATCCCTGGCTTGGGAAGATCTCCAGGAACAGGGCATGGCAGCCCACTCCAGTATTCTTGACTGGAGGGAGGAGGACAGAGGAGCCTGGCAGGCTACAGTCCATAGGGTCACAGAGAATTGGACATGACTGAAGTGGCTCAGCACTGGGTTAATTTTGGTAAAGTCATATTTTAAGAAATAGATCTTGGGCATCTAAAATGTGAATTTTATATACTATATTAAAACACCATAGGAAGCCAAATAAAGTGTAAGCAAGTTTTTTTACCTCGAAACACTTAACATTATGAAACTACAAGAAATTCCTTGGAAGTCATAACATAAAGGCAAACAATGAGATAATTTTATAGTTAAGGAAACTTTGGCCGAGAAAAGGGAAGTGTCTTGTCCAAGACTGGAGACAGATAACAGGATTGGAAACTAGTGTTTTTCTCATTATCCTCCATTTTCTGAGTATACTAAGCTACTTTTTTCTATAACCTGAAACAAGGAAACCTAAGCAAAGAAACATGGCACAAAGTGTGAGTCAGATTTTAATTAAACTTTGGTAGAGATCATGCTATATATAGTTTTATCACGAAATATTTCAAAAAATATAGAAAAGTGTAGGGTACCTTTCTAGATAGCCATACCATGTATAATCTTTAAAGGAAGGACTTAATTACCAGTGTCTTTGTCAGTGCTCAGACTCCCTCTATTTGTAGGTGAAGTGAAGCCACATGCAAACTCATCCCTGGATGCCTGTAACACAATGTGATATCTCTGTCACTTAAACAAATTTGTACACTAGGATAAGAAATCATAATTAACAGAATGAAAGGGTACCCCAATTTTAAACAAAGCTCACTGCGAAAGTCTAAATCAGGTATCAGTACTGGTATTTAGGTGACTTCTCTTTTAAAAATGGATCCGAGTATACTGTTATAACTATGACCTCTGGCAAAGTGATACAACTCTAGGTGGCTGGTAAAAGCTGCAACTCGTGTGGTCTGAACATGGTTCCATTCTCCTCCTTGAACCAAAGGCAGTACTAGAAGGAGAGGTGTGACCAGAGGCCCTACATGAACTTGAGCTGCAAAAGAAAGAACAGGTAGGTAAAATGTTTCCACATATCACTGTTGAACGTTGTGGACTGAGCATAAGCATGAGTGACTGTGAAGAAAGGCTCCCTTGGCGCTCGCTTGACACCAGGTAGGTGATGCAGCATCTGCATTTAGCTGATTTACATAATTGGGAGCTACAGGCAATCAAGCCCTCAGTGAGGCTTAAAAGCAGCTTTCTCAGGAACCCAGGGCAGGCTTGACAAATCTGCAGACATTTATTATGGGGAATTTCCAAAGGAAGCTGTGAGGAACACAGTTTTACCGGCCACCCACTCAGCTACCGAACATGTGATGGGGATTTTGGCCATACAGAGCATGGAGTGGGGGTGGGGCAGGAGTTATTCACCCTACTGGGCCAAACTATAAAGTATACACCACATTTTAAAATGGTGACCGGTCAAATGGAGCATGTCTGGAAGATTGGAACTGAGAATGTAAAGGGTTTGAAACAACAAATGATGAAGTGGAGCTAGCTGGTCTGGAGAAACATTTAGAAGGGACATGTATGAAGGGGTACTGTGTGGAGGTAGAAGTGATGTGCTCTGTGTACCTCTAGAAGGCAAAACCAGGGCAAGTGGATAGAAAATCATGTAGATCAAATGCAAGAAGGAAAGTTTTAAATACAACTATGGCTAAAGGTTTTTTTTGCCAAGTGGGAGACTGATCATCTCCAATGTTCCTTGCAACTCTTAAGATTCTAAGGGGAGAAAGAAAACACAGACCAACCATGATGAGTTAAAAGCCGCTCACCAGAAGTGCTGAAACAAGGCTGTCAAAGGGAGGGAGAGGTGAAGGAATATAGTTTAAGGCCTGGAGCCTAACATTTTGGAAAGTGAATATTTTGTTCAGTTTTCCAGTTGAATAAATAGATGAAGGCATATAACAGCAGCAAATCTTAAAAACAACACACTGAGCACAAGGGATTCTTGGTGTTCCCTTGGACCTCATTACTCAAAGTATGGTCCTTAGACCAGAAAGAGCCAAAAGTTTGTTTGAAACGTATAATCTCAAATTCCACCCCAGGGCTACTACATTAGAATTTATCTTAATTCCCCAGATGATCTATATGCACATTAAGATTTGAGAAGTACTGCTACAGGAAAAAGTATAAATTTAAAATGATGTAAAAGGTGAACTATTGAGACCATACAGCATATGACCCTAGTTCCAAATACAGTCAATAAAACAGGATAAAATGCCAACAGAAACACGTGACTACTTACAGAATTAGGCATGGCTGCACAAGAATACAATGTATCTCGACCTGCTAATCGCTGTATATTTTCCAAAAGCAGTCCAACAAATGGCAGGTACAACTGTGCTATTTTGGCTTGTTGGTTCTGCAAAATAATTATCAAAAGCTTAGTAGATATATACTATGTATATATTACAAATAAAGTTGGCTCCATCTATCTGTTTAAAGACTAAAAGTGACCTAATATCCATAACAAAACCATGAAGCATGAGTCTATTTATACTCATAGTCTCAAAACTAATTACCAGAGAACTTGTAGGTATTTGGATTTATATACAATATAGTCAAATCACATCCCTCAAACATCACTACATAAAATGCAAAAGTTTATGTTTTTAAATAGCAGTTGACTTATAAAGCAGATTGTATTAGTCCTGTCTTTTAACTCCGGTGAGGGCTGAGTATGATAAGATCAAGAATCACAAAAAAAAAAAAAAGAATCACGTCTGTCTTGTTCACTGCTTCATCCTCTGTGCCTAGGCACACAGGATATGGTCACTATACATTAACTGAATGAATGAATAGATGGAAGAAGTAACAAAATATTCCTTCCAAAAATAAGTTTTGCTTTGACTCAAGCTGCAATTAAAATAATGTGATCTTGGCCCTCTAAATCAATTATACAACATGGGAGATTGATATCTTTGTAAATATCCAAGTAAACCTGGACACCGGTAGTCTTAATTAATGTGGTACCTCTTATACTAATTTATGTACTGCTTTTCTCAGCTATAGTCCTTGTCAGATGTTTATAATCATTCAAATCAGCAAAAACTGTGGTGATGGCACATGAGCTGCCCTCCATATGTCAGCACTTTGGAAGACTTATATAAGGCATCTAGGGTACAATGGTTAACCAACAGAATTCTGATCTAAAGTATCTCTTAGTTCCTTTAATTTGCATTTACTCTTGAAACTGAACAATTTTTCATATGTTAATCGACCACTTGTCCTTCTCTTGCGAATTTCAGGAACTCTTAATATATAACATATATGTGCTAACATATAACCCTAATCAAGAATGTCTCTATCACTAGGAGATTCTGGTTCAGTAGGTCTGGGCTGGGTCCCAGGAATCTTCCCTAGATGGTTGTGCACAGAGGTTTGAGAACCACTGATCTAGTTCAACTTCCTGATCAAGACAAAAGCAACCTGCACCTGCATCTTTGACAGATGCCTAGTTTTTAAGCTTCTTAAACACTTCAGCACTTTCAGAGGTTCTGTTAGAAAAGTCCTTAAGCTGTTCTACCTGCTAGATAGAGTTAGGCCTTTTGGA